>NC_080190.1:72230000-72580000 GCF_030028045.1 Hippopotamus amphibius kiboko | reverse complement strand
GAAAAAAAACAGTTAGCACCCTTTGACCCACATCTCCCTGCTTCCCCCTCTAATAGCCCCTGGCAGCCACCATTCTACTGTTTCTATGAGATCAGCTTCTTCTTTTTGTTTTTTTTCTTTTTTAGATTCCACATATAAGTGATACCATACAATTATTTGTCTTTTTCTGGCTTATTTCACTTAAGAGAATGCTCTCCAGATTCATCCACGTTGCTGCAAATGGCAGAATTTCCTTCTTTTTTATGGCTGAGTAATATTCCATTGTGTGTGTGTGTGTGTGTGTGTGTGTGTGTGTGTGTGTATATATATATATATATATATATATATACACACCACATCTTCTTTATCCAGTCATCTGTTGATGGACACATAGGTTGTTTCCATATCTTGGCTACTGTGAATAACAATGTAATGAACATGGAAGCACATTTCTTCAAGATCCTTATTTCATGTCCTTCAAATATATATACTCAAGCGTGGGATTTCTGGATCATATAGTAGTTGTATTTTTAATTTTTTGAGGAACCTCCATACTGTTCTTCATAGTGGCTATACCAATTTACATTCTCACCAACACTACACAAGGGTTCCCTTTTCTCCACATCGTCACCAACATTTGTTATCTCTTGTCTTTTTGATATTAGTCATCCTAATAAGTATGAGGAGATATCTCATCAGGATTTTGATTTTTGCATTTCCCTAATGATTAGTGATGCTAAGCACCTTTTCATGTACCCATTGGTCATTTGCATGTCTTCTTTGGAAAAAAGTCTATTCAGGTCCTTTACCCAATATCTCACTTAATCTTCACAACCTTCCTGTGAGGGAGGAATTACCATTCTCATATTGTAGACAAGGCCAAGAGAGTTAAATAACTCATCCCATAACCACAGGTAGTAATTAAAAGAGCTCAGATTCAAAACTAGATCTTTCTGACATCAGAGCTCATGCTCTTTACCATTATACCTGTACCTGCAAAAGAAATAGCAATTCTATTGAATAATTCACTTGGTTTTTTGTTTAACACCTGACACTCCCTAGAGATATTAACTAAGTTAATATATAATTTATTTTCAAAAATGGCGTATTCCTTACATAATAGGTTGTCATCTGTGGTTCATAATATATGATAAAGAAAAATATGAGATGTCCTTGAATTAAGCTTTTCTCCATTTTTAGTAGTGTGAATATGATTTAATAAGTAAATAAATGATTGTATTAATACTTGTTCCATCAGCATCAGTCAGGGTCCCATCAAGAAACAAATGGCATATTCAAACTGATTAACTGAGGAAAGTTTAATAAAGTGATGAGAATTTATCAAGGTGTGGACAGTGTTTGGGAAAGAAAACAAGGAAAAGTGCATAGCCCCTGGCAAGCAAGAGTAGGAAGCCATTACTACCTAAAGCCTGTGGTAGGGGAAGAGCAAGGAAGGGAGCACTTACTGGAGCCAGAGAAGGCAGCTGTGTGGAGAAGGTGCCTGATAGAAGCCATGGCCTTTTGTAGAGGGACACACTGAATTTAGAGTGACTGAGCAGGGAGAGAGCCACCTAATTCACCAACTATCCTCCAAGGTGAGGGAAAGGTTGTCCATTGAGACAGTCCATATAGTGCAGCTTTCTGGGTTACCCAGGAAGATGGAGAAGAGTAGAGAAAGGGCACAAACAGAAGATACTGTGCATATTATCTGTTAGTGTTGTTTGAAAAAAGACCAAGGACTGTGATGTGTGAGGTTAAAGTCAACGGGGATACGTTGACTAACAACAGACTTCCTTATCTCCTAGAGAGTCACTTATAGACAATTAGATCCTTAAGGTAGAAGAAATGCCCAACTTCAGGCCCAGGCAGGCCATGGGTCTCTTCCTATCACCAGTTCAAGTACAGTAACTGAACATTGTACTTCACTATGGGATTTCTTTCATGCCATGGCAAAGGACAGGGTAACTATATCATGGGGTTAATCTGAAGCAAACAGGGACTTACCAAGAATATTTGCCTGACTGTAAAGGCTGTTATATTAGTGACTCAATAACTGGCGGTAAGAGTCACAGTATTGAGAATGAGGACCATGGGTGGTCCTAATTCCAGGGCCATTTCTATGGAGCTGCCAAATTTAGCTTTGGGGACTAATCTTTGACCCACTATTTATTAAGTGCCTACTACATCTCAGATACTGGCACACCAGTCACACAGTTCATCTCATTATTCCTGGGCATACCATTCCCTTTTCTTTAGTTATGACGTGGTACATGCTGCTCCCTCTCTCTGATACCCCCTCCCGGCCCTGGTCTGGTAAACTCCTACCCTTACTTCAAAACCCATCTTGGGGATCACATCCACTGGGAAACCTTTCCAAATTCTACCCTGAAGGCTGAGGGGCTTCCTCCCAGGGATCTCTACACCTTTTGGCTCATCTTGCTATTATAGTGGGTATCAGAATCTATTTACACGTCTGTCTCCTCAGCTTGGTGGATGCTAGTGCTTCCCTTGGGAAAGGTTGCTTTAATTAAATTTTAGTATATAAGTATCTTTGAAAGGCACTGTGTTAGGCACTGTGGGACTAGGTGTGGGAGTGGTGACAATATGGGAGGAAAAAAGTAGATAAATAAAGAGTAAATAAAGTCCCTGATCCCCGCCTTCAAAAGAAGGGTAATCAGATAAAATACAGGATGTCCAGATAAATTTGAATTTCAGATAAGTAACAGACAATTTTTAATTTAACTTTCAAAATATATCTCATGCAAATAGATTCAAATATTGCATGGGATAGGATACACTAAAAAAAGTATTTTTTTATCTAAAATCCAAATTTAAGTGTGTATTCTGTATTTAATGTGCTATATCTGAAAACTCTGTGTTCAATGGACTCATCCTTTAGTTGAGGATATGAGATGTGACTACACAGACCATTAGTGCTACCAGGCAGAGCATACTAAGAACATAAGCGTGGTTCGGTTTAGGGAGTGCTAGGGGAGACCCTGGTGACACAGGCCTGGAACAAGCCCTCCCTTTTTTCACTACAAAGAATTCCTGCCAATAAACTTGGCTTCTCTCTGGCTACTCCAGCTTACAGAAGCATGGTGTGATTGAAAGTATCCTGCATTTGAAAGAGAAGATCTGGACTTAAGTCATAGGCAGACCACTGACCAGCTGTGTGACTTTCAGGAAGTCACTAAACTTCTCTGAGTACCATTTTCCTTTCCCATAACTGGAAAATCTCAGAACTGACTTTAATTTAAAAAAAAAAAGGAGGAAGGTGTCCTTATGTACTTGGGGATTCATATGGGACATGCTCTGAGAAAAATTAGAATCTTCCTCTAGAAGATTCATCCACTGCCCCACCCTTCTCTGCCTCTCATTGCTGATAGACACTGGTCTCTAGGCATGAGCCAAAAATTAACATTTATTCCATGCCTCATCCCCCAGAACCATCTATATCAAGGGTCAGCAAGCTTTTTCTGTAAAGGGCCCTACCACAAATATTTTAGGGCTGGCAGGTCATCTAATTTACAAATTATAAACTATTTTAGGCTTTTCAAGTTTCTATTGTAACCTCTCAACTCTTCCATTGTGGTGTGAAAGCAGCCAAGGATGATATGTAAACAAACAAGTGTGGCTGTGTTCTAACACAACTGTATTATGGACACAAAAGTAGAATTTCATATAATCTTCATGTGTTGTGAAATATTATTCTGCTTCTTCTGATTTTTAAAAATCTTATAAAATGCAAATAACCATTTTTAGCTTTCAGGTCAGGCCACAAGAAAACAGATAGTGGGCCAGATTTGACCCTCGGCTGAGGTTTGCCCAGCCCTGTTCTAAGTAATTGAATTGTTAACCCCTGATAAACATTTCACCCTGGAGGGATGATTCATCTTCTACTACTTGTGCCCTACAGCAGAGCTGGGAAAAGAGCTGGTCTGAGTTCTTATCCGGCCATGGCTTCTGCTGTTAACTTGCAGTGTGAATCCAGAGAAATTATGTCACTACTTCCTGTCTCATCCTTCATTTGTTTAAAAAAAAAAAACAAACAGGGTGGGGGGGTATTATATTTAGCAAGCTGCTAAATAAAGTCATTGGGAAATACAAATGAGGAAAATAGGGACAGACACTTAGCAGGGACGGTCCAAGTGTTGCGTAATATTGAAAATATACGGCGAGAGAAATAGAGAAATCAAATTGCTTTCCTTGTAAATTTTCCACCACGATGTTTTTACTTCATGGAAAGCAGAGTAAGGTGTGAGATCATTTTTCCTTCACACACAAATCACTTTCATGGAGTTTGTAAAAAAGGAGAAGTTCCTCTCAACAGAGAAGCCTTGATGCCTGACTGAGCCAGAAGGAAGCATTTTCTCACGAAGGCCATTTCTGTCCCTCCCCTGCTCCTCCCCCCTCTCCCCACACTTCTCCCCAAATGCATCTCAGCTACTCTGAGCACATCCCACTTTTCCTAGTTATAGAGAGTCCCCATCGTGAGTCTTCTCCTGCAGGATTGTGGTGCTAACAAATATCAGGCATATTGCAAAGACAGGAACCCAACACAAACACACTGCTTAGAAATCATTGTTGTTTTGATGAGATGATATCAGAAAGATAGAAAAAAATTTGTTTTTAATTCTTAAAATTTAAAGTACAAAGTGCCAGGTGAACAATGATACAGAAAACCGGTGCTTATTTCAATAACCCGGGAATTTTTTACTGGTGAGACATGGCAATAAACTTTAAATGACAATCCCAGGGAGTTTAGAAAAAAGGGCCCTCCAGGTGACATGAGGGGGAAAGATCAGGTTTTTATAGAACTAGAAAGCATCCAGCAGAATGGAATGATAATTAGAGATAATTATAGTCAGGTACAAGGGTGCCAGAATCCTGGTGTCTACCCAGCAGGTAGAGTCGAACCTCACTTTCAATCACTTCAAACATGCCATTTTTATTTCTTGGCTGGGGAATCTTTCACAGACAATTTCAGTGTATCTAAGAGCACTTTGGTTCAACCAAGGTCAAAGAAAGTAAGAGGTACATCTGTCTTAGAGCCTCCCATTCCCTCTCAGATGCTTAAGTAACTGGCTTAAGAGGAGCAATGTGGAGAACAAAAGGGATCACCACGATTCAAGACCTGGTCTTGCCCCTTTTAAGCCAAGTGAATGTCAGCATATGAACTTCCTGAACCTCAGTTCCTTTATGTGTAGAATGGGGATCATGTTCTGTGCCACCTAACACACAGCTCTGTTGTAAAGCTCAAACAGCATGACACATAGAAAAGGCTTTGCAAATTTTAAAAACAGAAGTGCTTTCTATGATTATTACTGTTATTGAAGAAATAGTTTGGGTCAACTATTAAGCTACTGAACAGCTGCTTCAGTGAGTTGAGCAGATGATTTTAAGAGTTAATAAGCACATGTCTTGGTCATCACTTAGGCCTAATGAGTCAGCACCCAAGAGCACGAGGCCCAGATCATGGGCTGCATGGGACCAGCTCATCTGACTTGAACAGCAGAAGCTTCCAAGTTAAAGAAATCTGGAATTGAATCCCATATCTACCCCTTAATTCACTAGGCAGGTCCCTTATCCTATCCAAGCCTCACTTTCCCCAACACTAAAATTGGGACATTAATACTATCTTGAAGGGTTGTTGTGAGACTCAGAGATAACATAAATAATCTCTGGTATATAGTATGTTTTTCATAAATAGTAACAAGTACTGTAAAGGGAAGAGACAATAGCTTTAACCCTTACCAGCTATTTCACAAATGCATGTGGAGTTTGCATATGTGAACAATCTGCTCAAATCTATTCTTATTTTTTGAAAAAAAAAAAAAATTCAAAATGCATAGCCCATTGATGATGATATTTGCACCTAAAAATGACAGCACATTATAAACTTACTTCTTTCAGTTACACTTCTTATTATAATATAGTCCCTGAGATACACCAAATAAAAATTTGATAATTTGATCTAAACTGGCCATAAGGCTGCCCCATGCTCAAAACTGCTGGTCCTCCCCATGCCCCAACCCTGCCCCTTGTGTACCATAGTGAATCCTTTCCAAATTTCTGCCTCGCTTTGCCGATATATGCAACCTAACACACGTGCCAAACTGGACATCTCACTATTTCCCAAAGTAACCCTCTGCCTGGAAAGCCTAACACTGTAATAAGTCAGCTTCCCAGAAACAATGAGATGCTGAGATTTGTGTGCAGGACGTATATTGGGGAGCTCTCAGGAAGACCTATGAGGAAGCAAGGGGTGTAGGATTGGGCAAAGGAAGAAGTTAAACCACAATGAAGTTCCACAACTAAAGTCTTAAATGATTCCATGTGAAGCTCTAGAGCTGGCATGGCCCTTCGGGGATGTTGTAATTGTGTCCAGGGGCTGTGCACTCCACCCCACATTGATCAGTCACTGCAGGTGCGATTCTCTTAGGGAGGAGGCAAAGGGCAGTTCTCAGAGAGGGATGCTGAGATCTGTCTGCAGCCAACCTTCCCTGTAGCTGGGCCATGTGTGTGTCCTACTGAGGGGGATCCTGAGCAGCATCCCACCACATCCACTACTCCAATTTCCAAGCCACTGCCCAGTCCTCAAGTGATATGCACCAATGCCTCACCATGAAGTCCACTCTGACCCTGTATTCTCTCTTTTTCATACCTGAAATACAGCCACCACACCTACAAGACACTTCCAGGTGCCTCTTCTGTTACCACTGAGTTCAGAGGTCACAAAACTCAAAACATACACTTGGTATTACTTCTCAAAATTCCAGTGAATGTAGAGAATGAGAAAGTTATACCCCTTAAACACATGCAGTGATGTGTATTCTTATAGTTAAAATTTCCAAGACCACAGCACATTTAAGCATACTTAATTCTTCCTAGTCTGGTTCCTCATTTTGTTTATAGGAAAAAAATATTTCATTGGTAATGATACAATTCTATTCTTACACAATATCCATTGGGGTTTTCGTTTCCTTTATTTGCTGAATAATTTTTCTTTATAAAGTATTCTCTTGAAACTATAACAAGAAGTACTATATACTGAAGGGAAAAAGTCAGACTAGACAAGCAGGGTCAAATTGATAAAAATTCTTCCAAATTACATAAAATTTCACAAAAGTATCAGCCATAAGAAAGTATGATTGTAAAGAGAACTCAGTAGTCACTCTAAGTATACCTATCCAGCTCCTTTTAGAAGTGAAGAAATGAAGATTAGGATTAGTGTCATATTAATGCCATTAATTCATATATTGAAATGATTTATTGGATTAAAAACATGAAAATGGTTGCTTTGCAATAAGTAGGTTATGTGAATGAATAAAATTGAGTAAAATGAATGAATGAAGTCAGATTCTTCTACTAGATGGAAGAGATATATGTGTGAAAGATGTAAATATATTTATGTTTATAAGCATTTTTATACATAATAAAATATATAAACTAAAATATATGTTTATATTATTTTATATGTATTTATATATACATATGTGTATGTGTACACATGTGCATTAAGAGAATACACACATTCACATGCTTCCCTAAAAAAATTATATATAGCTGTTGTCTTTTGGATAATTATACCATTCACTCTGATAACCCATTGCAAAGTGAAGGGCTGAAGTACCTCCAGCTCTAAGTCAACAGGATGGCTGTCTACATATCATCCTTTCAATGCTTCCAAATCTACAACACTCTACACAGCATCACTATTAGATCCAGGCAAGCAGCACACCCCCATAAGATTGGGCCACCACAGTGGTGTTGGCCTACTGATTTTGGATGATTTGCTCACATTGGATATAGGATCATTCAGGGCTGTAGAATAACTGTCCACTTTTGGGCTTGAGCCTGGCATTTGTGGGTCTGTCAGTGTTGGCACTGCAGTGCTGCCTCCAGTCTACAGAACCCGAGATTGGGGGAGGGGGGCAGTAGGCATCCTTTACCCTATGTGACCCACCCCTCCACCCTCATTGCTGACCCAAGGGTGATTACCCCACTCCCACATGCTCCTTGCCACATGTGAGCAAGTCCTCAGGAGTGGCCTCACTCATCTCCTCCAAGGTTTTTGGAGACTGTTACTCCACAAATGGAGTAAAATGACCACAGACCCTTGCAATAGATCACAATGCACTGTATTTCCAAGGTTGGCCTTTCTGTGGGAATGGGACCACTCTTCTCACTGGGCCCATAGGACCCTCTTCTAACATCAACATTGAAAGAGATCACTAGGAATGCAGTAATTGCAGCCTAAAGTAATCAAGAGAAGACATAGTTGGAAAATTTGTTATTCTACATTTATACTATAAAATTGCAAACGGTGAATTTAACATGACCAAAAAAATGAATTATGTTCCCATTTTTATGTACACTCTGGGTCATACTTACATTTGTGGTCATCAGCAAAAAAAGCATAGTAATGATCCCTAAGTGTCCTCGGAGGCCAACATTTATAGGCAGCACAATGGAGGATGAAGTGCCACGAGTAATGATATGACCAGCACTAAATAAATGGTTATTACAGACCTATCGATATTGCTTCAATACAAACAGGCTCCAAAGAGCTATGGCATTGTGAATAATAACATATTTTTCACCTTTTTCCCATTATGGGAGATATGAAGTTAGACAGGAATGGTGTATTTGACGAAAAAGAAAACAGAGAGGTGGTTCCTAAGCCTACACACCATGAAGAATCTCCACATGCTCTGAATGGACAACAGACAAATATGTAAGTACTACTTCTTTACACATTATTCTAAATCTTCATTGATAAATGCCTCAAAGGGGTCTATTAATTTTATGTTTTTTAATCAAACTGTTTAAATAGAAAGGGCCCCCACAAAAAATATTTTTCCATGTACAGCCTCAAGATGACCCTAATCCTATATGAATTTTAAAAAATCACCCTGAAACCTAGAGATACTGAATGAACAATAAACTTTCACAAGCCCTTTTTTTAGTGCAGCAAATTCTCGAAACACTCCAGAATGTGATGAATATTATTATTAGAGTCACCTGATATTTTGTATCAATCCAATAAAATGTCTCCCAATGGAATTTTTGAAAAATATATTGACTCAAAATCAAATGTTGAGCCCAATGAGACCATTTTCCTTGCTCCATATGTCAGTCATATTCCGCCATGCTCTCCATTCTTACCTATTTTTGTTATCCACTACTGGAAGCAAAAATTCTATAATTGTTTTAAATTTCAAATATAGGTAATTCATATTGAAAGACAATCTAGTATAGCACTGACCCAAAATGCTCATTACCTCTGACTCAGCTGCCTCATTTCTTCTTTTGTCCCTCCTACCTTCAGGTAATCTAAATAAACCAATGAAAATGTTTCCTGGTTTTCATAACTTCCTAAAAAAAGACTCCACCACTCTGTCCAGTCACTCATGCCAAAGTTTAACAATGTTCACACTGCTTCCATATGATAGGCACTCATCCTTGAGCTGAAGAATATATCTCTGGATTGATTGTTCATGTCTCTGAAGCCCTAAACAGTGATATCCAATGACCCCATCCTAGTCTATCTAGGCAAATAAAACATTTTTAAGGAGCAAGTATCTTTTCCACAGAGATCATACATTAAATTCTTCTGAATATATCTGCTACTTTAAAGCACAGACTCAAAATACATACAGTACTTCTTAATACTCTTAAAAATTCATTCCCAGGCATGCTGATAAATCCCTTCCCCAGAAGATTATTTAAGCCCTTTTGATTAACTCTGTGGTAAACTATGAACATCAGTCCATTTCCTTTCTATTATTTTTGTTTTGGTTTTTATTTTTCTTCCACTTGCTGTTTTTCCTATTTGAAACTGAGGTCTCCTGATTTTAACTCATGTGAAAGAAACATATTATTCAACTCTTACTTGTTGTGGGGTTTGCTTGACAGATTTTCTCAATCTTTTTAAAGCAGGAAGGTTAAGTTCCACTATGCCAGCTTGTAAGTACAACTCCATTGTGGTAATATCAACACTGAGTCCTTCTCCCTAAGTCCCACTTCCTAAAATTACAGAAGGACAGTTTCCCCTCAGATCTCCCCAAGCTAATGCCTGATGGCTTTAGAGGCTTTGGGGCACAGTCAACATCTAGATATGAGACGTGAAAGCCAGAATGCAGTGATTCACATTTGCTGAAGTTATGAATTTTACATGGTAAAAAAATCAAGCTCTCTTTTATTCACTGTAAATGAACTTAAATCAGTTCACTGACAATGGAAAACTTAAGCCTAACAATCAAGGTAAATTTAGTCACTGGTTTATTCTAGAGTCCTTGAGAGGGAATCGTCAGCCATTTCAGGATGCTCCCTTCCCTTTCTTTTTACCTTATTCCTAAGGGGTGATCCAAGTTGGGGGAGGGAATTTTGGACACTTCACGCCATCAGGCTGAGGTCATCAGTAGGTGTGATACTCAAAATGTTTAACAAGCAATAGGGTACAGGCACCAACCAATCATAACAGACACCAACTGTCACAACTGATAGGGCCTTGCTTGTGAGTACCAGGTGATGTCAACCCTGCCCATGAGCATCCATCCACACGGACTTCTAATGGAGCTTGTTCTTCGATCCTTGGGACCTACCACTATGGCATCCACGGTTGAAACACCTGCATCCTGCTGTTTTCAGGTTGATGGGTCCTCAAAGGTCACACAGAGGACTCCAGAGACTTTTGGTCATTTGACATCTAAATACGAGAAAAAAAATTTATACTGTAATGATTCACATTTGCAGCAATTATGAATTTTACACACTAAAAAATAGTAAATGCAAAAGACCATTCTTACAAACTATCTCAGGGGGATGAAAAATTTTTGACAATCTGGCATTTCCTGGGGTTGCAGACATTTTGGGGTGCTGCTTTAGACTTTCTCTAGACCTAGACCTTCCTGCCGCCTTTTATTATACTTTGCTGCTATAGAGCCATGATGAGACTTATCTAGAAAAATTGCTTTCTTTCTCTTGAGCTTCATTAGGAAGCAAGCGACATAGCCCCATTCACCCCATCCTAACCTATCCTATCCTATCCTATCCTATCCTATCCTATCCTATCCTATCCTACCCTTGAGTTCTCCAAAGTCTCAGCTGGAGGGAACAGGGCACTAAGCACTTGCTCCAGGTCCTCACCAGCCTCTAACCTCTATTCTCCTCCTGGATGACTCCTGCTGAAACCTGCTCTCCCTTGGGCAGGAAAACACTCATGAGCCATTCCTTCCCACTCTGTGGTTTGGCATGAACTCTATGCATTGAAACTTCCAGACTCTTAAGCTTTTGAAGCTCAGGCTCTTGTAGCAAAATTCAGCTTTCAAGAATATTGTCCCTTTGAAGACTTCAAAAAATAAATTCAGAACTCAGCTGACTTTTGGGGATCAGCTATTTTAGCCTTCTCCTAAAGTAATAAATTCCACTGATACAATGGGTAGAGGGCTGCAAAGAAGGAAACTGTGAAAAAGAAAACACACACACACAAACTCTTCATTATTTCCAAATTGTATCCTTTGCAAACATTTCAGGAGAAGTTCTTCAATAACCAAGATACAGACTCAGAGGCCTAAAAAATAATTTACACTGGTAAAAACCAATTAATCCTTTTTGGCTTGTTGGAATTAAGATATACATATCTGTAGTTAATCAATAATTTGTGATAAAGATATTTAAAGTACAAAGTAGCTTCACTAAGAAAATTCTACTCCATTTAATATACTACTTGCTCAGTGACCTCAAGGAAAATTCAAGATAGTACATAAATTTATTCTCTACTGTTTTTTTACCCCAAGAAAATATTTCAAGAGACCACACTCCACGTATGTATCACCCTGTTCTAAAAGCAACCTCCTTCCTTCTGTAGAAGGAACGAGGTGGCTTTAAGGACAGCTAAGATTTTTCACACTGAATTTTAGGAGCTGATGGCATAAGTCAACACCTAGGGATGCTTCTTTGTTTTTAACACTGGTTTAAAAGGGATACATTCCATCCTGGTCCCCCCTCCAAAACCCAGGAACTATAATACATTTTTTATGTATAATTCAAATATTCAGTGTCTGAGGGAAGACTGAAAACAATGTTTAGTCTATCTACCAGTAACATAGGCATTAGCATCTTTCTCTGTCTTCCTTATATCCAAGAGATGCAACATATTTCCTGGCAGTAAAAGTGGAAAATGGACCAAAGAGGAGGAGGAGGAGGAAAGGAGGGGCACTTAATTTTGAACAACACTTCACAGAATACAATAAACTCTTTCTTTGACCTCAGTTGACTCTGAAAACAACCTATGCCATAGGTGAAATCAGTATTATTACCATCAGCGTTTTACAGTTAATGAAACTGATGCACATGAAGAGTATGTCTTATGCAAAGTCACAGAGTTAAGTGATAAGCTATGAAAAACACAAATCCAGGTATTCTGATTTCAAATCCCATACTCTTTTCACCAAAGTACAATGGCATCCCCAATTAAATTCACATAAATTTGGGAGCTGTGACAATTCCCCTGAGAGACCCTTCTCATCTATTTTTTAAAAAATTGTTTTTTTATGTATCTATCGAAGCTTATGGTTGAGAACAATTCTCATCATCTATATGCATGTTTCTCCTCTTCCTTTAGAAAAGGAGACATATGAGAAATTTCTCAGCCTTTTTAGGTGAAGGGATATGACTGAGTTATGGCAAATGGATTGTGGACAAAAATGACATACCACTTTTAGGCCTTGCCTCTTATGATCACTCTCCCAACTAGCCATGTTCTTTTTCTTACCCCATTGGTCATCCAGATGCAAAGGAACCAGTGGAGAAAACTAGATGGAAGAAGTGAGGGTCACTGAATGGCTGCATGGAGCAGCAATGGCCTGTGACACGAATGAAAAATAAGTCTTTAATGTGAAAGCCACTGACATGTTGGGGCTCTTTCTTGGAGCACTAGTGATTTATCCTGACTAATACAAAGAGCAAAGAAAATATCATATTTTAATGCCTAGGATACAGTGACAGTGCATATTTTAAATGATATAGAGAAGATGGGGGAAACTGTCTTCGATTTTGTGTTGTCGTATTTGACAATGAAAAATCTTAATGACTAACTAGTCCAGGATTGGTGAGTTTTATATACACACACACACACACACACACACACACACATTTTGCTTTATATTACATCAAAACATTCTCGGATAGAGTAAATTCAGGCTTTGAAAGGACAGAAACTAATATAAGTGGGGGAGTGGTCTTCTTAAAAAACTTACATTGCACATAAAATTAGGTACAAAAATAAATATTTAGGGACTTCCATGGTGGCGCAGTGGTTAGGAATCTGCCTGTCAATGCAGGGGACACGGGTTCAAGCCCTGGTCCGGGAAGATCCCACATACCGCGGAGCTACTAAGTCCATGTGCTGCAACTACTGAGCCTGCGCTCTAGAGCCCATGAGCTACAGCTATTGAGCCCGTGTGCACAACTAGTAAGGCCCACTCACCTAGAGCCCGTGCTCTCTGCAACAAGAGAAGCCACCACAATGAGGAGTAGCCCCTGCTCGCCGCAACTAGAGAAAGCCCATGTGCAGTAACAAAGACCCAACACAGCCAATAATTACATAAATAAATAAATAAATAAATAAAATTTTAAAAGTAAATATTTATTGAGAATTAGAAAATAAATTACAACAAACTGGAAATTTTTTAAGTGGACAAATACCATCAGCGTCACAAAATCCAAAAAACATACTATAATATTTTTATTAATTAACTGCCTAATACACCTATATGATATTTACATTTTTAGGCCACATACTCTTTTATCACCCTCTTCCTATGACAATGACTTTCTACTTTAATAAAAAGAGCAGAAAGATAAATGTCTTTCTTCTAAAATAGTTGGTGAAAATTTGCTTTATCTTTGATGGTAGCTTCATGTGCTACCGTGATTATTTAGGACTATTGTGAACTTTGGGGAAATCTCTATCAAATTTCTGCTATATATGAATGTAAGGTTTAAAAGAATTATCCACTGACTGGTTTCCAGCTCTGTAGATTTCAGACCTTGTTTCTCCTCTTCAATCCACATGCTTCCAGCACTGAGGACCATCCAACACATTAATATCAAGACAGAATCTCTGTCCTGAATCTCTGTGTCATGATGTCAGGTGAACTGGCACAATGGGCAACAGAAATTTTCCTGGAAGATATGCATATACCAGGATAACTAGCTATAATATGGAAATGACTGAAAATATAAATATAAATATACCCCACTAAACCCACACTAGGTGTATCCCCAATTGTATTTTTCTAAGCCAGATTTTAAAAACATATAAAAACTATGACTTCCCCTATACCACCTGACATGAGGAAAAGTATAACATCAGAATAAGAAAGTTGGAGAGCTAAGAGTGAGTTTGATTGCAATTAAAATATCTAGACATTTTCCTTAGAGAAATTTCTAGATAGGGGTTAATGTTTTAATAAAGCTCAGGCTGATGTCTAAAGCTAGCAAGATCCATGGCTTTGGGTGTGAATTGCTCCACTCCCAAATTGCAAATGTGATTCAGGAAATTCTAAGTCAGCTTTATATCCATAGTTGTTGAAAACTAAACTTTTTTTTTAACACTTTCATCAGGTAAAATAAATTCTCTTTTTAAAAGTTAGTCCAATCATGTACCAGGTATCTCTCTCTCTCATTGTAACATAGACAGTCCAGCAGTTACACTGAGTTTTGTGACCACTAACAGGAGGTAAGACCAGGCACCAAGGTGCCTAAGGTACATGATAAAGATAGACACTGCTTATGGGCACATAAAGGTTTTGAGGCAGTCACATTAGCTAAAACATGACCTATTGAATTTTTTAATTACTGAAATGAATTGAAATGGAAGATGTGTTGAGGTTATCCATGTTTAGTTAGAAGTTGAATAGAATTAATCTAGGAAAGCTCCTTGGGGGAGATGTGTGATTTGGGGCAGTATTAGATAGTGGTTAAGCTCCATGAGGGCATGGACTTTGTCTGCTGTGTTCACTGCCATCTCCAGTGCCCATAATACTGTGCAGCACAAACTAAGTGCTCAATTAACATTTTTCACTTGGACGGGTGGATGGAAGGAAGGAAGGAAGGAAGGAAGGATGGAAGAAAGAAGGCCTACGTGTATGTCTCAGGTTCCTTACCTATAAAATGAAGATTAAAAATAGTCCCTTCCTCATAAAGTTGTTGTGAGGATTAAATGAGCTAATACACATAAAACACTTATAAGAGGACTTTCATTACTGCAATGAATATTTGAACTTCACTTAGTTCCTTGGAGCTATTATATCATTCAAGGTATTCAACAAGAGAAGAAAGTGTTACTGATTGGCACAGAGAGAAGGGAGCTGAATTAGAATAATTAATGTCAAGGGGTCTGAAACCTCTATTCTGAAAATTCACAATTTCGTGGGAGAGTCCAAAAGATCTGGGATTTGATTCTCAGGCAGGAGTGAAAAGAAGAGCATATCTTGTGATGTGGCAGGAAGACTCATCTTAAGCCCCAATTGGGTAAAGGCAATCAATAACATCCTGTCAGGAACTTTTTGTGGTCTC
The DNA here is from genome assembly GCF_030028045.1 of Hippopotamus amphibius kiboko. Classification (NCBI taxonomy): domain Eukaryota; kingdom Metazoa; phylum Chordata; class Mammalia; order Artiodactyla; family Hippopotamidae; genus Hippopotamus; species Hippopotamus amphibius. Next base: position 72,564,433 of record NC_080190.1, on the reverse strand, counting down.
ATGTAAATATAGGCTACTAGAATAAAAGATAAAAACTGTCATTTCCTTTCTCATGTTGTAGCATGATGATTTATCTATTCCTTTGAAAGAGCCAAACCAAACCCAACAATCGCTTTAACTTTTCTGGTGTATATATATCCATTGTGAAATAGAAGAAAAAATGGCCCAGAATATTTTTAGGACATTTGCAGAGATGAACACTAGAAAGAATGAGGAATAATTAACTCAATCCAATGGACAAGTCATTATAATTACTCCAAAGACAACGTTATAAGGGAAAAAGTGTCATGGGCTGTTTAATCAACCCTAAACTGTGGGGGTGACTAGTTATAATTTAGGTGTTTTCCAATTAGCTAATACAAAACAGTGATAAGTAGCCACCTGCATTCTTAACCCAATGCTTCCATATACTTAATAAGACTTATTGTAGAGTTCTTTTAAAACCTTGAATTTGTCTTGGGATGTTCACTACAAATTTTATTTCTCAAAATTATTATTTATTATTTATTTATCAAACCCATGACCTTAAATGAAATTTAGGCTCACAAAGGCAGTATGAAATATCACTGAGGCAGGAAGCAGGATACATACAGGCAAGCCATTGCGAATAAGGAATCCTTTAAAGAGGGGACAAGGTTGAGGTCCAGGCATAAGAGAGCACTTCACAACTGGTCTCCCACCATTTACAATCTGCTCTTGCTCTGAAGGGCAGGAAGCATCATATTCAACACTATCCATATTGAAAACTACATAAGATGTATGGCAGAGTGCTTGCTGTTTCAGATGACCCCATGCAGAAGACATTCTGGTCAGGCAACTTATGAGCAGCAATGGCACTCAGCCTGAAGGCTCATCTCACCCCACTTGGCAAGGTGAAAACAAAGGTTCACACTGTCTAGCACAGACCTTCAGCTCTAAGTCCTTCAGAACACATACATAATCTTACTGTGATCAAGTATAAGCATAGGATTAATACTGTTTTCCCTATGCCTCAACCTTATTGCTGAAAAATCTACACTTCAGCTCATTTATGTAAACACTAAGGATTATTTTCAAAGACATCTTTCTGAAGTAACTGGATACTATTTTAGAATAATCTTTACTTGTTTTTCCCATGGGCCAGTATTCATTAAAGTAAAATCATGTCCACTCAAATCTCAATAACTAATGAGCAAAAAGCATAGAGAAAAGAGCTTGACCCTTAAAATCAGACAAACCTCTAGTAAGATCTCAACTCACTAGAAATAGGACCTGGAATAAGTTACTCGACCTGAGCTTGCGTTTCCTCAACTATAAATGGAATTGAGAAGCTTCGCCTTATAAGGTGGCTGTAAGAAATAGTAGGGGCTCAATGAATACTCTCATTATTGTTATGAGCAACATAAAGATTTTGTGGTAATTCAACAGAGACAGAGCATTAGTAGATCTAAGTTCCACTCCTCAAGGCCTCAAATTTAGCTATATGATATGAAGCAAATCGATCAAGTTCAGTTTCCTCATCCTTAAAAGAAAAAAACAGTTGCATTCCCTGTAGAGCATATAATTTTAATGGTGAAAAATTAAAATGTAAAAATCTTTAAAAATTAAAAGCATTATACAAAGTAATATTAATGTAATTGCTGCTACTGTTAGAAAGGTCACATACCCTTTGTGGTTTTTGTTTTTGCTGCTCTCCCTGTCCTGCTTCCTGTCCTGCTTCCAGTTGAATGCTCCACCAGTTCTACACTCATCTAGTTCCATTCTGCCAGTGTGGTAGGGGCAGCACCAAATCACTTTTGATCCCTATTTGGTTAAAATATGACATTTTTCCAAACTGAAATTTGGCACTTTTAGACAGGATGTGGTAGGTGCTGCTGAGTAAAACGTCTGAAGCAATTTCTCTTCCTGGGAATGTCTAGGAGGAATCCTCACCTACTGAGTGAGTGTTTTAATTGTCTGGGACACCTTCCTCATTTTGCTGCTGGTTTCCCTTCCCAGCTGCCCTCTGAGCTTGTCCACTGGCCTTTTGACTGTCTCTGACCCTTTCTGAATGTGTCTTGTCTCCCTAACAACGAAGTACTCTTCTTGAGGTCAGGAACTGTATTTTAATTATCTTTGAATCTTCCATGTCACTTCTCACTCTCCTTTTCACATGCTATTGATTAATTCTAATCTTGGATAAATCCTTCTTTTTAACTACTTATTACCTCTTTGAGTTTAGCAAAATGATTATCTAGCCAAGTTATGGAGAAGTTTGAGTTTTTCCATCTGATGAACAGGATAACAACACTTCATGATACGATAATAATAGTAATTATGATAACTAACACATAACGGATATTTACAATATCCCAGGCATTATACTAAGTGCTTTACAAGCAAGACTTCATTTCATCTTCCCAGTAACCTGATGAGGTAGCTATGATTACGTCTCATTTATAGAGATGGAATCAAGACACAGAAGAATAAAGTAACTTGTTCAAGGAGTATAGTAGCTTGCCCAAGTTTATGAGTAGCAGAACTTAGACCTGACCTAAGGCCATACCACATAAATATTTGTAACACTTCTGAATTTTGTCTCCAAACCAAAGTTTCAAAATTTACTTGGAATGTAAGTCAGCTTATTGCTAATTGTGAGACCTTAATTTACAGATTTGTATACACATTTAGTTTATCTCTCCCATTTTTAGAACCAAACCCATTTATAACTCACATTGTCATTTAAAGTAATGAAACTGCCCTAATTCATAAATATTCAGTTTCTTCAAATTGTGCCAAGGAAGAGTTGGCTTCCTGTTGGCAGGGCTGATTTATCCATTAGGTACAGCAGGTACAGTGCCTACGTCCCCACAAAACTTTTAATTTTTTTCACCCCATAAAAATCTTTTAATTTCCTTTAAAATAAGAAGAAAAGAATGGACTTTCAGGTCAAAGGAAATGTGATATATAACAGTATATTTGTCTTCATACCAACATAATCATGAAATATAGTTATTTACGTATTTCATTTTTATGGAGGAAGGGGCCCACTAGCAAAAATGTCTAGGGCCCCCTGAAAGTCCTCCTATGGCCCTGCCTGTTGACTGAGCAGGGCTTATGGGCAACTTTCTGTGTTATTGTTTCTCTCTGCACCCTCTCTCATTACCTCCAAGGTCATACTGCTGCTGCTTTGTGACTTCTGGCTCTTCCCTGTGGATCTCAAGTGCAGAGAGATCTGCTTTGTAAAAAGAATGACAGCTGCTCTTCAGCATAAATAGCACATACTAGAAGCTCAGTGTGAAGTGTTAGAAAGGTGGTTTCCTTCTCCCTTTCAGTGTGATGAGGAAATGTGGCTATATTAGGGTACCTACATCACCTGTCAAATGAGGGTTTCCTGGCCACAAATTGTCTAGCCACGAGAAAACGGTTCACAGCAAAAGGATATTACAGAGAGGAAATTTAAAATGTCAGGAAAAACCATCCTAACTGCTTACTGGGGAGCATTCTTAAATCTGGGCTTCTAGGAAATGTACCTGTAACAGCTGATGAAAACAATGCCAGTCCCATGTCACGTGGGAGCCAAGACCCTAGGAGGGAAGACTTTCCCCATTTAAGCCTGCTTTGTGTCAATTCTCCCCCCACCTGTGCGCATATTCTTGAGCTCTTTTTGGAAGCTCGGATTCCAAATGTCAGTCTGAAATACTCACAAAGCTTAAGGCAAGCCCCAGGTTAAAACAAGGACCCTAGTGAGAGAACGAATGCCATTTTGACCCCAGCTGGGCTGGAGATCCATTGAGACCTGTGGATTTTAACTTTTGTTCCATTTGAACTGGATGTAATGACCTTTATCCTCAAGTCTGGCTTGTGAGTAATGAATATGAAGTCCTCCTTTCAGCCTCTTAGTTTAAAGAAAGAGGAAGGAAACAGTCCATTGTTTTTCTACCCTTGCAGTTTCCTAGAGTAAGATGGAAAATTGAGGATGGCAAGTGAAAGCAGCAGGCAGCTCTATAGAAGGACATCCGGTGAAGCCAGCCTGCTTTTGAGAGGGTATATGCCTACTGTGGGGCAGTGGGGGACAGGCATAAAAACAAACTGAAACCGTTTCCATATATATATATATATTTCTGAATATATATATATTTATATACATATATCTGAATATATCTGAATACTCACTACAACCAACTCTACTCTGAAACCTAGTACAGTCTGTCCATTCTGTATCTTAAACCCAGAGAAAGAAAATCTCCTCAGGTCCATACAAAGTGGGAAAATGCATCAGAATGGCAATTTTTTCTCCAGTTCTGAGAGAGACTTTGTTCTACCCAGAAGAAATGAAAGGGTTGACCAAAATTAAAAAGTTGTGTATGTGTGTGTGTGTGTGTGTGTGTGTATTTAATATTCTGTTCTGTTCATCCACTAATCTGGTCAAAAATAGCTCTCAAGTTTGTGCGGCACAATGTGACCTTCATAACTATTCAGGTGATTATGGGGCCCCATTAGAGTTTTCAAAGCACTTTGTACATAAGGGGCCTTTAGACTTTCTACTATAATAAAAACAAACTCATAAAAATCCCACATGTTTCACACAGGCCTTCGATAACCCATCACACAATAATGACCTTGAGTAACTAAGAGCCTGTACTACATTCAAACCAGTAGCTTAGAGGTAAGTTTTTGTATCTTATTATGTCTGGCTAGAGTTACACAGGGTCTCAAAAGAAAAAAAAAAAATACAAAAAACCACACACTTGCTTTTGCCCTTAGATGAGCATATCCATGAGTCATCAGATATAGCCCCCCCCGCCCCCCAAGCCGCCACCCCCTGGCCCCTTTCTTCTCTGGCCACCTTCTTCTCCCAGGTAGGTCTGTCAGAGTAGACAATCTGGATCAGCACTCAGGTGATGGAGGCTCCAAGCCCATTCCTGCCTATACGTGGGATCCGCAGTTCCCTCCTCTCTCTGGGCCTCAGCTTCTCTTCTGTAAGGTGAGAGGGTTGATCTTCGCATGTGCTCTAGGGCTTTTAGGTTGGAGAAAGCTGAGCATGGAGGTGCTGCCCACCTCTTCTCAATCAGAGCAGACCCCTTTATGTTTTATAGGTAGCGTTTTGAAAAATCTTTCAGTTGAAAAAAAAAGTTTGAAAACCATAAGGCTAGATGATCTCTAAGGCACCTTAGAAGTTTTGCTCACCAGATATGTGGAGAAAAGATCAGAGGAGACTGAGTGCACGGTAAGGCCTTGCCTGAGGACAGGCTTCAGAGGGGCAGCTCAGCAGACAGTGATGGACACCCAAGGGTCCCAGAGAGAGGTCCCACCAGGAAACAGCCAGAGCCATAAGGCTTTATTGACCAGTGTCTTTCACACATGTCATCTGATTCAATCTTTACAAGGGAGTAATAATATTCCCATTTTCCAGATGCAGGTTTAGAGTAGCTAAATGCTTGTTCAGGATCATCCAGATATCAGTTCCGGAGACAGGATCCCAGCTCAAGGGGAGGAGAGATATGCCAAATGGAGTGGGGAAGAGACCAAATTTTCTGGCCCTCTTTACCATTTTGTTCCCATCACATGCTAAGCTCTACAGTCTACCTAACATTTGTTGCCTTTCTACTGCAGGCTGGTGTCGGAAGAAAGGTAAAGAGGTATCACTGTTTTTATATTCAAGAAGTTTATGGCTAGTAAGACGTGTGTAAATGTAGTATTGTTAGTGTGGTTTACCCAACATTTCTGTTCTCCAGCCAAAAACAGAGTAGGACTGTACTTTTATAGTTTCTGCTTCCTTACAGTGGAGTGTGTCCATGCTTCTGCCAGTGACACTCGAGCTGAAGGGATGGGTACTACTTCCAGGCAGAAGTTTTAAGAGCCTGGGCTGTTTCCCTGGGCCATGATAACTGGCAACATGTCCCACAGTGGCTGCTCCATCAGCCAAGGTCCCCAGAGAGGCTAATTTGGAGCACGGCCCCAGACAAACTGATATGGGCTTGTCTCATAAGGAAGATATAAATCTTGTTTAAATCACTGAGTTTTGGAGTTGTTTGTTACTTTAGCATTACCTGGCCTATGCTGACTGATGCAGTAAATATCCACCATGGCAGAAGTATTATGAAGCCAGAGGTTTATGTCAGTCATTACTCACATTAGTTAACCTATTATTAACCCAGCAATTATTTTAAAGAAAGTTAGTAGTTTATAGTTCATTTTACTACTATACTGTGGCCAGCAGGCTTCTATATAATTGAAGAGTATCAATGTTAATAAACTCTATTTACGTAATTTATTGTTAATTAAAACTTCTTTAGAGTTCCTACACTGTAAGCTTATAAACATGGAGAGAAATTTCTGGCATATTTATTTTTATACCAATTTCTTAAATAGCCATAATAAACTCTGAGGGAGATGTGGGCATGTTGGGGAAGGAGAAGGCCTCAGAAAGCAGGAATATGTACAAGGCACTTCCAATTTTTCCTTTGCAGAGCTACTGCCAGTTTCTTTGACTTACCCCATCAATGGCCATACAATATTTCCAATCAGTTCTCAATTTCAGCTTTACCTTTCTATGATATTCAAAATACTACTGCATTACTCATTACAAATTACAATTCTCTGTTCTGATTTTTATCCCTTCCATCAAGAAATTCTCTATATCCTAATTCCTCTCTAAATTCATGAAGCATCATTAAAAGTTGGCAATAAGCCACCATTTGTTGACTATGGGCCAGGGTCTTTGCTTTGTGTGAATTTACTCACTGACCCTCACAACAACCTGTGAGGTAGGCATTCTTGTTACAGATCTTACAAATGAGAAAACTGAGGATTTTCTTATGGGCAAGTAACTTATCGAAGTCCCACAGCCTGGTAGAACCAGACAGTCTGTCTTCAGAACCAATACACTTAGCCCCCACACTTCCCAGGCCTCCTGGTTATCTCAGTACTGAGGAACACTCCCTACAAAATGGCTCAGGCATCTTCGGCCCCATTCGTACCACCACATGCTGAGAAGCAGTGAGGAGGCCAGCGGCACAGGGCCCTATGGGGCACAGACAGAGAACCAGCCAGAGCACAGAGGATATACGCCCCTGGGAACAGACTGTACAGCCAGCCAGAGCTCATTGTCCCAGGGCCCTTCTGAAAGGTCTTAAAATAGTATCTGATGACGGAGCTATATGTAATGAGGTGGATAGAACTACAATCTGTCATACAGAGTGAAGTAAGTCAGAAAGAGAAGGACAAATATTGTATGCTAACTCACATATACGGAATCTAAAAATGGTACTGATGAACTCAGTGACAAGAACAAGGATGCAGATACAGAGAATGGACTGGAGAACTCGAGGTATGGGAGGGGGCGGGGGGTGAAGGGGAAACTGAGACGAAGTGAGAGAGTAGCACAGACATATATATACTACCAACTGTAAAATAGATAGTCAGTGGGAAGTTGTTGTATAACAAAGGGAGTCCAACTCGAGGATGGAAGATGCCTTAGAGGACTGGGGCAGAGAGGGTGGGGGGGACTCGAGGTGGGGGGAGTCAAGGAAGGGAGGGAATATGGGGATATGTGTATAAAAACAGATGATTGAACTTGGTGTACCCCCAAAAAAATAATAAAAAAAAAATAGCATCTGATGATGTGGAGACACAGGTATCTCATGTGACTGATCTAAAACTCCACAGATATTATAGAAAATGCAGGGAGTCGGGAGGTCCAGGTCTAGGCCTGGCTCCGTCATTAACTAGATCTGTGACTTTAGTAAACAGCACCTCGGCAAGGAGTGCTAACACTGGTGCCAAATGCTGTCCTCAGCACTTTATGTGCATGCTCTCATTTCATTTACTCTTCCCCAAAACTACAAAAAGTAGACATTGTTATTATCCCACATTTCAGAGATGACAAGTAAGTGCCCTGTCCAAGAATACGCAGATAGGAAGCAGCAAAGCTAGGATTTATTCCAGCCATTTCTCTCTTGAAGCCTCAAGTTATCCATCTATACAATAAAAAGGTTGGGTTTGATTAACTCAAAAATCTATTTTAGCTCTAGTATCTGGGCTTTTTCAAAAATATCTAGGGAAAGTGATCTATTCAATCTATACCACACTGAATTTGCAGGAAACCGTTTCGCTCTTCCCTCTGCCCAACTTTGTTGGAAATGGCAAGAATGGACCAACATAGCTCCTCTTTTCTGCAGTTCCTAAATATTATTAAGGAGCACTTAGCAAATCCATTATAAAGTTAATCCCAATGACAGAGGTTATGATGAGATAAAGGTTGATGTTTAAACATATTCCCTTTTCTTGTAATAAAATGATACAACCCTTTCTTTATCCTCACGGGTGGGCTTATAATATGGGGAAGCAGTTTGGAATTAAGACTAACTTCATCTTCTTTCCACAGCGCTGACAGAGGTTAACACTGCCCCTGGGGTTAGTCCATTGGTCCAAGTTCTAAATGTATTTGTCATTTTAAATAACAAACCAACTAATAACAAACCCCAAATAATGAACCTTCTCTCAGGCCTTAGTGTTTTCTTGATTCAAAGCACTGAATCCCAGATGTCCTCAAACTTTAGAGTGCATCAGAATTACCTGGGAAACTTGCTAAATATGCCAAGTCCTGAGCCCATCCTCTGAGAACAATTTTGAGGTCTAAGGTGGAGACCAAGACTCTATATTCTTAATCTCCCCCACCACTACCAGGCAAGTCTGATGCCCACACTTTGAGAAATATAGCTTAGTCCTTGTACTAGACTCTTAATTCATTTTCCTCAAGAGAGATATGGACTGACTACTCTGGCCAGACACAAACCAATGAGGTCAATTCAGATGACCAATTCAATTATGGTCTGTTTGGTTTGTTGGCAGGTTTTCTTTCTTGTTTTTTGTCAATTCGGATTTTTAATTGTGCCACAAAACTGATGCCAAATAAACATTTGTTTATGTTGAACAAAATCTGTATTTGATTTTTTTTTTCTGTACAGTGAATGGAAGAGTTTTTCATGGAATTACCACACTCTACTACTTGTTTTGGGCCATTACTCACTGCCTTCACACCATTTCACATGGTTACTCAACAGTGCTTCACCCCATTCCCTTGGAAAAGCTCAATTTGAAAGTATCACCCTAAGGCGGCCACGGTTACTCAATAGTGTTTCACCCCATTCCCTTGAAAAAGTTCAATTTGAAAGTACCACCCTAAGGTGACCATGTAATTTATCATCCAAAGTGAGTCTCTGGGACAACAGCATAAACCAAGACTGTCTGGGAGAAATGGGAGACATGATGCCTCCCACTTTCACCAGTTAGAAAAGAGATCACTGGGAGGCTACCTACTTGCCCAAAACTCCAAAGTGACCCCTCCCCTCTGTGAATGGCCACAGTACTGGATCATACACTGCCTTGTGTTGCTTTTATCTTTCCTTGGAACTTACAGCTGCCTAGCCACCAAAATGCTTACCACTGCTGCAAAGGCAGGGGTCATGTCTCCATCTCCCTCACAGCTCCTCCCAGTTACTTAGCAAGTGTGCCATCTGATGGAGAGGTGAGCTAGGCAGCAGAATTCACTGTTCCTTTGATACCATGGGAGCTCTCATCCAGCCTAGGGAGGCCTCACCTGGTAGAGGAAATCCTTTGAACCACAGAGCCAGAAAAATTGGGTTTGCTTTCTAGCTGTGTAACCTTATACAAATCACTTAACCTCTCTGAGCCTTACTTCTGCATACATTAGGGTTGATAATATTAATCTCATAACATTGTTAGGAAGATCAAATGAGATAATACATGTGAATCACCTAACAGGGCTTTCTAAACAATGATAATCCCCTCCCTTCCCTCTCTGCAACACTGAACCTGCTGAACAAAGAGAGGTGAACTAGAAAAGGCCATCACTGCTTACTATTCTAGTTACTACCACAGCATAACAAATTATCCCAAACCTAGCTGCATAAAATAACCATTTTATTATGCTGAGTCTGTGTGCCAGGAATTTGGAAAGGACACAGTGGAGGCAATTTGCTCTGTTCTGTAACATTTGGGACCTCAGCAGGAAGGACCTGAAGATTCAACTTCTGTGGCCAAGGATCATCTGGGAGATTTTTCATTCTTATTTTTGGTGGTTGATGCTAGCTGTCACCCAGAAGGCCTACAAATGTGGCCTGTGCTTCCTCATAGAATGGAGACCCCTGAATCCCTACAGAGGGGTTCAGAGTTTCAAAGGTCAACATTCCAAGAAAACTAGGAGGAAGCTGCATGGCCTTTTATGACCTAGCCTCGGAAGTCATATTCAATTCCATCATAATCTCAAGCCAGCCTAAAGAGGAGAACACAGATCCCACACCTTGACAGGAGGAAAGTCAAGGTCACTGTGTAATAAGATTATATAGGATGGGAGAACTTGCTTTGGTCATTTATGGAAAATGTATTTGCCACATTTACCCTGCAAGTGATCACATGATAGAGACAGATAAATTTTAAAAAGAAAAAATACACTACCACATACATCTCAGGATCTCCTGAACCTCATAGATAGTCTAGACTTTGGCTAAGCTGGCCAAGCCCCTGCCTTTTAGACACTAAGAGATGGGTTTGTGCCTTAAAGATGCCCCTATTTTTAGAAATAGTTTGTTGGTATAAAAAATCAATCTTTATCAGGTAGAAGTTTTAGGAGATGGATATTCGTATTTGATGAGTTGTGTGAGGAGTTTACTTGCATACCAAAAAAAATCTTAACCTGGCATTCATGGTCTCATAACCTGGCCTGTACCTACTGTACCCATTTTATCTCTAGCTACACTGAATCACGTGTCATTTCTGGAATAACAGGTTTGTATTTTTCTTTTTTTTTCTTTTGCCATGACACCTTTGTTTGGACTATTTTCTCCTCCCTGGAAGGTTCTTCACCCATGCCCATCAAAATCCTGCCCATCCTTCCATGCCCATTTTCAATGTCACCTCCTCTCTGAAGACTTTCCTGGTTGCCCGTGAAGGTAATCTCTCCTTCAGAACTTCTAGAGATCTTTATTTATATCCTTCCTTTATAGCACATTCTGCCTTACATAAACTTTGCCATTTCCCAAGGCCCACATCAAAATTTTCACCTCATTCTTTCCCTCTGTCCTGATCCCCACCCTTAAATGGTGCCAAGAAGAAAGCAAGGTTAAAATGTTTCCCCCATTTTGGAAGTAACTGGGTTCTCACCTGGGCATAAAGTGTTGGCATTGAGACGTGGTGAGGAGTCAAGGTGCTAATGGGGAAGAGGAGATGAGTCAGGTATGACTGCCTCTACCCAAATGATCTCCATCCTCTAATGACTTCTTCTTACCTGACAACTCTGTTCTGTCACACACACACACACACACACACACACACACACACACACACACTCACCTCAGCCACTTAAAAGCATTAAGAATCTCTATGGGAAGTGCTATACTTTTTTCAGTCACTTAAATTATCATTTATCTCAGAAATGTGAAGATGCTTTTTTTTCTTTTTTAAGATCCATTTTTTAATGAGGAAATGTGTCTACTTATTGATTCTTTCCTATTTAACAAAAATCTCTCAATCCTTAGATTCCTATTCTTTCTTCAGAACCACATTCATCTAACTTGCTATGCTCACTCCCATACACACATAATTATATTTTAAATTACACTGACTTAGTATATGTGGAATCTAGAAAAAAGGTATAGATGATCTTATTTGCAAAGCAGAAATAGAGACACAGAGACATAGGGAACAAACCTACGGATACCAAGGGGGAAAAGTGGGGTGGGGTGGGATGAATTGGGAGATTGGGATTGACATATATACATTATTGATACTATGTATAAAATAGATAACTAATGAGAACATACTGTATAGCACAGGGAACTCTACTCAATGCTCTATGGTGACCTTAATGGGAAGGAAATGCAAAAAATAGGGGAGATATATACACACACACACACACACACACACACACGTATAGCTGATTCACTTGCTGCACAACAGAAACTAACACATTGTAAAGCAACCATACTCCAAAAAAATTAATAAAAAATTTTTTAAATAAATAAATAAATAAATTACTTGATTTAGACTTCAAGTTACATTGTGTTTCTTTCTACTGGGCCAAATAGTAAATTTGAGCAACTATTCTCCTGTTAAATATATCCATCAAAGGGAATAAAAGCCTCCTTTTTATAACTTTAATCTGAGGAAGAAAACTCTCATGAATTCAAGCACAAAAGCTCTGTTGCGCTATTTGGCCTGACCTTCATGCCAGAATTATGACTCTTCTTCACATCCCATTGTTTCTTCTAATCGTCATTGTATTCATGACTTCAAATTTCACATCTTAAATTTCAACTGGTACTTACTTAAGCTCCTAAAGCAGGTTAATTAATTGCTGTTAAACATTCATGATTTAGGTCACAGATTCACCTCTATGAAACAGCACCCTCCAGAGTGAGGGAGAACCGCAAGTCTCTTCTGTCCCAATTTACCCCATCAGCTAAATCGTCTCTTCCTTTACGCGTGTTCTCTTTCAAAATTCCAGTAACTGACTAATACATAGCTGAAGACAAGCACCACTTTACCAAAAACAACAGCACTATTTTAATATACTAAATGCCATGAAAGTGCCACCCCTTAATCAGACAGACTAGATATCTACTCTACTCTGCTGAATAATCCACGAATTTACCATGCATATGTGGACCTCGGCCTATCTTAGCATTACTCTTTCAAGAGCTATCAAAGTGAGGTAGGCAAGTAGTGGACAATTCAACCCTTGGCTTTATGTGATACAATTCATGTCTCATTTAATCATTCGTTCAATATAACTAAAAATATTCCTTGGATATTACCCAATCAAGGATACTATAATCCGATAGTTCACAGTATTTAGATTTTACAGACTAGTAAAATTCCCAACATATTTGATAGACTAACAAACGCTTCCAAGGTTTTATTCTGCTGAGGAACGTCAAGTTATGAAAATCAGCGAGTCTCCCAGTGAGAGACTAGAACAGAACTCGATGGTACAGGAGTAGCAAGTTAAAGGTAACTGAAAATAAATGGACAAATCCACAAGAAGAGAAAAATGCAAAAGGTAAAGAACATTCTCTGGTCTCAGCATGTTAAGAAGATTTGTAAATGGTAATTCACGCACATCCTTAGCCAAATAACTAAAGCTTTAAAGAGGGACAACACCAGAGTTGCAATATTTAGGCAGATTCTTTGCCCAGCTCCCTCCTTCCTACCAAATTCCCAGAAACAGGCCCACATCACCCTGCCTAAGGGCTTAGCCCCTGCTACGGTCGGAAGCCAACGATCTCACAGACAAGAAAAGCTTGCTGAGTAATCCTGAGCCCACCCACATCAGCTCTAACCCTCGCTCTGATCACTGGGCTTTCTTCGTGACCTAGCCTTTACCTTCTAGCCCAGTTTCAGTTACTCTTCTCTTCTATGATTCCTGATGCTTTCTCCTGGTGCCTTTTCACAGTTCAGGAGTCTCCAGATGGGCATTATACCCTTAAATCTCAGTCCTTATGCAGAGGCTCTGACACCTATAGCTAGTTATTCCTAGCACCAGCTCCCACCTCCATGAATCATGATTCGTTGCTTGCTCCCCTTCCTACAGCTGGGAGACCCCTGATAGGCTGTCTCTGAACTTCCTGCCAGCCATCCTCTCTGCTTGGACCTGAAAGTATTACCCATTACCAGACTTTACTGATGCCACACTCTGCCCACCTAAGAAGACTGGCTCCAAGAAAGCTGGCAACCCCAGAATCATGTGTAACGTTTTGCTTGCATATATATGTGTGTGTTTTCCTTGAGAGAGAGAGAGAGCCCTTAGTACCTAGCTTCTAAGAGTTCCATAATTCTGAGAAGATAAAAAACAAAGCCACTGCTCTAGGGCTATTTTCTTGACTGATCAATCTGAATTATATACTCCAGGCTGGTACTTATTCTTATTTTATAACAGAAGCAGGCTTTAATGAGGGGAAAGTATACCAAGGACCCTCGTGTCTGGAGAAAGCCAAATTTAAGTCTAGTTTTTCTATTTCTTTTCTAGTTCACTTTTGGCCTATGCACCATCTTCCATCAAACTATTTTTACATTACACTCTTCTGGTCCTGCTACCAACTGGCATCTCTGTCCTTACATAAGACAATACAATGCTTGGCACATCATGAGTACTCAACAAAATTGTCAGTTGTTGAGCTTATTTCTCAATCAAGTAGGGCCACTTAGTATAGAAAAGTGAAAATTCAAAGTTTTCATGGCTGTTCTTCCTGGAAAATACTGCCAATTTAATTCCTAGACAAGTCACTTTTCCCAAGAAAAGGTAAACTCTTCCAGATGTGTCCTTAGTTCCCACAGGCCTAAGAGAGGCATAGGCCAACAGCAAGGTGCAGACCGGCCTCAGAGATGATACTTGTGAACCTGTGTCATCAATATGAAGAAGTGAGAAGGTGATGGCCAATGCATGTCTCGCTAAATTTGTGAGGTGGTGTGGAAAGTTTGTGGGGGACACTCCAATCATTCTGGGAGTTTTCCTTCATGCTCTCCTGTTTTTCCCCTCTGTCCTTATCACTTGGATGGCTAACTGCTGAAGCATTAGCTAGTAAATGAGGAGCTGACAAAGTAGGAGCATTCATTAGCACTTTCAAAGGGAGCTTCTCAAGGTCTGTGCTAAGGTTTTTCTCAGATCATCAAGCTGATCCAACAGCCTACACGGCCTATGTAGAAGCAGCCCACTGCCACGGTATCCAGAATGCTGGGTGTCCCAGGTTTGGGACTTGATGCCTGGAGTATCTCAACTTCACCTCTGGAAACCGACCCCACTACATGGGCTTCTCCCTGTGTAGTGCCACCCAGGTAGCTCTAGCTTCTCATTGCCAAGGTAAGCCTTGGCATACTACATCAGAAAGATCTAAGACCTTAGATCTTAATCCTTTGGCAAAGACCTTTGATCCATGGTCATTCAAAATGTGTGTAACTTGATGTTATAGCTCAAGAGAAGGAGATCCTCTCACAATTTGATTTTTTTCTGATTTTTACTATTTTTTCCCCTCTATTTATATATATTCTCCAAGATATTTCTTCCACTCCTAGCTTGAATTAAGTCTGTCAATTAATTCTTTAAAGAGACAATGAAACTGACAGGGCACAGAGGTGATCCAGATACTTCTTCTTGTATGCAAAACCTCAATCTCAACTTGGAAATCTTAAAAAAATTAAGTAAGTTACTGTCATGAGAATTCTAGTCATGAAGCAATTCCTACTATTTCTGGAAATTTTTTTAACCCCATGATGCAGTAACACATCTAACTTATTAAGCTTTTTGTATTTGATAACAACTGTGGTATTTAATCTTTGCCATCATTCAAAACGGAAACTATCCTTATTTCAATACAATCAAGTGAATCTAATTTAAATAGCAGGGCCTTTTGGAAAACAGAGACTCACCTCTCAATGCAAAGAACAAATATTTGCATTACCTATTTATATTAAAATATGCAGAAATTTCCCAAGCATTCAGCCAACTTATAAATTTTTATAACTTCTTTGAATTGTTAACATTTTTTTTAACACACTGCATTATTTTAGCTTTGTGAAGGGCTCAATAACAATCTTTCTGGTCAGGAAAAAGGAAAGGACATTAGAATAAAGAATGCGGAATAAATAAAAACAAAACAGTACAGCCCGTACATCCACTCATACAAAGACAACCTTCATGGGGAGCTATAAGCAATTATAATAACACAATGTCCTTCATGTTGATTTCAGCAGTGAAAAGAATTTCTCTAGTTATTGAAGACTTTCCTGGCCAACTTTCAGAAAAAAAAATCTGATTCTATCCCAATCTGACTTCTGTGCAATGCAAGTCATGCACATTTTAAACACTGATACATAATGCTGCCATTCTTCTACAAACTGTTAACAGCTGTAGAAACTATTATAGCCGGCTTCAAAACATGTCTGTGTAGTCAGTGCTCTCCAGACACTTAGCAATCCCAAAGCTATTCCTGGACTCACTCAGATTGCAGTGCGAACACAAAGTTTTGATTTATGTTGGTAATGAAACAATAAACTTCTGATCTTTCCTCTAAATGGCCATTCAGATTACATGAACAGCATGTGCTCCAGGGGAAAGTGGAGGGCAGAATTTACAGAAACAAAAAGGAAGCAAGAAAATAAATGGAGGGGCCACCCACAGTTACCTTGAGGAAAACCCACAGTCATCAGTATAAAGCACCGTACTGGAGTTACATCTTGTGCCCACAAAAGGCACTTGTGCTTGGAGAGAAAGAAATAGTAGCAGAGGCTTTGGATGAGGAGAATAACCTAGTGAGAGCATGTGCTCTAAGCAGGGACATGTGCAAAGCTGGTGATGGACATTAACACACCCAAGGTGCTACCCTGGCTATGAGCAAAGATGCAAAAAGGCCATGAGATTCTCATTTTAACTGAAAGTTCCACTTCACTGAATCATAACCAAAATCCCCTGAAACTGACAAACTCATGCAAGGGAATTTTTTAGCTGTAGCAATCCAACCGCCCCCAAAAACAGTGTCCATTGGAGATCTTCCTTAAGTTATGAAGTTCCCTTATTCCCCATTTGCCAGTTATAACTCAAATACATGAGTGCTTCCTTAAAATTGCTTTGTTTCAAGATAATCATTAACTAAAGGATACCAACCAATTCTGTATTTAAGTTGTTCATAAAGAACAGAAACATTGATACGTAACCAAAATTCAAATAACATCCACTAATGACAATTAGTGATGTAACATGAACGAAATCTCCATAGGATATTACATATTTTCTGTTTTCCAATTTAGAGACCAAAAAGGTGGTAAGTTTGTACCTTCTTAAGAAAAGTTATTTACTTACTTTGCTCCCTGCTGGCTGAGATAAAGAACAGAAGCCATACGAATTCATTAACTTCCCCATCATTGAGAAGCCTCTCTATGCTGAGTACAGGAATGCATACCAGAAGAGGCTCAGCCTCTGTCCTGAAGATGATTCAAATAAAGTTGGGAAAGAAAACATGAATAGGTATAAAAATACATAGATGATCATGTAGATCCAAAAGTGTTGAGGGTGTATAAGAACAGAGTAATCTGAACGAGATGGAGTTGAAGGGCTATATATCTATGGGCAAGTTATTCAGGCTCTCTGAACACAGAGTCAAAGTATAACTAAAATGCTGGAGGAAGAGCGGTAACAGGATAGCTGTAGTATCTACATGAGATATTGTTCATTGCTCTTCTACCAGCTAGTATGTATTAAGTTAAGTACGTATTAAGTAATGGAATACCCAACTCCAGTCATTTAAATAACGAGGCCGTTAAGCCATCTCACATAACCAGAACTTTGAAAGTAGGTAGTTCAATGCTTGGTCTTGTGACTCAGGATCTTTTTATCTTTCTCTTGTACCATTTGCTAATGTGAATGTTTTTTCCCATGACTGCTATCCCATATTGCAAAGAAAACTGCTGTAGTACCACCTGACACCACATTTACATTCATGGTAGGAAGAAGAGGGAAGGGGAGGTCCCAGTAAACTCTCTTCTAACACTTGTCCTTTTAAACAAGAAAACTAAAGCTTTCCCAGAAGCCTCATCCCCAGGGGACTTCTACTTATTGACCAGAATTGTATCATATGGCTACCACTAACAGCAGGGAAAGCTGGAAATGTATCTGGTAATGAGACTACTATAATAAGCTTGGATAATCCTGATTCAGCCCCAACAGTCAGTACAGTGCTGCCAAAAGAAACAAAGTTTCATTAGCAAGGAATAAAGAGTGAAGAGGGTGAAAATGGCAGCTGAGTACTCAATGAATAGTGTCTTCAGTGTTCCCTTGTTTTTGTTTTCTATCTTGATGAAAAACATAAGATTTTCTTTTTTGCTGTTACAGAAAAGCAGAAATATGACTTCTATTTTTTATGCAGAGTACTTCTATCTTGCTTCCAATGATGGTATGGTATAAAACAAATCACCTTTTCTCTTCCGGTGCCATAAAACCATTTTATGAAATGAGATAGGAGGTGTTCTGTTCAAGCATAAAGTACTTGTGACAGACAGTATTGGTTGTCCACCCTACAAATATTTGCCCCAGTTCTTCTTTGTTAATTGAACCCTGATCTTTATCATCCTCCACATGGCCATATGTTCAGTGAAGGTGCCCCTTTAAATAACTAGCGGTGATTTTGAAACTAATCTAATCATAATAATTTTATTTTTCAAATCAGTAATTGGTTTAAGAATGAGCATGCAACAAAACTCTTTCTGCCCAATGATTTGTGAGGAGATATCTGCTAAGGCTCTTCTAGGAAAAGTTTTCCTCTTTTGAAAGAGATGAATTGAGAAACTGTCCTTTTCTTCATCTCAAAGAAAATAGGAGAGGATATGATACCTAGAGCATCAGCAGCCATTTTGCAACCACAACAGGATAAACCTAGGAAAAGACTAACATGTTGAGAATAGTAAAACAGAAACTGGGGTCTTGATGTCATTGCTGAACGACTGAATTAACCAACCCTGACTGTCCTATCTCTAGGTTTTTTATTATATGAGATAATAAATCCTCCCTTATTTAAAAGACTTACAGTTTGTTTCCTGTGAACCCACAGCATCCTCAATGACATGGTGTTATCCCTATTAGCATATATCCCAGGTTCCAAATTTTCAATAATAACCTTATTTCACCAACAGCACCATCAAGCTCTTATCAGTTCCCAGTTATCTTTAGGAACACTGTGCAGCTCTTTGATAAGCTCAAGCTGATTTATTATCATGCTCCATGCTGCCACATCAGCCTTAGCAGAATTAGATATATGAAGTTCACGTGGTCAGAAAATCCAGCCTCAGTCATGGTGAAAGAAGGCTTTGAGGCTGTTCAGGTTCACCACTTAAAGATTCTCTATTTCTCCTCAGCCACCCACAACCCACCTACAGTGAGGTGCCTCATTAATTGTAACTGAAGCCCCATACACTGCTCCTGAAGTCACAGGCAAAGGGGCATCAGAAGCTTAAAGGAGAAGAGCTATGGAAATCATGAAATAGTCTGACAGAAAAAAAAAGAGCTCTGCCTATGAAAAAAAAAACTGGCTATAGTTTTGGGCTTTTATTCTTATAAACTAAGATATGTCTTGTACTTAAATTATATGGAGAGATAAAAAAAGCTTCAAAAGATATAAAAATACATCCAGATACAAATGTATATAAATTGGAAAAATTCTATTTGATCTTATTATGGTTTATCATAATAAATGGTTATGATAAATTCTCATAAAAAATCTTTTTATAGGAATGATTTAAAATGGTTAAATGCCTAAAATGTCAACTGACACACACATTTTTTTCCAGAAGTTGTTATGCACAGCTGCATGCTTGTTATATAAAATCTTCCAAAAGAAAATCATGCATCATTCTTATTATCCAGGACTCCCAGAGCGCATATATCTCTCCCGATGGTCAGTGAGGGTGTCTTCTCTGAACCCCATTTCAGAGTTGCTTTAAAGATGCCTTTTCACTTACTCCTTCTTTTATGAGGACACTATCTTAAAAGAGCTCTAAAGAAATTTTCTACCTTGGAAGGGGGAAAAATACACAGTAATTTTTGTCCCAAGTTTACTACAGAGCCTTAGCAGGACTTAACATAAGGAAGACTTAGGACCAGACTCCCAACTAGATGGGACAAACCACTTTGCTAATATCTTTATAAGATAGTTCTCCATGCACTTCTAAAACCTGAGCTTGAGTAGATCTTAATAGAAATCTCCAAAGCTGGAAAGTAAAAAGAATAAAGACGGACAACAAATAGAAGAGAATATGCATGGACTGTGGGACAACTGAAAAGGTATAATATATGTGTGATGGGAATACCAGAAGGAGAAGAAAAAAAAAGGAAGCAGTATCTGGAACAATGATAGAACTTCCCCAAATTGATGTCAGACAGCACATCACAGATTCAGGAAGCTCAGAGGACACCAAGAAGGATAAATATCAAAAAACAAATAAACAAAACTGCACATAGGCATGTAATTTTCAAACTACAGAAAATCAAAGATAAAGAAAAAAATCCTGAAAGAAGGCAGAGGGAAAAAACACCTTACCTAAAGAGGAACAAAGATAAGAATTACACCTAACTTCTTCTCAGAAACCATGCAAGCAACAAAGAGTGGAGTGAAATATTTAAAATATTGAGAGAGGGACTTCCCTGGTGGTCCAGTGGCATAGAATCTGCCTTCCAATGCAGGGGACGTGGGTTCGATCCCTGGTGGGGGAACTAAGATCCTACACACTGTGGGGCAGCTAAGCCCACGCGCCACAACTACTGAGCTCACTTCCCTCAGCTAGAGAGGCTGCATGCCACAAACTACAGAGCCCACATGCCCTGGAGCCTGTGCCACAATTAGAGAAGAGAGAACCCACGTGCCACAACTAGAGAGAAGCCCATGTGCCCAGTGAAGAGCCTGCATGGCTCAACAAAGACCACATGTGCAGCAACTAAGAACCAACACAGCCAAAAAATAAACAAATAAAAAATAAATTAAAATAACAATAATAAAGTGTTGAGAGAACAATACAGCCAAACTAGAAAACTGTATCCTAAGAAATTATCCCTCAAAAATGAAAAAGAAACAAAGACTTTCTCAGATAAACAAAAATTGGGGGTAATCCGTCGCCATAGACCTGCCTAGAAAGAAATGTTAAAAGAAGTCCTTCAGAGAGAATGAAAATATATAGGTCAGAAGCTTGGATCTACATAAAGAAAAGAAGAGCATAAAAGAAGAAATAAGTGAAGGTGATATAAGAACTTTTTTTTTTCGTAGTTAATCCAACAGATAAGTCTGTTCAGAATAATAATAGCAACAATGTATTTGATTATGTATGCTTATGTATATCATATATATGCTTATGTATGCTTATATATAAGTGAATGAATGACAGTAAAAATACAAGGAATGAGAGGGAGAAATAGGATTATTTTGTTATTATAAGGCACTCACACTACCCGTGAAGTGTTATAGTGTTATTTGAAAGTAGACTTGGATTAGCTGGAAATGTATATTGCAAACTCTAGGACAATCACTAAAAAAAGAAGTATCACTGATATGCTAAGAAAGGAGATAAAATGGAGTCGTACAAAAATGCTCAATAAAAACCACAAAAGGCAAAAAGAGTGGAAAATAAAAATAGGAACTAAGAACAAGGGCAATAAATTTTAAAAAAAAGTAACAAATATAGTAGATACTAAACCAGCTATATCAACAATCACTTTGAATGTCAATGGTCTAAATGCACCAATTAGAAGACGCAGATTGTCAGAATCGTTCAAAAACAAGGCCCGATAAATGTTGTCAAAAAGAAATCCACCTTAAATATAAAGACACATATTGATTAAAAGTAAGTGGATGGAGAAAAATATACCATGATAAAACTAATCAAAAGAAAGCAGGAATAGCTATGTTAATTTCAGGCAAAGCAGACTCCAAAGCAAGGAAAGTAAGCAGAGATAAAGAAGAGCATTAGAGAGTGAAAGATGGCGGCGAAGTAGAAGGCCGTGGAATGCATCCTTCTCCACAGATGCATCAGGAATACACCAAAAGACACAATAATTTCCACAGAGAACCAGCTGAACACCAGCAAATGACCTTGGACACCAGAAAGGACTGCAAAGATCCCAACATAACCAGGTAGGACAGAGGGGGGAGAAAAAGGGAGAAAGAGGAGGAGAAGAAAGGAAGGGGATGGGTCCCACATCCTAGGGTGGGGGGATCTGAAACAGAGGGGAGATTGCTGAATTTGGGGAAACGTCCCTGATCTGATGGGGAAACCCCTTCTCCAACAGGGAATTTCCCAGGGTCAGAAGGGAGGCATTTAGGACTATTCGA
This sequence comes from Hippopotamus amphibius kiboko, assembly GCF_030028045.1. NCBI lineage: Eukaryota > Metazoa > Chordata > Mammalia > Artiodactyla > Hippopotamidae > Hippopotamus > Hippopotamus amphibius. Next base: position 72,542,588 of record NC_080190.1, on the reverse strand, counting down.
AGAGAGTGAAGTGGCTGAGCTGTGGCAGATGGGAAAGAGTGAGAAACACACGGAGGGTCCACACCACGGCTCAGCATGCCTGGACTGAAATGTCAATTCACAGCTGAACAGGGGGTCTGGGAGCTGGAGCACGGGAACTGGAGAACTGGTTCAGGATGAGAAACATTGTTGGCAGTGGGGAGACGGACTGAGAGGACAGGAGGGAACAAATCCGCAGTGGAGAGTGCCTACTGCAGAAAGCTGTGCGGCCATAGTGGCGGCTGGATACTGCTGACTCACAAGCAGCGGGGAGGAGCCATGTGGGTAGCCTCTCTCTCTCTCAGCGCCTGTGACAGACAGAGGAAGGACCCCTGTGGGCCTAGCTAATGCACTCAGGAATAACAAAGGCCCCCAGCTGGGGCTAGCCTAGAGTGCCTGCAGCTGAGAGCCAAAAGCCCACAGAGTGGACCAGCTCTGCAGACATTCTGTTTACACCTGAGCCACCAGCATCCCTCTGCAACAGGCACCACCACAGATGACTGAGCTGCCATGACCCAGGCAGGGCGCCCCGGTGGAGTCGTAGCAGGGGGCAGGAGCCGTGGGCGGAGTCACACTTTGGCCCAAGCCACCCAAGCCACCATGACCCAGGCAGGGCACCCTGAGGAGTCATAGCAGCGGGCAGGAGCCACAGCTGGAGTCGCGCTCTCGGCCTGAGCCGCCAGAGCCGCCGTGACCCAGGCAGGGCACCACTGCTCACTCACCCCAAGGGGAAGGAGCCACTACTGTACCCTCTCTCTCCCCACACACCAGCGCTTACAGACGAACAATAAAGGAAGCTCTGCTGGTCGCAGAATAATACAAAAAGCCCAAGGTGGATAGAAGGACACTTACAGCTGAGACCCCAAGGAAACAGAAATATTATTATTAATTCTATTGATCTGGTCCATTCTGGGGTCAGTTCTAGTTTTTGTTTTGTTTTGTTTTTTTATTAATTACGATCTTAGTCCTAAGGAATCTACATGTTTTATAACATATTTTTTATTCTATTTTTTTATTCTATTTTTATTTTTAGCCTTTTTATATATTTCTATTTGTAGCTAAGTTTTCTCTACTGCTGACTGTATCTCTCCTACCTTCTTTTCAGCTCTATCTTTTATACATTTCTTTTTTTTTCTTTTCATATTTCCAGTCACACTACGCTCTTCTGCTGCCCTGTCTTCTATCCTTTTTTAGTTTATTTTATCTTAACATCCTTATAAGCAATATTATCGATCTGCTCTGTTTCCTTGCTTTATTCTCCAGATGACACACTGCTTTGGTATTTATTATTAGGTTTTTGTCTTTATCTTAGTTCTAAGTATAATTGTGTGATTTCATTCTGAGAATCTTCAGTCCATCTGGTGGTACTCTAGCTCTTTATTATATTTGATCCTAGCTTTCAATATCTCCCTGGATTTGTGTTTGTGTGTGTGGTGTTATTTTTTGTTTCTTTGTTTGTTTTTGTTTTTGTTTTGTTCTGTTTTGGTTTTGAATTTCTGTTGGTTTTCTCTTTGAATGTCTGATAGCATACTGGGGTTCTTCTGTCAGGTCTTTCCAGTGCCTTATGTTCTACTGGATTCAGTATTTGTGTGTCTTATACAGGTATGTGTTTCCTTGACTTAGTATTTGTTTGACTCAACACTCTGCCATTAGTCTGGGGCTTGGACAGTCTTCTTTAAACCCCTTTATTGCCGGGACAAGCAAACTCTGAAGTTTGGACTACTATGAGAAAACAAAACAAAAACAGGCAGGCAAAGGCGCAGGAAAAAAACCCACAAGACCAAATAAATGAAGAGGAAATAGGAAAACTGCCTGAAAAAGAATTCAGAGTAATGATAGTAAAGATGATCCAAAATCTCGATAACTAAATACAGAAAATACAAGAAACAGTTAACAAGGACTCAGAAGAACTAAAGAGCAACAAACAGTAATGGACAACAAAATAACCAAAATTAAAAATACTCTAGATGGTATAAACAGCAGAATAACTGAGGCAGAAGAACAAATAAGTGAGTTGGGAGATAGAATGGGGGAAATAACTGCCACAGAGCAGGAAAGAGAAAAAAGAATAAAAAGAATGGAAGACAATCTCAGAGACCTTGGTGTCAACATTAAGCACACCAACATTCTAATCATAGGCATCCCAGAAGAAGAAGAAAAAAAGAAAGGGTCTAAGAAAATATTTGAAGAGGTTATAGTGGAAAATTTCCCCAACATGGGAAAGGAAATAATTAACCAACTCCAAGAAGCACAGAGAGTCCCATACAGAATAAACCCAAGAAGAAATATACAAAGTCACATATTAATAAAATTAATCAAAATTAAACAGAAAGAAAAAATATTAAAAGCAGCAAGAGAAAAGCAACAAATAAAATATAAGGGAAAACCCATAAGGATAACAGCTGATCTTTCTGCAGAAACTCTGCAGCCAGAAGGGAATGGCAGGATATACTGAAAGTCCTGAAAGAGAAAAACCTACAGCCAAGAATACTCTACCCAGCAATAATCTCATTCAGATTCAAAAGAGAAATCAAAAGCTTTACAGACAAGCAAAAGTTAAGAGAATTCAGCACCACCAAACCCGCCTTACAACAATTGCTAAAGGAACTTTTCTAAGTAGGAAACACAAGAGAAGGAAAAGACCTACAAAAACAAACCCAAAACAATTAAGAAAATGGTAATAGGAATACACATGTCAATATTTACCTTAAATGTGAATGGATTAAATGCTCCAACCAAAAGACACAGACTGGCTGAATGGATACAAAAACAAGACCCTTCTAAATGCTGCCTAGAAAAAACACACTTCAGACCAAGGGATACATATAGACTGAAAGTAAAGGGATGGAAAAAGATATTCCATGCAAATGGAAGTCAAAAGAAAGCTGGAGTAGCAATACTCATATCAGACAAATTAGACTTGAAAGTAAAGACTATTACAAGAAACAAGGAAGGACACTATATAATGATCAAGGGATCCATCCAAGAAGAACATATCACAATTGTAAATATCTATGCCCCCAACACAGGAGCACCTCAATACATAAGGCAAATGCTAACAGCCATAAAAGGGGAAATCGACAGTAACACAATAATTGTAGGAGACTTGAACACCCCACTTACATCAATGGACAGATCATCTAAACAGAAAATAAATAAGGACACACAAGCTTTAAATGACACATTAGACCATCTCGACTTAATGGATATTTATAGGACATTCCATTCAAAAACTACAGAATACACTTTCTTCTCAAGTGCACAAGGAACATTTTCCAGGACAGATCACATCTTGGGTCACAAATGAAGCCTCAGTAAATTCAAGAAAATTGAAATCATATCAAGCATCTTCTCTGACTACAATGCCATGAGACTGGATATCAATTACAGGAGAAAAACTGCAAAAAATACAAACACGTGGAGGCTAAACAATACGCTATTAAACAACCAAGAAATCATTAAAGAAACCAAAGAGGAAATCAAAAAATACCTAGAAACAAATGACAATCAAAACACAACAACCCAAAACCTATGGGACGCAGCAAAAGCAGTTCTAAGAGGGAAGTTTATAGCAATACAGTCCTACCTTAAGAAACAAGAAAAATATCAAATAAACAACCTAACTATACACCTAAAACAATTAGAGAAAGAAGAACAAAGAAACCCCAAAGTGAGCAGAAGGAAAGAAATCATAAAGATCAGAGCAGAAATAAATGAAAAAGAAAGGAAGGAAACAATAGCAAAGATCAATGAAACTAAAAGCTGGTTCTTTGAGAAGATTAACAAAATTAATAAACCATTAGCCAGACTCATCAGGAAAAAAAGGGAGAAGATGCAAATCAACAGAATTAGAAATGAAAAAGGAGAAGTAACAATGGACACCACAGAAATACAAAAGATCATGAGAGACTATTACAAGCAACTATATGCCAATACATTGGATAACCTAGAAAAAATGGATAAATTCTTAGAAAAATACAATCTTCCAAGATGGAACCAGGAAGAAATAGAAAATATGAACAGTCTAATCACAATACAGAAATTGAGACTGTGATTAAAAATCTCTCAACAAACAAAAGCCCAGGGCCAGATGGATTCACAGGCGAATTCTATCAAACATTTAGAGAAGAGCTAACACCTATTCTTCTCAAACTCTTCCAAAATATAGCAGGAGGAGGAACACTCCCAAACTCATTCTACGAGGCCACCATCACCCTGATACCAAAACCAGGCAAAGATGTCACAAAAAAAGAAAATTACAGGCCAATATCACTAATGAATGTAGATGCAAAAATCCTCAACAAAATACTAGCTAACAGAATCCAACAACACATTAAAAAAATCATACACCATGATCAAGTGGGGTTTATCCATGGGATGCAAGGATTCTTCAATATATGCAAATCAATCAATGTGATACATCATATCAACAAATTGAAGGATAAAAACCATATGATATTCTCAATAGATGCGGAAAAAGCTTTTGACAAAATTCAACATCCATTTATGATAAAAACTCTCCAGAAAATGGGCATAGAAGGAAATTACCTCAACATAGTAAAAGCCATACATGAGAAACCAAAAGCCAACATTGTTGTAAACGGGGAAAAACTGAAAGCATTCCCTCTAAGAACAGGAACAAGACAAGGGTGACCACTCTCACCATTATTATTCAACATAGTTTTGGAAGTTTTAGCCACAGCAATCAGAGAAGAAAAAGAAATCAAAGGAATCCAAATTGGAAAAGAAGAAGTAAAATTGTCACTCTTTGCAGATGACAATACATTATACACAGAAAACCCTAAAGACTCTACCAGAAAACTGCTAGCACTAATCAATGAATTTAGTAAAGGAGAAGGATACAAAATTAATGCACAGAAATCTCTTGCATTCCTATACACGAACAACGAAAGAGCGGAAAGAGAAATTAAGAAAACTCTCCCATTTACCACTGCAACAAAAAGAATAAAATACCTAGGAATAAACCTGCCCAAGGAGGCAAAAGACCTGCATGCAGAAAACTATAAGACACTGATGAAAGAAATCAAAGACGACACAAACAGATGGAGGGATATACCATGTTCTTGAATTAGAAGAATCAACATTGTGAAAATGACTGTACTACCCAAAGCAACTTACAGATTCAACACAATCCCTATCAAATTACCAATGGCATTTTTCACAGAACTAGAATAAGAAATCTTACGGTTTGTATGGAAACGCAAAAGACCTCGAATAGCCAAAGCAATCTTGGGAAGGAAAGATGGAGTTGGTGGAATTAGGCTTCCTGACTTCAAACTATACTACAAGGCCACAGTGATCAAGACAGTATGGTACTGGCACAAAAATAGAAAGGAAGATCAATAGAACAGAATAGAGAACTCAGAGGTAAGCCCAAGCACATATGGGTACCTTATCTGTGACAAAGGAGGCAAGAATATACAATGGAAAAAAGACAACCTCTTCAATAAGTGGTGTGGGGAAAATTGGACAGCTACATGTAAAAGAATGAAATTAGAACACTTCCTAACACCATACACAAAAAGAAACTCCAAATGGATTAAAGACCTAAATGTAAGGTCAGACACTATAAAACTGCTGGAGGAAAACATAGGCAGAACACTCTTTGGCATCCATCAAAGCAAGATCCTTTTTGACCCACCTCCTAGAATCATGGAAATAAAATCAAGAATAAACAAATGGGACCTCATGAAACTTAAAAGCTTTTGCACAGCGAGAGAAACCATAAACAAGACAAGGCAACCCTCAGAATGGGAGAAAATACTTGCCAACAAAGCAACGGACGGAGGATTAATCTCCAAAATATACAAGCAGCTCGTGAAGCTTAATACCAAAAAAGCAAATAACCCAATCCACAAATGGGCAGAAGACCTAAATAGACATTTCTCCAAAGAAGACATAAAGATGGCCAACAAACACATGAAAAGATGTTCAACATCACTAATCATTAGAGAAACGCAAGTCAAAGCCACAATGAGGTATCCCCTCACCAGTCAGAATGGCCATCACCGAAACATCTAGAAACAACAAATGTTGGAGAGGGTGTGGAGAAAAGGGAACTCTCCTGCATTGTTGGTGGGAATGTAAGTTGGTACAGCCACTATGGAAAATAGTTTGGAGGTTCCTTAAAAAACTAAAAATAGAACTACCATATGATCCAGTAATCCCACTACTGGGCATATACCCAGAGAAACCATAATCCAAAAAGAAACATGTACCATAATGTTTATTGCAGCACTATTTACAATAGCCAGGACATGGAAGCAACCTAAATGCCCATCAACAAACGGACGGATAAAGAAGATGTGGCATATGTATACAATGGAATATTACTCAGCCAGAAAAAGGAATGAAATGGAGCCATATGTAATGAGGTGGATAGACACAGAGTCTGTCATACAGAGTGAAGTAAGCCAGAAAGAGAAAAACAAATACTTTATGCTAACTCATATATACAGAATCTAAAAAAAAAAAAAAAAATGGTACTGATGAACCCAGTGACAAGACAAGAATAAGGATGCAGTTGCAGAGAATGGACTGGAGGACACGGGGTTGGGGGGGCAGGGTGCGAAGGGGAAGCTGGAACGAAGTGAGAGAGTAGCATAGAGATATATATACTACCAACTGTAAAATAGATAGCCAGTGGGAAGTTGCTGTATAACAAAGGGAGATCAGCTCATTGATGGGTGATGCCTTAGTGGGCCGGGATGCGGAGGATGGGGGAGAGTTGTGGGAGGGAGGGGATATGGGGATATGTGTATAAATACAGCTGATTGACTGTGGTGTACCTCATAAGCTAGTACAAAAGTGTAAAGCAATTATATTCCAATAAAGAGCTTAAAAAAAAATAGAAGTGCATTACATATGATAAAGGGGTCAATTCTCCAAGAAGACATAATTTTTAACATGTATGTACCTAACAGTAGAGTATCAAACTATACGAAGTAAGAACTGAGCAAGGAGAAATAAACTCACTATCACTATTGGAAACTTCAACACCCCTCTATCAGAAATGAACAGATCCAGCAGGCAGAAAATCATAGTTGTACTCAGTGATACCATCAATCATCTGGATGTAACAGACATCTACAGACTACTTCATCCAACAGCAGCAAAATACACATTCTTCTCAAGCTCACATGGAACATTCACCAAGATAGATCACATTATGTGCCATAAAAAAGCAAACAGTCTTAATCTGGAGTGAGTGACCCTATCCAGAGGATTATGTTCCATTCCTAGCCCTGGATTTCATGAGGGATCTCCACAAACTAAGTCAGTCCAGAAAAAGCCTGAGTGACTAGAACAGTGAGAGAAATAATAGGAGAGCAAGTATTTGATATGCTTAGCATGCAGAAGAGAAAACTTAGAAGTTATAGGATGGTTCGTTGTCTTCAAATATGTTTGGAATGGGTCACAACAAAAGGAGAGAAAACATGTATGTCAAAGGAAGAATTCTGGCTGCAGATGAGAGGAATACAGTTTCATTTTGACATGAAGAACTTTCTTACCGACTTCACTTTCCAGCCAAGGGATGACAACCTCACCGACATATGGCCAACAATGGGCACACTAACGATGCACACTCCAAGACCAGAAGGGCTAGATGGAAGTCGAGTAACCATCAGTCTGTGAGCCCCTGAGAGACACTTCTGCAGCTGGAGCCAGAGAAAAACCAGATGATTTCCGAGAGCTCCTTCCACAGTTACACTTGGGTACTGTTCCCAAGCAGTGTGACCATGAATTTTGAGACTGATTTTATATCACAGATTATATACCATCTCTTTGGGTCATTTAAAATAAATCACCTTATCTTCTCCCCCCCCCCAAATTGTTATTCATACAATCCCCTTCCACATATGTGAACTAACATCTTTTCCCAATTTCCACACTGCCTCATTCACTGATCCTCCTGCCTCTAAGATATTTTGTTTGTTTCGTTGGTTGGTTTTATTTTTGCTTTTTCAGTTATACATACACATGTATTTATTCTTTTCAAATTATTTTCCCATTTAGGTTGTTATATAATATTGAGTAGAGTTCCCTGTGCTATACAGTAGGTCCTTGTTGGTTACCCATTTTAAATATAGCAATGTGTACATGTCCATCCCAAACTTCCTAACTATCCCTCTCCCCCACCCTTCCGTCTGGTAACCATAAGTTTGTTCTCTCAGTCTGTAACTCTGTTTTCTTTCTAAGATACTAAGATAATTGTTAACTTAATATCAGCTTATCACTCTTGAATGCCAGAGTGCCAGCTTTAGGTATTATTCCCTATATATGAATCGTCTCTCTGTGGTTCCTTAGATTCTGAATCTTCTTAATAAGCTGCTGGGGCTAAAATTGGCTCTTTGCCCAGTGTGGGGTTTCCCCAGCCTAGATGTGTGAAAAGACACATCACAACCTGTGGCACTGGGGAAGTCCCAAGGCCCCCAGAAAGCTGAACTATGTTATATTGAATATTAAATAGAAGAGAAGCTTGGCTAGTAGGTGTGAAAGAGAGGGGGATTTTCAGTTGTGAAATAGTGACTAGATATTATTTTCACAATAAAAGACCATTTACCTTCATTGACTCACTCATATACACCTCCTTGACTGATCTGTTCTTTTATCAACTGTCTGATATTCTGGAAGCACCATCGAAAGAGTCAGGTCCAGGGATATGAGCATTACAACTGGATTACACATTAGCATCTGAATCAAGCAAAAAATCTGTGATTGCTTTTCTAAAATATTGAAGAAATCTTAGTTGTGGGCAATGCCTAAATGTTTACCACATACCAAAGATCCTGGACAAAGTTTTGAATAATTTTCATCCACTAACATTCATTGGAAAATGCCAGTGAATTTTGGAATAAGTTTGCTCACTTTCTATGGATGAAAATGTGATACTCCTCAAGTCATCCAGGTTCTTTTAAAATGTTTTCATTGTAACAGCCCCCTTTAACAGACCAAAGGAAAAGAAAAATCTAGGAGAGAGTCTATATCTAGTCAAGGCTATATCTACTCATAATCTAAGTGCATGCTATAATGAAACAGTTTGCATGGCTCTACGTATCTTAACTGTGAACAGCTTGGGACAAAGAACCAAAACAAGTTCACTTTGGCATATGGAGATGGAGGAGAGAGGAGGTGGAAGATGTTAATCCTAAGCATCTGGATCCACATCTGGGTGCTGAACTTTAAAATCCAGACAAACAGAAAGAAGAATGGGGTCCATACAGGTTAGCACTCTATGAGTGCCTCCTCTTTGCTGCCCCATCCCTATTTGCAGCGTGTGTGTAAGTTGAGTCTACTGACGACAACAAGTTTGCGTATCTTCTTTGGTTCTTCCTAGGCTATACCATCACAAAAAGGGAGGAAATTTCTCTGAGGATGACCCACTGATGTAGTCAACAGAAAAAAGAATAACACCAGGAAAAGAGAGGATCTAAAGGATAGGAGGTATGAATTATTAATAAAAAATTATCTTTAGTGTATACTAAAAATCAGCATGCCCCCAAACTAGTTTATTCAAGCTACAAGCTTATTCCTGCCTTAGAACCTCTGCCTGGAATGTTCACCCAGATCTTAACTGGATCTGGATCCTTCTTGTCTTTTAGGTCCAGCTCAAATGCTACACTCACAGAGTAAATTTCTTTGCTTCCAGGCTAAAGTAGTCACCCAGTTACATTCACTATGTTATTTTTATCCTGGTACTTGTAGCATTTTGAAATTATTTTTTTTCCTTTGTTTTCTTTCTATTGTTTATTCCCCTCTTTTAGGGTGAGTTTCATGAAAACAGGAATCTTGCCTGTCTTGTCACTATTATATCACTCACCCATAGACTTGTACCTAATGCACTGAGAGGATGTTTAATACACATTCACTGAATGAATAAAAGACCAAGGCAATGGTGGAAAGTTCTGAATTTCTAGTAACTCAGAACTAATGGATTTTCTTGTTTTTAATGGATTTTCTAGCAAATTTTCTGGTGAGAACTCCATTCCTCAGTAATACCAGGTAAATGAAACCTAAATGAGAAAACCTGTTGTCACTGATATTAAGCAATTTAAAGAACAAAATTTCTAAGTACCAGCTATTATTAGAAAGTATGAACTACCAGACTATGAATCACAATCATAAAATAAAATTCTCTATTACTTACTGTTTCTGACAAATATACCATTACTTCATCTTTCTTCTGACCCCTAGGAAGCTGCTATACACAAGGACTGCCTCTTTATTTCAAAAGCAACTTGCTAAGAGTAAAATCAGTGGCTTTTAAAAGTCTACCAGGTGCTTTTCTTTGCACCCTGAGCATCTCTTTCACCACCTTCATTGTGTGAAATGATTCCTTTTTAACCTCTCCCCTCACCCCGGCTGAAATCTAAGCAGAGTCCCAAATCCTACACCCAGAAGTACCAAGAAGACCAGCGCTATATAAACCTATTATCTCCATTTCTTGCTGTACCAACGCAATTTTAACATGCTAAAATAGTCACCTGCTAAAATGTGAAAATCCCACAACCAGTAAGAAATACCAAAAAAGATTTTTCTTCTCAGGCAAAATAAACATTGCAGTATGAAGTGTACTTTGTGAATTAAATAATTAGAAGCCGGATGCCAAAGGGCCAGGATAAAAATAGTTGCATCCACCAAGCTTTCTACATTCTTCATGATGGACTAAGTCATACAGTGGGACTATGACTAAATGGAAAATTTATTTTCACTAATCCTGTTCATTTAGGCATTAAATTCTCTTTGTTTTAGCTTTAGAGCAAAAAAAAAATTGCACCATTACCTAAAGTCCGTTTTGCACGTTTACAAATAATATGTGTCAACCAGGGATTTGCAGCCTGTCCCTGGCTTTCAGCTGCAGTGCCTAGCTGTGGGCTTTCCCGAGCAGAAGAACAAATGTCTGCGTGGGAGAGAACACACACTGTTGACTGTATCAAGGGAGAGGCCATAAAAGAGGAGACGCTCTGGTGGGAAAGTTCAGGCAGGATTACCAGGAGGTTGGAGAGAATTCCATTAGGTAAGCCAGACTATGCCGCTATGGGCTACACAATGCACACAAGGCCAAAGAGAAAAATGTGTGACTCTTCTGCAGAAGGACACGTGGGAGGACATGGGCTGAGCCTTTGCTTCACGTTTTACCACTGGAGTCCTCTGCTCTCTCCTTTCTATCAAGTTGCTCCCAATTCTTTAGTGGAGGTCAAGCTGCACAGCCTCAGAAAAGCTTTTTCTAATACATCTTGCCTAGGGTTGACTTCTATGTATTTTGTGAGCCTCTACTTGTCTTTATTAATATGTAACAATGCTACACAAATCCCCATAATCTGTTGCGGTTTTCATTCTAGCCCCTGTGTGTCCTGTTTCGAGGTAGATGATAATCTCCCCACTAGCAGAGATATATACTCCCTACTCTCTCCCCACAAAGTTTGGTACAGTACTTTCACAAAACAGTTATTTAATAAAAGCTGGAGGAATGACTTAGCAAATTATATTCTATAGGGATTCTTTTCAAAAATCAGGGGAGTCCATGCAGAAGAACTGGAGTTTAGGGAACACTGAAATGTGATCAGAGGAAAAAAGATTAAGCACATTAGGTTAAGGAGGAAAAGGTAAAGAACAACTGACATTCGCCCAGGAGAGGACAGAAAGGACCTCTGGACCAAAGGGCACCATTTAAGGGCTGAGCAGAGGAGAGGAAGCATGCAGAGGATCCAGAAGAAGCAAAGACTCAAGGTCAGAAGAGCAGCACCAAAACCAAAACAAGAAGAGGGTTTCCAGAAGAAATGTGCCAAGAGGGAGATAAAGTGAGCATTTCTGTGGGTAAGAAGAGCACTGAGTAGAAGGAAGGTGGAAAGCGGGGAACAGACCACAGTTACAGCACAACCAAGTTCATTTGCAGGAGAATTGTTAGGCAGTTTGCCCCCAAACTGCTTTCTTGTACCAAATGCAGTCCCAGGGTGCGATCTTCCCAAACCACACCCAGCTCTGAAGATGTGTGATAATTGAAACCTGAGTTTCCTAGGTCTCCATGGTGATTAATGTGCTCATTTCCATGGTGATACTTCTGCACTTCACCTAACTCTCTTTTAAAGGTAGAATAAGGACTAAGTAGATAATTCCCTCTAGTTCAAAATCTCTCAGGAAATCAAAGTTGTCATGACTGGGCTCAATTCCCTCAGCATCCACCGCTGGCCATTCCAGAGCAGCCTTCCCAGACCACTTAACTAATCAGTAGAGGGGCCTAGGAAAGCACCTAGCTTCCCCGTGGAACCCAGAGGACCAGCCGAAGATGGGAGGCAGAGGCAGTCTCCTCCTATGACCCTTTCCAGGCCTCAGGTAAAGCCCATTCCCTAGGCAGTAACACACTGGGGCAAGAGTGCTTTCTTCTTAGTTGTCTATGGCCAGGGTCAGATGTGCTTCCCAAGGCACACCCCTTACCAGGGAAAGGAGAGGAGGGGAGTGACAGTGCCATCACACTGTTTATCTTCCCCCACCCTTTTTTAATAGAAAGAGAAAAGAGGAAAGCCATCCAGAATCCAGTCTTCCACCACTTGGGCAAGTTATACATTAAACCTATATCTCTGCACCGGATTTTCTTTCCCCCTGCAGTGCTGTCCTCACTTCTCCAGAACATTCCCTGACAACTTCTAGGAGTATATTCCGGAATGTGCCTGCTTGCAAGAGTGCAAAAGGAATAAGCCTCTCAGTCACTAACACGTGTTAAGATGTTCATGGCATTACCCTGTGTTCTGCTAAAAATATGTTCATTAGATGTAGTCTTTGTCCTCAAGAAATGTATCCAATACATGAATTTCCTCTCCCATCCCTGCCCACGATAGTGAGGAAATGGCCCAGCTAGCACCATCTTGGATCCCCACAGTCTGCCTGAGCTCGGGAGGGCTCTGCCACTTTACCTCTTATAAAAGTTTGGTGACCGTATTTGTCAACTCTAGTAAGATGCATAGCCTGAAGCAGGAGTTTTTCAAGGAACTAAATTGTGCAGGTTCACGTTTGCAAAATTTTTAAAACAAATATATCCACCTAGTGTTGTCTTCTAAAATGTTCGTAGGAAGAGTTTTTGGTCAACAATTTACTAAGTAAAGTACTTTCTATAAGTAGTATCATTTAGGGAATTGCTGCAAAATCTATGGAGTTTCAAGATAGAAAGAGACCACTTGTCCTGGTTTATGGTATTTCATGATTGTTCTGTTGTCACCACCAGATAACTTCTGTAATACACATCGTGTATGTTTAGAGAAATATAATCTAAGAACAGGATAGCATGATTCTGACTGTCCTGGACATGGCCAAAATGGGTTTACTTAGTTTAGATCAGCAGTTTTCATATTTGGTCCCTGATTTCTATTCACTTTTTTTTTTTTTTACTGGTGGTTGTTTACAAATGTTTGTCTGAATAAATAAGGGCTAAGGTAGCTAACAATAAAGAATAAAAGATAATTTAAGTAAAGGTAATATGAATTCAAAATCACTAAAGATTTTTTTCCTAGTTACTATTCCTTTGTAACAATTTAAACTTCTATTCAGTATTTTTACCTTATCTCTAAGTGCATATCTATTAGAACTGGAAAAGCATATGTCTGTCTGATATTGTTAAAACAACAACAGCTTAAGGGGAACAAGGAAACTCAATATTTGACAGCAGGATTGAGATCATTTTCATAGATTCCTATATTTTGCAGAAGAAAAAGGCTAAAGCAAATTATTAAAAGGTGAACATATATGGTCATCAGTATTAGTGTACTATTGTTACACTATTGTCACTGACTGGCAATGATGCCACACAACAACTGAGGAAAAGCAGGTTCAGTATCGTTCACACCTTTTCAATCAGCGTGGATGACAGGTTTAAATGTAAGGTAATCTAGGAATTATTATTATCAATAATAAAACACTGTCTTTATATGAAAGCTTGTGGGAAAATCTGAGTTGAGAGAATAAAAGTTAAAACATAATACTAAATTGGAAAAATTATGCTGAAAGGGATAAGTGTGAAATTTATCAGTGAGGTATAATATTAAAACAACTACTTATATATGTGTAAGTCAAAACTAAAAAAGAGGAACCATTTAGTCCAGCTTGAAGCAAAGAACCTAAAAAAAAAAAAATAGTGAGGTCAATGTAGTTAAACTATAGCAAGAACTGGTGAAACAAATAAGAAAAAATTATTTTACTTTGATGTTCAATTGGACTTTTGAAAACAGGCTGGGTTAACCACTAGGAGGTATAAGATTAGTAACCAGGCAAGGAGTCCATCACTTTACATAGTGAGCAGTGAAATGGTTATCAGGCTCTGTGAAGGTCCCTGCAAAAGAGATGCCTGTTGTCCAAATCTAGCTGTGATCTGTGATGTATTTTGGCTCCCTCACTTTAGGAAGAAATCAGAAAATGAAAAGGCAAGTGACACTGCATGGAAAAAAGAGAAATAAACAGAACCCATACTTAAAGGTTTGGTCTTGGTCTGAGTGCCATGATATAGTAATTCCATCAAAAAAAAGTCAACCAGACAAAAACCCACCCTGAATAACTGAAATAACATGAAAGCTCAGTGTGGAAGCTACTAAGGCATTTATGAAAATATGCTGGAATAGGCTTCAGCATGTTCAACCATCACATCTCCATGTCTCTCTTATGTTTTAGAAAGTTCCTTTTAATGGAGCATTATTCCAATCTTTAGAAAGTTTTTTAAATTGAATATCAACCTGATCATCTACTTATGAGAGGTTGTGAATTCCACAAGCAGGGCCATTCCTTACGGTGCCCACTGTGTGATGTGAGAAGGTCCAGGCAGCCCTCTTGTAGGCTGGAAACTGCAAGTCACTGACTGGCAACAATGCCACACAACAATAGAGGAAAAGCAGGCTCAACATCGTTCACACCTTTTCGATCAGCGTGAATGACAGGTTTAAATGTCAGGTAATCTAGGATTTCCCATGTGGCGCAGTGCTTAAGAATCCACCTGCCAATGCAGGAGACATGGGTTCGAGCCCTGGTCTGGGAAGATCCCACGTGCCACGGAGCAACTAAGCCCGTGTGCCACAACTACTGAGCCCGCACTCTAGAGCCCTCGAGCCACAACTACTGAAGCCCGCACCTAGAGCCCATGCTCCGAAACAAGAGAAGCCACCACAACGAGAAGCCTGTGCACTGCGATGAAGAGTAGCCCCCGCTCTTCGTAACCAGAGAAAGACTATGTGCAACAATAAAGACCCAATGCAGCCAAAAAATCAATAAATTAAATAAAATTTTTTTAAAAAGTCAAGTAATCTAGTCAATGTTTCTCTAGACTTTTAGATTTACTTGTGACTTTTTAAAATTAACTTGGGGTACCCAACACAGAGTGGCAAAGAAAGTACATTAAAAAACAACCACTATACAATCTACTGGAGTCTTTGCTGCTTTAAAAAAAAAAAAAAAAGGAAATTAAAGGAAAAAAACAAACACTGAAACACGGCAAGAGCAACTCAGGCTGACCCACTAAAAATGTGGTCTAGAGGATGGAGAATCTTTTTTTAGTATTTTCTACCTCCCTTTAATCATTCCTTTTCCCGCACATGGTGTTTGCTTCCCATTCACCCACCAACTCTCAATTCCCTAGGTAATTTTCTTCTGGGTCCTCTTCCTGAAGGACCTCATCATAAGGGAAAAAAAAAAAGGTAGATATATGTTAATAACATGCCAGTAGTTAGCTGAAAACTAAACTTTCAGCTTTAGTATAAAGGGATGCTCTTCTCGGGAATATTTGCATTTTGACAGAAAGAACAAATTTCTAATAATGCAAACTTCCAACCCTATAGCAAGCCATTAGGAAAAGTTAAGTGGAATTTGGGAGCAGGAGTATTCTTCCAGTGCCCTCCAAAAACCACTCCAAACTGGAGGTCAGCAAGGCTCTGATTCATTTGTTCTCTCTCTATTAAGACTTCACTGACTGAAGACTGCCTAGACATTCAAATTCAACACACTTAATTTTTTTAATATTGAAATACCTTTAAAGAAAGAAGTTGCCAAGCTCTTATTCTATATTATTGATTATCTGCCAGGGGCAATTCTGCCCCCTAGCCAGCATCTGGATATATTTATGGTTATCAAAATGGGGTCAGGTGGGGGACAACTGGTGCTACTGTCATCTAGAGGATAGAGGCCAAGGTTGTTTCTAAGCATCCTACAATGCACAGGACAGGCCCCACAACAAAGAATTAGTCAATCCAAAATGTCAATGATGCCAAAACTGAGAAACCCTGCTTTTATATGAGTTAACTGCTGTAAAGTTGATATCTGAATAATTAAAAACATTAATGCCAGTGAAATTACTATGCCCATAGTAAGAGTAAAAATGACCATAATTGGAAGGATTTGCACTATTTTCTAAGCACTTCTAGAATATCTTAATTCTGGCTCTGAATTATTTTAATTACTTTTTCAAAACAGTCAATTGAATAAAACTAAGAGGCTTTATATAGTTCACAAAAGTTTTTCTATTTTGGAAATGAGAGTTTTGATTAAAATTGGCATTTCTGAAACTCTAATTGCTAGTTATCCCTTGGGGAAAAATATTTCTAAGACCAGCCAGATGGGACGCCTCAAGATAAGAAATTATAAGCCAACGTTCATATTCCAATCAGAAGAAAAATTCTGTTTATACATTTTTAATTCTGCTTAAATAGTAAGCAATACATTTCTTCAATTAATTCCTAAACTGCTATTAACTGGCTAGCTAATTTTCTAACATTGGGTTTAATTCCCCAAAATCTTATTAGATTATTAGTAAGCATAAAAGCATCTTTATAAGAACACTCTGTATATTAGGGACTCAACAAATTCTAATGGAATCAGGCAGGTTTCGGATATGACAAATTGTATCTCTTTGTAGATGTACAATCTGCCCCTCGAAACTTAAAATTTCCATTTTTCAAAACCCACTTCTGATTGAAATACAATGAAGTGTTTCAGTTTACATTCCCAGAACGAGAACAACACAAATGTCTTCTTGACATTAGCATTTAGTAACAGTAAGTCTCAGGAACATAACCTCCACCTCTTTGGTAACTTTTGCCCTCCCACGTTGGAAAGCTCCCTCTTGGCCCTTTGTCACTCCCCTCTCTTCTTCCTTTTCCTTTCTGCCATTTTGGATGGGAAAAACTTACAGTAGAGGAATGTGAGGGAAACCATAATGATTCCTTCTATCATCATGAGACTAAAAACTGTCCTCAAACAGGAAAAGATGGCCAAGTGAGGGCTTTCATTTACTAAATTCTATCTCAAACCCTTCCAAACATAAGACTCTTCAAGCCACAAAGAAAGAAAAAAAAAAGTTGTTTTTTGAGGGTCTTGCTTTTGGTAGATTTATGGAATTGTTTCCTTTTATTCAAGTTTTCTGAAAGCCACTGACAACTCCAAATGGAGGTACATCTCTTACTAGTTGCTTGGGTTTGACAAATAAAGCAATCATCAAAATCAAGGAGTGTGCACTTCTTTTAAAAGCTCTATTTGTTTGACATAATATAACAGCAGGATGGCTAGGCAAATAAATGGCATTACTTAACATAATCACTTAATGTTGTGCAACCAACCTCAGGTCTCATTGCTTTATTGCTTGCAAAGGGTTTGATGATAATAAAGTTGATTGTTAGTGTGAAGATATAAATTGTTCAGTAGTTAGAGTTGTTAAGGAAAGCAAAAGAACACAAAAGAGGAAAAATAGGTTTTAGCAGCCCAAATGCATTGCTAATTGCTTCTGCATTCATTACAGGCTGACCAGGGCTAATTACCTAATTAAACTAAAGCTCTGCCGCCTTAGGGGAATTTCTAGAGCTATGATGTTGGCTGTCAATTACCTCAGCAGGTCTGGTTGAAATGAGTAGTTAACTCAAGGCATGTTTTGCTTTTCCCAATAGCAATACATGGCACTCTTGTTGCATAATTTACGCTTAGAATGAAAAAAATTTTTTTAAAAGTTTCCTTAAAAAATCCTATGGAACCTTAACAATAACAGTAAACCTTATTATTATTATTTTTTTTTTTGGTCCAGAGAGATAAACCAATTTATTTCAAAAACAGTGCTTATAGGCAACCCTGAACTAGGAGTAAGCATATTTAAATTTTGAGCTCTATTCTTGCATCTGGAGCATCATAATATGTAATTGACAAAGTTGCTTAATAATACCATAACAGCAAACCTTATTTTAAACAAGAATTCTTGCTCATTTTATTCAAAATTTATATTCAGGAAATGTCAAGATAATCTGCTTTAGGTAGACAACACAGGCACAAAGGAGAAATCAGATTATCACTGTATGCATGTTACTGAGTGTTCTCTTCACATATTGCTTTTAAAAATACATTTTAAAAAGAGTCTTTTGTGATGCTTTGCAGTATTTCACAGGATGAAATTATACCATTTAATTTCACATAATATTTTAAATTCACAGTTTTTTTAAAAGCTGGAAGGAAAATAGTAAATCATCTAGACTAAAGTATTCATTTTATAATTAATGAAAATTTATGAATTTTTATAAAAAAAGAAAAAGGGAACCAAGGTTCCAAGAAGTAAAATGACTTACCCTAAGTCACACACTGGGTTGCTAGAACCAGGAGTAGAACTGGTATCCTGCCAGCCTATTGGTTTTTTGTTTGTTTTGTTTTTTGCAAAATAAACTTATTTATTTATTGGCTGCATTGGGTCTTCATTGCTGCACATGGGCTTTCTCTAGTTGCAGCGAGTGGGGACTACTCTTCATTGTGGTGTGCGGGCTTCTCACTGCGGTGGCGTCTCTTGTTGTGGAGCACAGGCTCTAAGCACGTGGGCTTCAGTAGTTGCTCCGTAGCACATGGGATCTTGCTGGAGCAGAGACTGAACCCATGTCCGCTGCATTGGCAGGCAGACTGTTAACCACTGCACCACCTAGGAAGTTCCCAGCCTATTGTTCTTTCTTCCTTGATTCCTGCTTTCCACTTTTAAATTGTACTGTCATTTCTCAGACCTTCTCTAAATGCTGTAACAGAGCATCTAGTTGGATGAGGTTTTTGGTTTATTTGCTTATTTTCAAAAGGCTTTGATTAGTAGTATTTTACTCCTCCAAAGAAACACATATAATACTGTCCCTACTTATTTCCAGTCAGTCAAAAGTCCCAGGAGGTATTCTAAGGTGAACACTCAAGGAAGCAGATTTTTTTTTTTTAAGTTATTGTTTGGGCTTCCCTTGTGGCACACTGGTTAAGAATCCGCCTGCCAATGCAGGGGACACGGGCTCGCTCGATCCCTGGTCCGGGAAGATCCCACATGCCTCAGAGCAACTAAGCCCATGTGCCACAACTACTGAGCCTGTGCTCTAGAGCCCGAGAGCCACAACTATTGAGACCACATGCCACAACTACTGATGCCTGCACATGGCAACAAGAGAAGCCACAGCAATGAGAAGCCCAAGCACCACAACGAAGAGTAGCCCCCGTTGGCTGCAACTAGAGAAAGCCCGTGCGCAGCAACAAAGAACCAATGCAGCCAATAAATTAATTAGTTTAAAAAAAAGTTACTGTGTTACTGTTTGCTTTGCCCAACTAAAAAGGAAAAGATGATAAACTTATGGTGGATTTTATTAATCAGAGTATTCAAGCAATTG
Organism: Hippopotamus amphibius kiboko; assembly: GCF_030028045.1. NCBI lineage: Eukaryota > Metazoa > Chordata > Mammalia > Artiodactyla > Hippopotamidae > Hippopotamus > Hippopotamus amphibius. Next base: position 72,522,918 of record NC_080190.1, on the reverse strand, counting down.
AATTGCATCCTGATACTTTGTTCCTAGGGAACTTGATCCTAATTCAATGGACCATAAACTATCAAGCAATATTTACTAAACATCCCCTGAGAAAGGCATTTCCCAAGAAAGTATGATTTCATTCTGAAGAGTTTTCCCATCTTCACTCCCTTTGATTCTGGACTATGGTGCCTGTTCCTTGCAAGGACACAGAACTTTGGAACCCTCCTCTGCCCCTTTCACAGTTATTTTTCAGGTAGGCACCAGCAATGAACATCCAGTTCTTTTCTGCCAAGTTAGGATGATTTTCCCTTTCACTGCCTCTTGAAGATGAACATCAACTGTTTCACTACTTGAGATTCAAATCCATTAATTAAAATAAATAGAAAGTAAAAATCTCTCTTTCAGCCAAGAGGGAAAGGACAGATGGGGAAGCGGAGGAGGTGGAGATAGCTCATGTCTTCTTAAAGGGGAAAAAAAAAAGGGAAAGAAAAACAAGAAGCATGAAACTGGGGGGGAAAGTTAATTAAGAGAGGTAAAGGGTGTTTAGGTTTAATTTACAGTTCAGAACTATTTTGGGTCTTATCATAATTGCACTGCTTAAAGGAGAAGAGGAAAACCTCTCTAATGTCAAATTGGTAAGGGGAGTGTTATAATCTTAAATCACCTCCAAAAATGGTGATTTCTGGCCTTTGGCAGTGCTTCAGACTGAGCACAGCAAAAACGTCTCTTCATTATTGACTTGCAAAAGCCACACCTTTTTTTCTTCCCCCTCAATCTCCCTCTGCATGCTCCCAATTTTTAATTTCTTTCTCCCCTGCCTCCCATTGCCTGAAAAAAGACACTGGCAAGGAAGTGAAAAAGGAATCAGTTTAAGTCCTTCTCCATCCCAACCCTGTAGAACCACACAGTTAGAAAACAAAGTTATATCACACAACACAACCTCTGCAATTTTTTGGTGCAATGTGAACACTTAAATTCTGACCTGAACACTACAAATTCCTGGGCTTGGCATACTTAATTGAACAGTCCAGACACCAAAGTGATTTGATTTCAGATAACCACACGAAGTTCACACAAAGTTAAATCAGAGTAGAGTGGAGCAGTTACTTTATAAGACCTTAGTGGAGATGGACAGAGCTAAGAGAGTTATGCTGTAATAATTTTAGATAAATGAGATGAAAGAAAATACATATATGTTTGTCATGCCTAGAACTAGTTCTTCTGTCTTCACAACTATTTATTTTCTCTTACAACTTGACATTCATTCATGATAACAGATGAGAAATATATGCTAAATTTCCTACAAACTGAAAAGAAAGCTACAATAGAAACTCAAAATATTTCAAATATAATTAAGTATAACTGAGTCCAAAAGTAGAAAAAAAATGATATCAATTTATTTATCATGTTCTATAGCAAATTAAAAGGTAGATATCAGAGTAAATTGGCAAGAGCTACCAGGAAAAAAGAAACCTTCCTGCCTACTTTAAAAAAAACTACTAGCCTACTGCAGGCTAGGAACTCTGAGCATTTGAGAATGTCAGTACTTTTGTACTCTTTTGACTCAGTCCAAGTGTGACAAAAGAGATGGACAATATGAATCCCGAAAAATGATCTGAGAAAAAGTCAGAAGGTGACTTATCCTGTGAATTAAGGAAAATAAGTTCTCACAAAGAGGGCCAGGAGAAGAAGAATGAGATAAAATATAAGCCAAGTTCCCAAAGAATGAAGAGATCATATAAATGAACCGGTAGAATTAAGAAAAGATGTGTGTATATGTGTGTGTGTGTGTGTGTGTATGTGTGCATGCATGCTGGGGGCTCTTCCAATTCTTCCTGCTTCCTGATTAATTAAGCAACTGTTAAAAAAAAACTCAGCCTTTACTCATGCTTCTGTGTGCTTCCCTCGTTCCTAAATTTAATAGTTAGATGTGGGCAGGAGGTGAGATTTAAGCTTTATCAGTCTTACCTATCACCACACAGCTGTCAACGCATGAAAAAGAATATGTGGAAAGAATATACTTTAAGAAATAGATTGCCAAAGCAACAGCTCATCAGCAAGCCCTGTCAGTCCCACCTACCAAGTAAATTCCTAACCTTTACACTAGTTTTCTTTTCTCTAGATTGCTGCCTTCAATTGGGCTTTCTATGCTACTACATTCCCCCCTCCACCGCCCCAATCTCTGAAAAGTGTAAAACATCTCCTGCCCGATGCTCTTTGAAAGCTTCTCATGACACTTATAATAAAATCCAACTCCCTACCATGGCCATCAACTCCCTGTAACCCCCTAACCAGGGACTATAAGGCCTGTGGAATATGTCCCTTGCCTACCTACCCAACTTCATCTCCCTCCAGGAACTCTAAAGGTTACTACATAGTCTATTCCCACCAGCCTTCATTCTTGCTCCCGATTATACCAAGCTCCTTTCCACCTGATCAAAGTGATACTGAGCAGGGCCCTATGGGGCTCCTGGGCACAAAGCCTCTTTTGTGTTCCCTATATCTTTGATTATAGGAAAACAGCCTTCATTCAGCCTCCATGACAGTCCCTGAATTCCAATGGGCAGATTCAGGCAGTTGTTAATTAGTGAAGGGAGGGGATGCATGAGACCTGGGAGAAACAGGCAAGAGCAGCCTTGGGGCAAGGTCCTGTTTCCCCAGCAACAATACACACAACAATATCTTGAGCTATTTTGCAGAAGTTGAAATCCCCTCCGGGTGGGATAAGTTAATAATTAACGATGCCATGCTGCCCACAAGCATGTAGACCCCAGACCAGGTGGACCTGAAGGTGGATGATGCTGACTCCTACTTACCTCACCACCAACCCATCGAAAGAATGCAAGACTGTTACTGCCTTGATCCTTATCTCTTATCCCGACTATAAGACCTCTCCCTACTCCCCAGAGAGGGGGCACAGTTCTTGAGGCGCTAGCCACTGTGTCCCCCCTTTGCCTGGGAAAGTAATGAAGCGATTCCTTTCTACTCCTCCAAAGCTCTGTCTCCATATTCCTATTCGGCATTGATGAACAGAGGCCAGGTTTTTCTTGACAACAAAGTCATGGTCTCCAATACTCCATTTGACATCCTTAGGGCTATTTTCCTAGTCTTGGAATGCTCTGACCCCAGATTTTTCCACAGCTGACTCCTTAATATTTAGGAGCAAATGTTATCTTCTGATCACCCCTGACAACCCAATAACACACCACACAAACACACATAAATATCACACTGCCATCCTGTTTGTCTTCATAAACTCATCTGTCTGAAATTATGTTGCTCATTTAATTGTATTATGTAACAACCTCCATCCACACACACACACACACACACACAGAGGCACGCATGCGCACACACAGGTAAATTCCTTGGGAATTCAGATATTCTTTGCCAAATCCCCAAAGTCTAGAACAATGCCTGGTACCTATTAAATACTCACTATTTATCGAATGATAGAATCCATCTATCCCAAACTTTTCCCAAATCTTGTTTCTGTCTTGTATTTCTAGCACTTGTTCACTATCACTTCTCTTTTGTCTGTTCTCTTTTCTGAATATCTTTTGGTCTTCATCTGCTTACTGCAACACAAAGGAAAAACAGAACAAGGAGCATAAAAAGAAGGACGTTAATGGTAATAGGAACCCAGTCAGCCTATGCTACTGGCAGTGGGGCAGAAGGCCAAATATCATAAAATGCTTCTTAAGGGCAAAAGCCATTAGGATGGCTCTCATCCATTAGAGCAGCTCTTAAGGACAGTTTCAAAAGGAATTATGGAGGTAGTCTGTCTGTGGTCTAAACAAAGTACCATATGCCTTATGGACACTCAGCAGTTCTTAAAAACTTTGTGCAAAAGATTCAGATATAGATTTTGAGACGATCTGAGAATCTGCACTTTCAACAAATACCCCCTAGGTGATTCTGATAAAGGCAGTCTTAGGAAACTTTGAACTCTTAGGCCAAACAATGAACAGCAAGGACCTGAGGGATGGTATTACCAGGTGAATAGTTAACCAGTAAAAATAAGCTTCTTTTTTTTTTAATCTCTACCTTGAAGCTAATTCTCAAGACAAGCAAATCCCATTTCAATATTTGCTGAATAGTATTTAAATCCATTGGTCCTTACAGCTTTTAACAATTTTGAAAGTATAATAATAGCTACTATTATGAGACAGCTACTATGCTATCATCAGAGTTTTACACATGTATTTTAATATCCCATTTTAAAGATGAGCTTCAGTTAAATAACTACAGACAACTCTTAAGAGGTAAAGTTTGTGATCTATAGTCTATACCTCCCACTAATTATACCTTAATAGAAATAAAATCAATAAATGAAAATCCAGATTTTTAAATGAATAGAGGGCATTCTCTTAACTTAACTATTCCTCATTTTAGAAAAAGACTGCATGGGATTTCATTACGTGGTGAACTTCGACAGTACATTTAAGTACCTTAACAATGGCATGGCAACATCTGAAAACAAATGAACCTTAAGAGTCCTTTTCTAAAACAAATAATCACCCTCTAAATCAAAATCACCAGATATTAAGAACTGGTTCCCTATTTACAGACCTATCAGGGGTTCTCAAACTGGGTTGATAATTAAGAATCACTTAAGGGGCATCTTAAAAATAATTCTGGGCTTCATACCAATTCTTCTGAATTGGAATCTCTTGGGTTTGACCCCCAAATCTTTATTTTTATAACACTCCCTGGGGTCTTCTGATGTGTAAGGAGAGTTCAGAATGACTGTTACCCTAACTCCAGATTCTACAAGTGAATAAATTGAGGACATAAAAGGGTAGAGTCCACTAAAGACAGACAACTTAAAAGTAGCACAGTAGGCTGGAAGAACAATATCCTAACTCCACATTCAGTGCTTTTAACATCAATTCAAGCTGCTGGTTTTGGTAAAACTGTACTTACTTCTGCTTTTCTGCTTAAACCCTGTCAATTATTCACTATCCTCTTGCAGCTTATTCCCTCATCTGCAAACTGGGAAGAATAATAATGCCCACCTCTTAAGAGTTGCTGTGAGGATTAGTGTATTCATTAGGTAATATACTTAACACAATGCCTGGCATATACTGAGTGCTCATTAGACAGGTTACATAGCCCACTGGAAAAGCACGCCTTTTTTAACTGCAGAGAACTTACTGAACCACTCCAATTACAAAATGAGCAAGAAACCCATGTTTAGCATTGGAAATCCAGAAGGACTTCAAACTCAGGGTAAGGTTAAGGTCAAGACCTTGCCTGATTCTCACACAACACGGTTTCTCACAGGATGCCTCAGAATCACCTAGTGAACCAATCTCTGGATGAAGACCAGGAATCTGTATTTTTAAAAAGCTCTCCTCCTACCCTAACCAGGTGCTTCTTAGGCAAACTAAGCTTTTATGTCCTCAATTTATTCACTTGTAGAATCTGGAGTTAGGGTAACAGTCATTCTGAACTCTCCTTACACGTCAGAAGACCCCGGGGAGTGTTATGTTATTAGTATACAGAATCAGTGACCACAGCAAACAGCCTCTCAAGTTCCAGCAAAAATACTTTCGTGCTCTGTAACCAGAACAGCAAGCGTCATTAGACCCTGATGCAAACAACAGCTGGGGACGGCTGTGTAAAGTAACTGCGGTGCTCACCAGGGACAGCCTCAGCCCTCTCATCGCCTCAGAAACTTAAAAAACTACGAAAGCGCGGTCCCGTAATCCCTGTGGCAGACAGCGCTGCCTGGGCGGTCACAAGGAGCTAAAGTTAACTCTACAGCCTCCTTCCCAGGGCTAAGGCCACAGGAAAGCGACCTTGGAAGGCTGACCAGGCCCGAGCGGCGCCAGAAGGTTAAGGACCCTCCAGCCGGTTTCCTTGAGACGGCCAAAAGCCCGCACCACCCCACAGGCCAGATGCCGGAAGTGCGTCACCCCAACCTGCTGGGGAATGCCGGGAATTGTAGTCAACTGGCTACTTGTGCCCCAATTCGCCTTTCTTCAAGCAAGCAAACACCTTGGAACCATAAGAAAGGTCGCTTTATGACCCACAAATCTAATCCTTCCTTTTTCCAGGTGACAAAGGGAACGCTCTCAGAGCGCATGCGGAATGTCGGACTACAAGTCCCAGCATGCTCTGCAGGGCGCCAGGAACGCCTGACCACCGTCGTAGGTGCGGGCCGCATGAATGGAGCTTCGGGCGTAAGGCAAAGCCCAGCACAGTCCGCGCGGCTGGTACCTGCTCCCGGAGCGTGAGTGCGGAGTGTGGACCGTGCGCGTGCGCGCTAAAAGTGGGCGCGAGACGGGTGCGCCCTGCAATTGCGGGCGCGTGGCTGCTGAGGTGGGCGGCTGTACTGCCGCGCGCGCGCGCGCGACGAGCTGGTAACCGCGGGGCCTCCTGCCTCGCCCTGGGCTGCGGGCAGCCGTGGCGGCCGCCGGGGACCGCAAGGGGCGGAGGAAAGCTGGAGGCGGAGGGGCCCGGCCTCGGCACGCGGAGGAACAGCAGGGCATGCCCCGAGACAACATGGCCTCCCTGATCCAACGGATCGCCCGCCAGGCGTGCCTCACCTTCCGGGGCAGCGGGGGCGGCCGTAGCTCTTCCGACCGCGGCGAGGCGCCAGGCCCCGAGGCCCCGATGCCGCAGGGCTTCCCGGAGAACCTGAGCAAGCTGAAGACCTTGCTGACCCAGGTCCGCGCGGAGGACCTGAACATCTCCCCGCGCAAGGCCACGCTGCAGCCGCTGCGGCCCAACCTGCCGCCCGTCACCTATATGCACATCTGCGAGACAGACGGCTTCAGCCTCGGCGTGTTCCTGCTCAAGAGCGGCACCTCCATCCCGCTGCACGACCACCCGGGCATGCACGGCATCCTTAAGGTGCTCTACGGCACCGTGCGCATCAGCTGCATGGACAAGTTGGAGGTGGGCAGCGGGCAACGGCCGGGGGCTCCGCCACCAGAGCAGCAGTTCGAGCCGCCGCTGCAGCCCCGGGAGCGGGACGCCGTTCGGCCGGGCGTGCTGCGCTCGCGGGCCGAGTACACGGAGGCCAGCGGCCCCTGCGTCCTCACGCCGCACCGGGACAACTTGCACCAGATCGACGCTGTGGACGGACCCGCCGCCTTCCTGGACATCCTGGCCCCGCCCTACGACCCTGACGACGGCCGGGACTGCCACTATTACCGGGTGCTGGAGCCTCTCAGGGCCAAGGAGGCCTCCGGCTCGGCCTGTGACCTGCCCCGAGAGGTGTGGCTCCTGGAGACCCCGCAGGCTGATGACTTCTGGTGCGAGGGGGAGCCCTATCCAGGTCCCAAAGTCTTCCCTTGAAGCCGCCGGCGTCCGGGAGCGGTGGGCCGGAGACGTGCCCTACTCAGATCTGGGCTTGGCTCGCCGCGACCCATCACAAGGGCTCTCTTCCTTCCCCCAGGCCTGGGCGTTGGATCTACTGGAATGGGCTGTAGCCGCTTCCTTGGGAGCCTTGGGAAGGCGCGGGCGACTGGACCGCAGCCACCCAGCACGGTTTTGGGGGCGGAGTAGACGGGGAAGCTAGGTTGTTTCCTGGCTCTGTCACTGCCACTGGGGTTTTGATTTGGGGGGAGGGGACAGGGGTCTTATCTGAAGCGCTTCCATCCTAAAGCCATAATGAAAATTTCTTTCCTCTGCTCCCCGTCCTATACAAAATACACTAAGTGGTTTTCTCCGTCCCCCTCTTTAGGTAAATAGGGTTTGTTTCCCTCTTAACGTCCTTATGCCCTTTTACTCCTTATTGTTATAGTTCTAACTTACTGACTTTGCATGACCTAGTGGTTTGAATTGTTTTTAGTTCAAGTCATTGATAAAAACTAGGTTTAAAGAGATGAGCTACTATTTAAAGTGAGCTGTCCAGCCTAATTAAGTCATTGTGAAATTAAATCCATTTTTCCAGAGTTGGGGGATTACCCCCAAGCTTAACTATGCATGTAGAGGACAAGATTTATTTTCTTTCCTCCCCTTGCCCAGTAACCACATCTGGTTTACACTGGCAGCATCTACTAAGAAATTCAAGCACCTGCATATCTCAGTGACAAAGGTCACTTAGAGCTTCCCCATGAGTCTCCAGATCTTTGAGTTGAGCAAATTTCTTGTTGCAAGTTCACCTTTAATGCAAAAACTGTGTTATCCTCAAGTGACTTTTTTTCTTGTCTGAGTATACTTTAAGAACAGGGTAATTCTGTATTTTCTAACCAGAAGATTCAGAGGAGCTGAATCAGTATGCTTCCAAACAACTGAATGTAAAATACCCATAGCCAGCTGTTGAATTCCATGCCCCTATTTACTTCCAGTATTTTCCTGCAAAAGTAGAGGAAAACGTTGATGACTGTTTCAAATTCTCTCAGGAGTTCTGATGTTCCAGAGGGCTGGTGGTTCCAGCTGTGTTGTTGATGGCAGTGTTCTCAGAACCCTCTCCCTCAAATAGATGAGAGCCAGTGCTTGCTTCATCTAGGGTGGGTTTTCTGCAGGAAGAGAGAGGCACAGATGATCAAGGCTAGAGAATTGAGAATTAATTATACTGCTGGCCACTTTAGGGCACCGAAACTTGGGACAGAACACTTCCCACTCCCAGCCTCTTGAAATGAACAGTTGTGCTGTGACTAGTTGTATTTTTGTCCTTTTAATAGGCTCAGCAGCTTTACCTTGTTTACAAATGTATTGACACCATTTGCTTCAGGCCAAGGAACACTCCTGTTTCCCCCTTTTTACTATTTATAGGACTCCTTTTTTCACAAAACTTTTAATAAAAACAAACTGTAGAAATAAACACATTAAAATTTGGCCAGCTGTCGTCTAAGCCCTCTTGATTGACTTGCCCATGTGGCAATTGAGTTCTAATATCTGTAATAAAGGAAGATTTGCTATTGGTGGAAAATGATGACCCTGAAGGGAAGCAGTATGTGCCTTTGCCTCTTTTTGCACACTGGGTTACAGAGGCCCAGAGTGAATGAATATTTATTCCCAAATTTAAAAATAGAATCAAAAAGTAAATTCTTAATGACTTTTCTTAAAAAACAAAATACAAAAAAAGATGCTACTCAACATGATGGGCCACTGTGCTGTAAAACCTGACCTGGGCATAATGCATTTCTTCCAGGTTTGCTAAAAATTGTTTTGTGCTAGTGTCACATTCTGGTGTGGTTTAATATACCTTAGGGGCAGTTTGAAGCAGTTCTTCATGCCATTCAGTTTGCAATTAAATTCTAGACATGCAAGTGATGATTTTCTTTAAAATTGTTCACAAAATAAGTTTTTTTCATAGCACAATGATGAATGTGTATGGCTATCACATACCTACCTATTTTGAATTATATTGTAGCAAAAAGTTGATCAACTTATAGTGATTGTTGATAATAATGTATACGTTATAATACAACCTATAGTACATTAAAGTAACCCACAAAAACTCATTCTGGCAATAGGACAGTAATAAAGGGAGAATTGTTTTTCCAAACTTTGTTATGAAAAATTTTAAAGTTCTTAAGTACAAGCAAGTTGAATGAAAGAGTAAGGTGCTTTTCAAAAGAGTAACTGAAATTATCACAGGCCAAAACAGCAATATATCTCTCTAATTTAGTTCAGTAAGAACTGAAACTCTTGGTTCACTGATAAATTCTGAGTAAATTAATGGTGAGAACAGAATTAACTTGTTTTAGTGAGCCACTAAGGAAAGAATATTCTTAATACAAAGACAAAATGTGGTGCAGAAAAGCCTTGTACCTTTCTGCATAAACTGTTAGACGTGACTTCATGTGCTGCTGTTGTGTTTCCATATGTTCCTGCAGTATGGGTAACAACTGTGGGAAAACGTCTTCTACAAAGACTAATGAGCACAATGACACTAACCACTTAAATTTTCTGTTGAATAACAAATGCAATAATTGCCTCTTATGGGTGAGAAGTTGTCTAATACTTCTGAAGCTTTTTAAATCTCTGCTTATATCAATTCAGAGTATTGTATATTTACCTGTTACTTTATGAGAATTGATTTTTTTTATTAAGCCTGATTTGCATGGATTGAGTTTACACTGACTGCTGTTTATCAGTGAAAATGGTGAACCTTTTTTTAAAGTAATGTGTGTTTGTCAACAGGAGTGGGTTATCTGATCTTTTAATGCTGACAGCCCTTAACTTCTAAAACTCACACATTTTATTCCTTCTTTTGCATTGTCCTCTTGTAGGTGCCTTAGTCTAGGCATCTCAGGAGGATTCTTATCACCCTTCTATTCCAAATGACTTGGAATCTTACACTCTAGCTCTACTGTTCAATGAAGAAGCAATATATCTTTAATTCAGGGTTCTCCCCATTGCTATTCAACTCTAACCTGAGGGCAGTGCCACTCCTATAACTCTACTGTTCTGAATTCAGAACTTCATGTCACAAACAGAAGCTGACCATTGATTATTCCAGTGCAATGAGTGTCAAAGAAGGAAATGATTTTTTAAGCCCCATATACATACTGAATCTTCTGATCCAGGGATGTTTACATTTCTGGATTAAAATCAGTGTACTTATGGAAAATAAAGGCATGTTTGAATTTGTTTAGAGGTAAATCTTATTATTGCAAAATGGAGAAGGGAAATATTACTTACTGTGATGCCTGCATTTGTAATTACTGTTAAAGGCAGTCTGTATGGTAAGATTACGTTGTACTAAAAACTGAGGGCCTTCTGCAGATTCTAAAGTCCAAGTAATAATATAAACTTAATAGTTTATTTCCCTGAGTGTGATCTTTGAAACAGCCTGATTGAAAACACATCTGAAATTATTTAACATGTAAACATACTATTTTGCTGCAACAAAAACAGTCCTTTTATATTTAACTATAGGAAAATAAGCTAGTGCAAGAAAACAAAAATACTTTCATTCATGGAGGAAGGAATCTTTGGACTTAAATATTTTCTTGTCTTTCCTTTTTCTGTAAAATTTGCTTAATTGTAGTTTGGATTGGCATCATTTTAGGCACTCGTGATGTTACTGACCATTCTTTCCCACCACCACGCCCAAAGTTGTATTGAACTGTTAAAACATCACTACAGCCATTTTTAATATATACCAATTTGCCTTAATTTCATTAGCAGTTAGGATATTGAAATTAAATAGTCTGGTTTATGAATAATTGGAAACCTTATTTAGATTTAATAAACCTATTTTTAATGTGTACTGAAGCATCCCAACTGCATTATGATCTTTAAGGAGTTATTCTCTAGTAGTTTATTTTTAATAAGAATCCCAGTAACAGCTGAAACATCAATAATATTAACAAAGCATATTGAATAAAAGAAAGCAGACTTAGCTTCATATGCTTTATTTCTTGAGCAAAGTAAGAGATGAGACACCTGTGAAAAGTACTCTGAATGTTTCAAACAGAGAGTAAAATCTGAATATTGACCTAACATGTTGAAATCAAGGAGTAAAACCCACAAGGTTGGCTCTGAAAAAACACTGAGGTGTGTTCCTTATGGTATGTGTGTTATGCCACTTCACCAAGCCCACATGAAGATGAAAGTGATTATGTAATCAGTTTGACTATCATCAAAATGTATTTCATCTTATTAAAAAGTCTTTTTAGTCTGTTGCTTTGTAAACAATTGTTTACGTTGTCTTGATTGAAGGTACTCTGAAATTAAAATTTGGCAAGACAATTATAAAGCACATAAAACTTAGGTATATTATATTTTAATATAATGAGATTTCGGTAGCAGAGTAGTATCATTAAAAGCACGATTATCAAAATGCGGCATTGTTTTATACATATTTCTTTAACATAATTGGCCAAGCAGGGATGATAATATGCTGACAAGCTAGGAAATGTGAATCTAATGGAATGACACTAGTCACTAGAACAATCTGACATTGAAATTTAGAAACTGTCACTTAGTAATTATTAGAGGTATCATGCATCTTTGAAATAAGGATAGGGAGGAAATATGGGTTAGTTACCTACACAAATTAGATTTCAAATTCTAGTTCTGGTAAGGCCTTTTGCTGTCACTGTCTGCTGTTCCAAAATACAAGCCATCTATTATCAGCCACGTCTAAGAGAGTCTGTAACAGTGGCAAAGGACAAACATGACAGGGTTTTCCGATGATGTAGCTAAATAGTGGGCACATGTTTGTGTAAGGATCCAGAGGCACTGAGTGAAGTTAAATAATATTTAGGCCCAGTTTTAGAGTAAAAAAAGATAACTTCGCAAAGACAATTTGCATTGTATGATAGGTAGATAACTATTGGGGTGGGGGTGGGGGGTGGAGAGGATGAATTTCTATTTTAAAATCACTCCAGAAGGCTTTGCAATAAAATGACCCCTATAGTGTATTGTTTTGCAAACCATTATCCAGTGCCAAGAAGGACCATATTTGCCTATTTGATTCAGAGTGTCTTTCTTTGAGGTTTTCTTAAGGCTGGTGTTCACCTATCTTATCTAAAAAGGTGGACATTTAATAGCCTCTAGACCCACCAAACCTATGGCAGTCTAATGATCCTTCTGAACAGGTGTAACTGGGGAGACGAGGCTGGAGAGAAATGAGTCCTGGGGTAATTCCTTTGGCAACCCATTAATGATGTCATCAGCGGTGTCTGAGTGCATTTTTGATCTGAAGAGACGATAACGCTTTTCAAAAAGTTTTCTGTGGTCATGAAACTAATCCTGGAACCTGAAAGTCATTTCCAGCTTGACCACGCCACCACACTTTCCACAAAGCCACATCTCGTCTGAGTTCCTGGCCCTGGTCAGGGTTCTGAAAGCAGCCGCAAATGTGTAGTCTCCGAGTGGGCACTTGTTTGTAAGTATTTATTTTCCGGAGCCCACTCAGGAGCAGAGAGAAGCTATAGGCTGTTATAGAGGACGGAACAATGAGTCAAAACAACGCCTCCCCACTTTTACACTAATGCATGGGGGAAATCCCCGGAACGCTGGCGTTCGATTATGAATGGAGATTGCTTTGGGGCAAGAGGGCTGGTGTTTAAAGGCTAGCAAAGAAAACCTGGAGATTCTGGCTTGGTCAAACTACTAAAACCCACCCAATAAATCTTTCATAAATAATTTCTGCAGCAAAAATATTGTTGAAAAGTATTTATTTACACGATAGTCATAAACCATTCGTTATCTGAACTTTAGTTAGTGGTTTTGTGTTAGAATAAATCATTTATATTTTCACAACTATTAAGAGCTAATAACCAAACAAGTCAGCTCCAGTAAGATTATTTACACTCCTATCTGCAATTTGACTACAAAGGTAACACTTTTAAGTCACAAAACAGCATACAAAAATATATTTTCTAAAAAAAATTCCAAATATTAATAGGCAGAAATATACAGCCATACTAAACCCAGGGAGTGATTTTTCCATAGTAAGGCAACCCATTTACATGCAGACCCTGTAACATTGTCTACATCACACAAGGCACCAAGGACACTTCCAACACAATTGCATGCATCCTAGTTTCAGAGAATATATGTACATCCCTCTTAATAAGTTAACCTCTGACTCATTTCAAGAGATCATAAATGCTTTTTTTTTCCCAAAGGTTCAGAACTTGGAGAACAGTGCACATCAAAAATACACAAAATCTGAATGGATATACACTGAAAAAATAGTCTTTACGTTTCTCAAACCACTCAAAAAGGAGCAGATATTGCTATGTCCCTCCCATCACATTGCACTTCTGTTCTCTGAATTTATAATACATATTGCTTAAAGGGTTGAGATGACTAGATAAGCTTTGATTCACTGGCCTAGGGACACAGAAGGCAGCTTTATAAATGCCATGCTTCACCCACTGTACAGCATCCCCCAAATCAGTCCCAAGCCATAAAGTGCACATCAATTTTGCTTCTGCCTTCTTTGCTGTCCCCACCTGAAGGGATCAGCATCTCCCAACCTACTGTAGGAAAAGTCTCAGATCAATTCTGACATCCAGAGTCAAAAACCTGTAACCAGTCAAAATAAGAGAAGGGGAACAAAACCTCATCAAACAACCCTTTAAGGTAGGGTCAGGCCTCAGCCCTCTAGGCCAGGGACCCCCACCCAACCCCCTTCTGAGCCTCCCCATTACCTTGGGGTGACAGTCAACTCACCTAAGAGAGACTAAGGTGAGCTAAGTTTTAGGAAGGACCTGCTTCTAAGTGGAAAGGGGGTGGGGGGCAGTGCTAGGCTCCTCCAAGGCTCTTTGCCCAATGAAATGAGGGAAGGGCAGGAATGGGTGGTAGTGTTTGTCATGCAGCTCCAGTGGACGAAGGGCCTCTGGGGCCTCAAGGAGCTGGTGTGTCAAGCGGAGTCTCATCTCAAGGTGTCCGGGTCCGAGATGAGCAAGGGCCGAGGGACCCTCCACCAAGAGTGCTGCTGTTGCTGCTGCACAGGGTCCCCCCAGCCTGCGGGCCCCCGGTGCAGGAGGCCGTGGAGGCAGCCGGCACCGACGACGAGGGGGCACTGCTCTTGCGTTCCTTCTGTCTCAGGTGGATCTTGGTATGGCGCTTCCTCTCATCACTCCGGGCAAACTTGCGGCCGCAGTAATCACAGGCGAAGGGCTTCTCGCCAGTGTGGGTGCGGATGTGGGTAGTGAGGTGGTCACTGCGGCTGAAGTTGCGCATGCAGATCCGACACTGGAAGGGCTTGTGCCCTGTGTGGATTCGGATGTGCCGTGTTAGCTCGTCAGAACGGGAGAAGCGCCGGTCACAGCCTTCTGCTGGGCACGGGTAGGGCCTCTCATGCACTGGGGTCTTGCTAGGCCTGTTGGGGTACTTGCGAGGCCTCAGAATGGGCCGCAGTGGCAGATGGTGTGGGTTATAGGCGGCAGCAGCGGCAGCTGCTGAGCCGCCGCCAGGTAGCCGGGGTCCCTCGCTGCCTCCACTGGCCCCTGGCCCTGTGGCCCCAGCACTGGGCCCTCCCAGGGTAAAGTTGCGGATGGTGGAGAGTGGAGTGAGTGGAGGGGGGACTCGCAGGGAGTCCAGGGGGCAGGGAAAAGGCTTGCGGTCTGGGCCAGCTGTACCATGTAGGTCTCTCTGGCACTGTGATGGGAAAAATCCAGGGTAGTCTGGGATCATGGGGAAGAGACTTGGGTCCGTGGCTGGTTTGGGGGACGGGTAGGAAGGAGGTGGTGGGTAGGCCAGAGAGGAGGAGGTGGAGGTGGTGGCTGCCGACAGGAACGCCGAGGGGTCCTGGTAGAGGTCTCCTCCACAGCCAGAATAAGGAGGAGGCGGAGGCGGCGGAGAGTAGAGGTGGTCCAGGTCAGGCTGGGTCTGGGACATGGTGCACACACCCAAGGGTCCAGTGGCCAATGGGTTGGGGGAGGCAGAGGTGACGCTGGATGAGGCTGTGGTGGAAGCAGGGGAGGTGACCCCTTGCAGGATGCCTGCACTCACAATGTTGATGATGCCTTCTGGGTAGCAGCTGGCACCAGGGTACTGGGGGTCAATGGAGAACTTGCCCATGTAAGTGAAGGTCTGGTTTCGGGGTGCAGAGACAGGAGCAAAGCTGCTGGGATATGGGAGATCCAAGGACCTCTTCTCTCCAGTCATGTCAATGTTGATCATGCCATCTGGGGAGGGGAAAGGAAGAAAGGAAATGGAGCAATGAGAATGCAGCCAAGAATCCCTTCTCACCCTGTCTCACATAAGTCCAACCCAAGGCCCAGGATCCTAGCACTGTAGAGCTGGGGCAGAGTTCAACAGGTGGGGTAACTGGGGCCCAAAGAAGAGGCTAGCCCGAGATCCAACTGCGGCAACCAGTGACAGTCTAGGACTCAAACTACCTCCAGGAAAGCAAGATAAGCTACTCCCAACCCCCACGTACAGCCATCTGTGGCTCTAGTCCCCAATAAAAACACCCAATAATAGCAACAACAGCCTTAAAAATTCCCCATCTGCCTGGAACTTCTCTTTCTCTCCACTTTGCCTGGGGGTCCCACGGCTGGGGCAGACAACACCCAGGAGACTGATCCCAGCCACTGCCGCGAAGGTGTCAGCCTGAGAGGTGAGCCAAAGAAGGGGGTCAGTGATTGCCCGGCCGCCCCCCATCCCAGGTGCCTTCCTTCCCTCCCTCTCGCGCCGCTGGAGGCAACGGGGCTCTGCGATGGAAAGAGTCTATAAGTTTACTTTCCCTCTCAACCTTTTCAGCCTCGCTCGACACCCGCGCGTTCTCGCCCCGGCCCAAAGACAGTGGCAGCGCTGCGGGGAAGGCGCGGGGGCTGCGGGAGACCACTTTCCACCGCATCGCCAAGGAAACTCGCGGCGCCGGTACCCTACGGGCCTCCCTAGGCAGCCAGGGGGCCGCTTCCCGCCGTTACCCGCCCTCCACCTACTCCTCCCCTCCAGGCCAACCCCCTCAACTTCGCGGGCGGAGCGCAGGTGGGGGCGCTCCTTCAGACCGCAGGGGGAGCGCGCTCCGAGATTTTCCCCGTCTCTTCTGCAGAGGAGGGAGAGGCGGACGCTTTCCTCTGGGGCTTCTCCACCGCTCACCTCTCCAGACGCGCAGCTTTCCTCCAGAGCCCCGAACTTTCCTGTCACTTTGCCCCTACTCCGGGAGAGGGGAGGCTGGGAAGCAGCCGGCGGAAAGGCCCGCACAAGCCCCGAAGCCTGGTGGGGGACCTCTCCTACCCTAATCCCTGCGCCTGCCCGGGGCTAGGCGCGCCGCGGCGCACGCCCGCCCGCTCGCTGGCAACCTGGTACATCTGCCCGCGCGCCCAGCTCCAACGCCCGGGTCCCCGATCCCGCGGGCTCCTCCTGCACCCCCTTCCATTCTTCAAAGCCAGTTCAGTGAACACCGTCCACCTCGCGCGCCCCAACCCTCTCCTCCAAGTCCTGCACACGCTCGGAAACCCACCCACCACCTCCGAGCTGCGTGGGTCCCGGTCCGCAAAGGGGGCACGCGGCTTACCTCCGGCCACTCCGTTCATCTGGTCAAAGGGGCCTCCCAGTTCGGCATTGGGGAAGATGGTCACCGACGTCGCGGCGAGGTCCTCCACCGGGTAGATGTTGTCAGACAGCTGGTGCACAAAACCACTGAGAGTTACTGGGATTTTGTCTACGGCCTTGGCGGTCATCATTTGCTCCTCGCACAACCTGGAGACCCAACTCCCTCGCTACCTGGAGTGTCAGAGAAGCCGTTTTGGAGAGGGATTGGACTGAGCCTAGGCTGGTATCTCCTTTTGCCCTCCACACTTAAAAGCAACTACCGCCCTCAAAACAAAACAAAAAAATCCAACAGAAATAAAACTAGCAAACAAGTTGCTGTTTTTTAAGAAGAAAAATGGCTATTTGCCACTGACTCTCTCCTGTGTTCCGGCTGGGAAGCCAGGAGTTGCTGGTGTAGTGTTATTATAACAGTCAGTGTGTCCCCTCGCCGAGCTATTAATCAATTGCTGCTCTCCCGGTTAGACGGAAAGTGTTGCTCTAAGTATTTATGGGCAGGTCCTCAATGCCCGTGACGTCACTGCCCATATATGGACTGAGGAACAGGGCTGGGCCACGCGGCTTTTGCCGTCACATGGCCGATTTGCATAGGGGATCGGCTGCGCGGGCTCCTCCGGGCTCGCGGCTCCCGGCTCGCAGCCCGCGAGGATCCGCTGGGGTCTGGGGTGCGCGGCCCGAGCCGCAGCCCGGGTCCAGGGCGCAGAGCCCGGCGGGAACAGGGCGCTCCACGGGTCCGGCTCAGGCCCCAGTGGGAGAGCGATTGGGTTCGGGCTGCGGCGCGGCCTCCGGGGCGGGGAGGAATTCCGGTTCTCCGGGACTTTCCAAAAAAGGCGAAGATCCGGTGCCGGCAGCTCCGCCTCCCCAGCCCTTGTTTGGGAGCCATTCCGGAAAATTAAACTTCGGAAAGAAACCGAGCGGAGCCGAGACACTACAGTCAAACCCCTACTCACTTTCTTGGCAGCTCAAAACCGCAAGCAAAAGGAGACAGCGAAGAAAAAAAAAAAGCTGCATGCATTCACGGAAGCTGACTGCTTTTTTCTGAATTACTTGGTGGAAAGAAATGGCTGGTGATAAGAGTGAATGCGGTATTGCTTTTTTGGAAAGTCTGTTCTATTTATACAGGAGCGAAAACGGAACAGGTTTGGGGTTGTTTGTTTGTTTAAGTATTTTGGGCACCTTGGGGCGGGGAGGGGGGGTAGACCCTAAGAGGAGAGCTTCGAGAGAAATCCTCAGGCGGAGACACCCCCCCCCCTCCTCTGCCCGCGCGCTCCCCGCCCCCCTTCAGCTGCTGCGCGGAGCGGGCGCCCTTCCCGGCGCGTCTGGGCGGTCGGCTGTGTGGGGGCGTCCAGATGGAGGCCTGGACACTCACCCTGCCCCCCAGCACACGCACACACTCTTACACACACACGCTCCACTTCCGCTACACACGCTCCTGCCCCCGCCGCCTTCTTCACACACCCACTCGCACACCGTACGCTACACACCTCCCTGTTGACAGCGCGCCCTCGCTGCCCCTCGCCACCTGAGTGCCCGGGCGGCAGAGCGGGCGCCTGCTTGTTGGACAGGGACACCTTTCCTCACCTTCACTGCCTGTACCGGCCGCCACCGCCGTCCCGCACCCCCGGAAGCCTACCCTCCGAAGGGGCGCTCTGCGCGCACCCGAGCCCTACTCCAGAACACACACGTTGGGAGGAATATTCTTCCCTTCCCCGGGCCAGAGCCACCTCGGGGAGCCCAGCGAGGTCCAGAGCGACAGCAAACGGTGACGCTAACACCCAGTTTCGGGTCGCCATCAACGTGCACGCTTTTCCCTTGGCGAGTAAAAAGAAAAAACCGGCCCGGATGGGAATCTTTCTGCTTAGTTCCCAAAGCAATTTAAAAGAAAAACTTTTCAGAGGTTCCGTCCAGATAGCGGCGGGTTCTGGCTGACTGCACAGACCGCTCCTATCTCCCGGCGCGCCCTAGCCCCTCTGGGAGAGCTCTGGGTCTGGCCGGGGCGCCGTAGGAGGCTGGTCTCAATTGCTCGGCCCCCAGTCAGCCGCGGTCGGGGGTAGAGCACGGGACGGCTTCCAGAGCCCGGCCCTGCGCTTTCCCGCGGCCGGCCGAGACCAACCTCGTGGGGGCCCGGGCGGCCGAGAGCCATGGCGCCACGCCGTGGAGGGAGCGCGGCGCTGCAGGCGGCTCTCCCGCCGCTCACCTGCCGCGGCCGCCGGCGTGGCGAGCCTGCTCCCGCCCGGCCCCGCGCGCAGCGGTCGGGGCCCCGGGGCGGCGGCGGGCGAGCGGCCTCAGCTCCTCCTCCCGCGCGCCGCTTCTCCCCCCTGCCAGCCACGAAATTGGTCTTCCCGCGGCCGGCCATCTTCCTGACTTCAAACGCCCAGAGGAAATTTGGGAAAGTTTCTCACTCGTGCTGCGCGCTCTTTTGCAACTGGAGATAAAAATTCAATGGGAAAGGAAGGAAACCGCAGCAAGATTAGCACCCTTGTAGGGACCCCACCCTCGGCAAAAACGTGAAACGTCCCGCTTCTTAAAAAAAAAGGAAAAAAAAGAAAAGAAAGCTGCACTCTTACCACGTGCGCCACCCCGCTCCTCCTGCGCTCCGGCCGGTCCCGCGGCCCCCGCGCTGACCACCGGCAAGACGACGCCTCGGAGGGGAGCCCGACTCGCATCTCCAGCCCTGAGTCCGAAAGAAGGTGGGGGGGACAGAATTATGCAAATATCGGTCGTGGCAGCGGGGCTCGGGTTACGGCCCCGCCGACCTCCGAGGTGAGGCACGCACCGGCGGCAGGCGCAGGCGCCGCGACTGGTTGCGCTTCGCTCCTCTCCACGCACGTGGGCGGGCGGGTGAGCGAGTCGCCGGGGCGGCCCGGCGGTGGGCGCAGCTGCCAACCCTGCGGGCGGCCACCGCGCGCCGCCCCGAGGGGGAGCTCCTGGACCCGAGCGCTGGGCGAGCTGGGCGCAGAGGGCAGGGAGCAGGCTGGGGGCGGCCCGAGAGAGGGCGAGCCGCGCGCAATCTTCGCCCGAAGGACGAGGCTGAGTGGCGAACCTATGGGGGATGGGACCCTAACGAGGAGAGGCGGGCTTGCCCGGCCCGTCAGCGTGGATGGGAGTGACTGACACTGGAATTATTCGCGGGTTTCCAACAACTCACACCTCCTCAGGAGCTGCGCCACGTCAAGCCAGTCGTGCGCCGGGGGTGGGTTGGGGGCAGGGGCAAGCAACAGTTGCGCGCAGGCTGTGCAGGCTCCCCGGGAAGGTGCCTGGGGCCAGTCCTGGGAGGCCTTCCCTGAACCTCCGCTGGAAACGGGTCAGTAGATTCTCTCTCTCTCCCTCTCTCCCTCCCTCTTAAGAGTGATAATGGAACAAAGTCTAGGCATACTCATTTCAAGCCAGCCATCCTGAGGATAGGTAGTAAGTTCAGAAAGCTGAAGGAACTTGCCTAAGTCACGCAGCTGATGAGTGGTGGTGTCCAAACTTGCAACCGGGTCTTCTGACTCCAAGTGCAATGCTCTGGATGCTACGTCATTCGTATGGGAAGACCCAGTTCCAAAAAGGGAACGGCTCTTTGAGGACTGGGAGCCTGGCTCCGCCCACTAGGGAAGAAACAGGTCACCTTCCACAACTTCATCTCTTTTCTTTGGCATTTCTGAAAAGAGGAAAGCTGAGGTCAGGAGGTTCAAAAGGAAGGGACAAGAGACTGTCATGAACACACTCCCCTTCCCAGACGAAGGGAGAATTTGAGTTCTTGGGCTTTCCCAGCCTGCATTATGGATGGAGTGACCAGGTTCACCCAAAACAAGCATACTAATAGGCCCTGTAATAAAATAAGCCAATCCCACAGTATCCTTCCTGGAGTGAAGAAGAAGTGAGAAAAAAAGAGGTAGAGAGACAAAAGTCCCAAAGGTGTTTCCAGAGTAAGATACTATGCTGGGGAGGGGAGGAAGGGGGAATGTGGCAGTTGAACACAAAGATGTACCATGGTCTCTCCTTTTAGGCACTTGAGCTTCTTCTGATCAAAAGCTGAACAAATAAATGCTTTTCTTTAAAATAGAGCTGTCAGAATGCTCAAGTAAATGGAGTGTTCCAAGATATATCAGGGTTATTAAAAGAGTAGCAGATTGGTGCCAGGTTCTGATTTGCTTTGTCCTGATTCCAGATGCAGAAAGTAAAAGAGGAAGGAAACAGAGGAGCCACTTGGTAAGCTTGCTCTGTGGTGAGAAGGAGCAGGAGGTGAGACAGCCTCAGGGTCCACTCTCTGAGTGGTTTTCAGCTTTTTTTCCCACAGTGTGAACTTGAAAATCACAATCAGCCATGAGGCATGTCACAAATAATTTGTTAACATTTGCATTTTGACTTATTAGGAAACATTTTTGAACATCATCATAGACTATTCCTATTGTCATGTCATTTGCACTCACTTCCATTCTAATACTGGAGTGAGAAACAAAGAAGTGTCTGAATTGCCCTCAGCCATGGACACACACAAGGGTGTGGATCCTGAACTCAAAGGGCATAGGACATGGGAACCTCAGTGATAAACAGGCTAATTCCCACCTCTGCCACACTGCCAAGCCTGCCTGCCTTTCTTTCTTTCTTTCTTCCTTCTTTCCTTTCTTTCTTTTTCTTTTTCTTTCTTTCTTTCTTTTTCTTTCTTTCTTTCTTTCTTTCTTTCTTTCTTTCTTTCTTTCTTTCTTTCTTTCTTTCTTTTTCTTTCTTTCTTTCTTTCTTTCTTTCTTTCTTTCTTCTTTTTCTTTCTTTTTTATTTAAAGGGTCCACATCCATTTTCACAAAGCAAGTAATGAAGGGTGAATTTGAAAATGGTAATAAATTGCTAATGGGCACACTATATATATATTTTGCCAAGCCTTTCTTAAAGGTGCTCCTGCGCACTGAGAAAACTGATAAATGCCTCCCTACCTTCAGCGTCTCACTACAAATCTGATAATCCCAGAGGCTATAAACCAAACCAAGATTATGCCAATCAAAGTTGTTGTAAAGCCTGAGAGAACGATTGTTTCACACCAGTCCAGTGTGTAACCAAAGTCATGTTTCATTGGCACAAATAATCTGAACACAGGGAAGTAAGACCCCTATGATATTATATTGTAGCAATGGCAGCAAGGGCCCCAGCAGTGGGTGTGATATTTCTTGAGCATCTACTACGTGTCAAGCTCTATGCCAAACCCTAGGCTAGAGTGGTGCCTAAAACTAGGCCTGGTTCCCACCCCCATGGAGCTTGCAGTCAGTCACACAAATCTACAGTTGTAAACAATGACGTTTGACCCCGAAGAAGAAAAAGGACAAAGGATCCAATTGAATCTAGGAGGTTGAGGAAGCCTTCTCTAAGCAGAAATCTGAAGAATGTGCAAGGATTAGGGGAAGGTCAGTGGATAGAGCATTCCAGGGAGAAAAAGCCAGTGTGGAAAGGCTGCAAGATGGGGGGAAGCAAAGTGAATTTGTGGAATAAAGAAAGGTCAGTATGGGTGGAAACCTCCAGGCTGCCTCCCGTGCCTGGTGCATTGGAGCTGAGAGGAGCCAATACAGTCAGGCTCCTTGAAAGCATCTTCCCTTTTCCCACCTGTCAAGAGATTTTAACCTGTAGGACTCTTCTTTTTCTCTGCCATTATCTTTTCTGGATAATGACAATGGCATTATAATTTTTACATTTGAGATTTTTTTTTTTTACCACTCATCTTCTGCAACATGCCAACAAGATTTCAGCAAGAAGAGAGAACATATACAGAAATGCTCATTGGCATCAGCATTCTGTTTCAGTGACAGTCTTAATGAAATAACATTCCTTAGTTGTCTATTTCTCGATACGGAAATGACAGACAATGTGAATTTTGTCCCATTTAAAATGAATAGAGTGGAGAAGTGCAGTCTTTCTTTCTAGAAACATATCATGTCAAATCTACAGATCACTTTACCATTGCTGGCAAAGAATAAAAGGTAAATCAATGCATTATTTATCACCATTAAGACAAGGTACATATCAACCTAGGGTCCAGGTTAATAAGTGATATTCTGTCAGTCTGGTCATTAAGGCTCGAAGCAAAATCTCCATTCCAAATCACACCTTTTTATGCCCTTAAATTTAAAATCTTTCAGCTTATATATTTAATTTTACAAAAAATGAAGTTCACCATACCTAGGGAATTCCTGGATTTTTTTGAAGTACATATCACTAGCCTACTAACATTACCAGGTTACAGGAGGCAATTTTTGTTTTTCCAAATAATGCCAGACATCCTACAGAAGCTTTGTTTTTATATTGAGAAAAGGACGGAGAAAATCAGTGCATCTAGTTGTCAGAGCAGTTCTTTTTCAGCATTTAAACCAAAAAAGAAAAAAAAAAACCCAAACATTTCATATTTCAACTGAATAATCTTGATAAGAATGGTCACCATTTCTTGTGGTTATTATGCGCTCTGGAGGCCCATCTGGCCTGGGTTCAAATCCTAGGTCCTGGGTTCTAATCCTAACTCTGACAGTATCTGGCTGTGTGTTCTTAACTAAGTTATGTAATTTCTCTGTGACTCAGTTTCCCCAACTCCAAAGTGGAAAAAATAATTATACATATCTCATGGGTGTATTGAGGATTAAATACAGTGATTACATAAAGCACAGAGCATACTGTTTGGTACATACTATGTCTTTACTAATTGTTAGCTATTAAATTATTACTATTATGGAACACCCACTTGGCAGACAGACACTGTACTATGTTTTTTTCAGTTCACTGCCTTATTCCTCACAACCACCTTGGAAAATTAAGCTGTTTATTCCTGTTTTACAGATGAGGGAACTAAGGCTCAAAGGAGGTACCCAAATTCACACAGATAGGAAGTGGCAGAGCCAGAATACGAACTCTATTCTCTCAGTTGCCAGAGCCCATGTCTTTCCAGTACATCATGTGATGCAGAGCAGCCTACAGCAACAAAGATAAAGCAGATAAAGCATAAGAGTAGCTGTACTTCCAATAATGACAAAGTATTCGTAATACTTATTCTTGAATTCTGAGTTTCCGCTTCCAAGAATAATGGTGCTAATGTTACTAAGGAGGTCCAGGTTTAGGTTGTAAGAAGAAAAGCTAACCCAGAAAGCAGCACTTGTTTGCATGTAGCTTATAACAAGCTCTACCCTTGTGGAAAACGTCATCTAAACTTGGAAAGCCAAGTTCCACATTAATAATAATTGAATTGACACAACACCCTTTTTTTCCAGGGAGATCAAAATGACTAATGACAACACTTGCTTTTCCCAGGAGGTTTGGAAATGTGGAATAGGAATTTTAGATTTAGGAAGAGTGGTTTAGTGAGTGACCTGCAAAATCTGAAGATGGTGTTTGAAAAGAGACATTCTTAGCCTTGGTGTCACCCGTGTAGAGGACTTACCTTGTGCTGGTGTCTCATGTATTCTCTATGCTGTTACTTTTTCAACTCCCTTATACCTTCCCTGAAAGCAGAGACCTCGAAGGGTGTTCTCCCTGTCTATATGTCAGTAAGCAGAGTTCTGGGTAGAAACCCAAAATACACCTTGCCAGCAGTGAGAGGGAATGAAGCCTGGCCATCTGAGATTTTCATATGCTACCTTGTCAGAGAACTTCCTAATTAACTAACCTACCCAGTCCACAGCATGTTATAGCTAATGGTTTCTCCAGGAGATAATGGATTGCAGAGCAAGGGCATGGACCCCAGAAAACATCCTCTGAAGGGTTTGTCCTCAGATATGCCCTTTATTGGAGATTTAAATCATGGAGTTTGGAGCGATGCCCTCTGATGTCAGCACAGGGAGTGCCACTGATGTGGTGGCAGCCAGCAGTGAGAACCACTTCAAAGACATTTACCCAGAGCCCTGTTCAAGTCATCCCGCCCTCCTTCTTGACTCCTCCCTTCCTCGTTCAACTGGTCACAGATGCAGGGCAATGCAAGGAGTTGGTGAATGGAAAGGACTCAGGGCAAGGAACCCCAAGACGCCCTTACCAGTTCTGCCCCTGCCACTTGACTGATGGCCTTCTCCTGGGTTAGTGGTTAATGCTGAGAGGAACCAGCTATGCATGCTCCACTCACACCACTCAAGCCTTTGGTGGCAGCCTTTCCCCATATCTCATGACACGTCTTAACTGTGTGCCACAAAGATGTAGAAACATCACATCTCCTCATGCCTGCCCAGAATTTTAAACAGCAGCCAAAAAAGGCCACAGTGTTTAGAAAAAGTTTAGATTTTCACTCTTTTGAGTGGGAAAGGTGGTAGGGGCAGAGGGAAAGGATTGGTTGAAGGGGAATGCCAGCAGCTGGTGCTGGGTGCAGCACTGTGTAGTGGGAACAGCACTAGATTAGGAATTAGGCTCAATGGTGGCTCTCCGTAATAATAATGTTTGCAGTAATAATAATAATAATAATATTTATTGAGCACTTAAGGGTACTAAGCACTCTGCTGACTATGTTCCCTTTTCTGTTAGTCTACCAGCCACCCCATGAAGCAGATATCATTACTCTTTTCACTTTGCAGATGAGGAAACAGTCATCAAAGCCCACGCCACAGGGCTAATTAAGTGGAGGTGCCAAGATGTGACCCCAAGCAGTCTGACAGCATCACTTGGGCTCCCAGTACCTACCCTAGCTTGTGAACTAGACAAGCCACTTAACCTCTGTGAACCTCTTACACTGCGGCTGCACATGTCTACCTCAACTGCCCTTGGCCAGAGAATTGTGGTGAATCAAAGGAAAAGAACTAAAAATATGTTCTGAAAAGCAGGACACATACTTCACATCTAATTGTTGTCTCCTGGGGTGATTGTTTGGGATGCTGGACCTTCAATGACAGAGGTGAACGTAGGCTTGGATAGGATGGGAGGCGATGCTTATGATTCCAGGACAGGGACACACCATCAACTATTGAACTGAACTTCTAACCTGTTTGCTTGCTAACCAGTCCTAAAGCCCTTTGAAGAGGTCTCTTTATCCCCTGTCACGTTGGAGAGTGGTCCAGATCTGTGTTCTCCTTTTCATCTGGAGATGGGGTTGAAGAAGGTGTCTGCTGGCACCTTGGGGCCTTTGGACAGAGTCCTTGGCAACTCTGCTTCTCCTGATGCTAATAACAGGCCTAGACACATGGTCACACTCCTTCTTGGATCCTAATAATTAACTAGAAAGCATGTTTCTGCTCAAGGGCTGTTGTACCTGAAAGAATATTGTGGTTACAATGCATTCGCCACTGGGTAGCAGAACAATTTCAATCAATGACCTTGTAAAACACACAATCAGAGCCTCCCCAGAGACCTGGCAATTCCCAGCATTTTCAAATTTAAAAGGTTGCTTTTTAAAAATATGATTACTTAATCCACAGCCCGTGGAAACTTCAAAAAGAGGAAAATGAGAACAATTTACATCCTTTCTTCTCTCTCTCTCTTTGGATTTTATGAAACAAGAGACACCAAAGAAATGACCAGTGACCATTTTAATCCCTTCATCTGTTACTCAGAAATCCTAGGGATGGAAGATGCCTTAACAGGAGACATATTTCCTTGCTTTTGCTGCATTTCAGGCTTGTCATCAAAAACTTTCTCATATAGTGGCAGCTTGAATAGAATGTTACTTCCCAAATGGAAAACAATATCTGGAAACCCAATATGTAGATATCCTAGGTAAAAGCTGGGTGGTTCCTGTTGAGCCGGAGTGAGCTTGACTCAGTCCACTCCATGCAAATTCCCTGAGGTCAGAAGCCACTGCTGTGACATATAGAGCTAGCCTATGACATGCTGGGGCTGGAGCTGGCTTAGACAGGTGAACTGGAGAGCAAATGAATATATAGGGACAGGCCTGTCTTGCTTTCAAATATGGGGACAAGTTCATGGTTTCTTGTTAATCTAGTCAGTGAATATTTATTAAGTACCTAGTATATACCAGGTACTATGCTAGGTGCTTGTGATGTCTCAGTGAACATAACTCCCCATCTTCACGTAGCTTACAGCCTGAAAATTCTTGTGAACTTAATTCCAAGAACTAAGAAAAACTAGGAAACCTCTTGTAGTTCCTTCCCTGTCTTCAGCCAGAATCATGTTTAAGCCTCCCACACTCAGGTACAAATCTTTCCTAAGGTCATTAGAGAAAGAATATCAAACTTGCTTTAGTAACACATGTTGGTGTTTAATATTCTTTTTTTTTTTTTTTTTGAGAATCTTTCATATAAAGTGATTTACAAATATTTATTCAGCACCTTCTACGGGTCAGACACTCTTCTAGGTCCTGGGGACAACAAGATAAACATGACAAACAAGGTTCATGGCCTTTACAGATAATAAAAATGTAGATAACTTCAGATTATAATAAATGCTGTGAAGAAAATGGTGACTTATGAGGGCCTGCTCTAAATGGAGTGGTCAAGAAAGGCCTTTCTGAGATGACATTTGAGCTGCAGTATATGTACATTCATAAAACTTCACCCTCACACAAACCCTGTGATTTTAAGTATTATTGTCCCCTTTTTAGGGGCGGAAATTGCAGTTGAGAGACTTTCAAAAGGTCTCTTGGTTAGTACATGGCAAAGTTAGAATTTAGAGTCAGGTTGGACTGACTCAAAACATTTCACATTTACATGCTAGACATTTTACATACCTTAGCTGAATTCGTTCTCAAGTGTTTAATATTCTTGTAAAATATTCTTCATAGGTAGAAACTGCCCCCCCCCCCCCCATTACACATTTTATTTTGTTTTCTCCTCAGGAGACACTAAAGAAGTTAGTCATGATAGTCTGAGTAAGAATCAGGCACAGGCTGGAATACAGCCTTCAACCTTTTCTGTTTCACATGGAAAAATCTGTTTCTATAGCCTATCCTTAGAATTTTTGCCTTTTGATCCTTTTACCATCCACCTCATCTCTTCAATGAATTTCCTAATTCCTCAAATTTCCCAGTGCTCAGAAAGCCTAATAAGACATTTTATGTGGCACTCTACCCTTTCCAAGTCCCTTTCGTAAACATTGTTTCCTTTGGGCCTCTAAAAATAACCCCGTGATGTTGGCAAGGCCACGTTCACCTTTCCCACTGTCCACAGAAGCCAAGTGAGACCCAGAGAGGCTAAGTGACTTACCGAAGGTCACACAGGTAGTAAGGAAGCAGAGCTGGCATTCCTAGACAAGCCTCCTGGTGCTGATGTTGAGAGCTCTGTCTGTCTAATGCAAGCCTCAACTACTGGTCGGGAAGGCCCAGGCATGTGAATGCTTGTGAAATCCCTGAGACACTTTTATGGCTGGTGGCCAGTTAACATTTAGGTCATGGGTCTCTTCCCCAGGTGTGTACTGACACTGTTCTGTTTCTCTCCAGTGGGCCATTTTATCCCCAGTGGGTAAAGACTGGTAGCATGAAGTTAAACAACAACAACCAGATCCTAGGCTCCTAAGTCATCGAAGGCAATTTTGGGCCACCAGCCCCAGGTCCATCCCCTGTAGTCCTCATTTGTCTCATTTCTGTGAGCTCAGCGACTGACTCACTGATTACCACCCTCTGGATTATCAGCCTGTGGTGCAATCAGAAAAGATTCTCATCTCTGTGTGGTGGCTTAACCGTGCTTGGGTATACCTTACTGGGGTGACCAGCCTGACCAGGGGAGGAGACAAATTCACCAGCTTCATGAACAGAAGGCCTTGATGATTTTGTTTTTTCCAGACTTGGCTAACCTGTGCCACAGTCTGCCTAAAGATGATCACAATAGTATTTTTAAGTAAAATTTTTTGTGCCTGTGGCTAAAATTTGGCCAATTTTAACTTGTTTGTGCAATAAGTAACACTGCCCTCCCCTCTCATTCTTGCCCAGAAGGGTTGCAGAGGGTCATTAATACAATGAAAGGAGCTGACTTGCAGACCCAGGAACTGATTGGTAACTGTCCTGGTCCATCTTCGGATCTGGCTCATCAGATTTCTAGTCCCAAGAATCTGTATTAAAACGATAACAATGGGACTTCCCCGGTGTTGCAGTGGATAAGAATCCACCTGCCAATGTAGGGCACATAGGTTCTATCCCTGGGCCGGGAAGATCCCACATGCTGCAGAGCAACTAAGCCCATGGGCCCCAACTACTGAGCCCACACTCTAGAGCCTGTGAGCCACAACTACTGAGCCCACACGCCACAACTACTGAAGCCCCCGCACCTAGAGCCCATGCTCTGCAATAAGAGAAACCACCACAATGAGAAACCCAACACACCACAACAAAGAGTAGCCCCCACTCACCACAACTAGAGAAAGCCCATGCGCAGCAGTGAATCACCAAGGTAGCCGAAAATAAATAAATAAATAAATAAATACATAAATAAATAATCAATCTTAAAAAAAATTAAAAAATTAAAAATTAAAGAAACCCCAAAGAACCCCCTTGCCCCTCCCACCATGTAAGGACACAGTGCCATCTGTGAACCAGAAAGTGGGCTCTCACCAGACACTGAATTGGTTGGTGCCTTGATTGTGCACTTCCCAGCCTCTAGTACTGTGAGTAACCTCTGTTTATCAACTACCCAGTTTACAGCGTTCTGTTAAGGCAGCCCTAAAGGACATCTTCTTATTTAGATCTCAGCATAAGCCTTCCCTTCCTGGCCCTCCCCACTCTTCCCGGGTCACCCTGTCCATTACGTGCACTGTTCTTGGTGCTGAGCATACACGAGGGTAAGGACCATAGTTTTCTTAACCATCACTGTGTGGCCAGAACCAAGAACAGTGCTAGCATAGAGAAGTGTGAAGTAAGCACTGCTGAATGAGTGGAATGAATGAGAAATGATCAACCAGGTTTGGGATCCACTGACTTAGTATGGTCCCTCTCCCTCCCTGCATGCCAGTTGCCTCATCTGTAGAAGGAAAGATTAGCCTATGTGACATCTAAGGCCCCATGCAGCTTTGGCCATATGAGGAGCCTGAGGGCTGCAGCCTCAACATCACCCCATACTGGGTTGTGCTTTTCTAGGTAAGGTGGCATCTCAAATCATGATAAAGCAAAGCAGATTAGGCCCATAGAAGGGCCTCCCTCTTTCTACAAAGAAAAAAAATCAGTCTCTGCTTTTCCTAGAAATTCTGATAGGAGTTGTTCTCCATGAAATCTTTTTGATTGAATCGGCACTTGCAAATGGATGGAACAAATCAATTTTTCAATGTATACATGAGTTATGCTTAGAAGGGAGACTTAACTGAGTTGCAACTACTGGGATCTTTTTTTACTTTTATAAATAATGGTGATTTATTCTTTTTCAATCTTCAGCTGAGACCTTAGGATTCCATTAACTCTTTTAAATGGATGTTCTGCTTAAAATGATATAGAATATAATGGAAAGGAGACAATTAATAAGAGGAAAAGAAATTATTTTCTACCTAATTAGAGTACATAAACTTAAAGGAACTTGTATTCTTTGGTCTAAGGCACTTAGGGATGCATGTTGTTTTGGAATGAATACTGCTAAATTTCAGTAAGTAAATACCATTATTATCAACATTGGGCTTTGAATACACTAATGGCACTCCTGTAGGATTACTTTAATGTCAATTATGTATTTTAATTGGGGCTATAGAAATGAAACTACAGTTTATGTAATTTTTAAAAAATCAAGAATAAGTTGATCAAGAATAGATTGGCTTAATTGGGGCCTGGTTACTTAAAAACACTCACACAAGTCAAAAAACGGATGTGCAAAGAAAGAAGTCCACTTTTGTATTGTCATGTTCCAAAAGAATCAGAAATATCCGGTGTGAATTATATTATAACTGACAGTTTTATAAATGTCATCTGTTAGAATTGGGGAGCCAGGAGTGGGTTGGGGTGGGATGAACTGGGAGATTGGGATTGCCATATATACATTACTAATAAGAAAAAAAATATCAAATTGTACACTAGAAATACATGCAGTTTATTGTACATCAATTATATCTCAATAAAAGTTCTTAAAAAAAAGAATTGGGGGGCCAGTGCTGGCAAAATAATCCACTATTTTTGAGACCTAGTGGGTGCTAAGTCCTGTGCCAGAGCTTACAGGGAATGGGAGATGAATTAGACAGTACCCCTGTCTCTTGGAACCAATAGTCCAGGAAAGAGGTAAGGCAAGTGCACAAAGGAAAAGAATGCAAGAAGGTCATGGTAGGTATTATCAGACAAACATTCAAAATGTTCAAAAATGTTGCTATGGGTCCCAGGAAGGGGAAGAACAGTCACAGGCGTGGTAGTGGGGATCAGATAAGGCAAAACATTTACAGGTCACTCATTTTCCAGACTTAGCCATGTCCTTCGTAGCTCAGTACACCTTTTTACCCTGCACCTAGTACTGTGGCATGGCTGTGAGAGATGACCAATAAACACTGATGGATCGATTGATTGACTGATTGATTGATACTCAATAAAAGGAAACATATTCCAAACATGTGCTGTAGCAGCCAATTGGTAGAATTAGTGGATCCTGGGGACTTACTTAAAGATGGATTAAAAGTTTTGCTACTGTATTTGCAGACCCATAAACACACGTTCTTATGTATTTATCATCTTTAGTTTTCTGGGCAAAGATAATTGAACCCAGTCAAGAAAAGAGAAATATGCATTTGTGCAGCCTTCTCAGAAATGAAGGAGGTTGCATTTAGCAGCAGCTAAACTTTCTTTTCCATCAGAATATGCTGAGAATTACTTCACAGATACCTTACCAAAAAATAGCTATGTGGCTCTGTGAGGGGAGAAGGTGGGCCCTGAATTGTGCTGGCTTGGTTTTATAAAGTAGATAGATAGAAATAAAAGTTTAGCCTCATGTGCAGGGTTGGCAGTCCAGAAGAACTCCCAGGTTGTGCCAGGCCCCTAAGGACAGGGTTTCCCCACCCACCCCAAGCCTTGGTCCCCAGACTCTCCACAGTTGCTCCCCCATCAGCTAAGCAGCTTTGATGTGCACACACTGTGCAGACAGCTCCTCTGGGATCCAGAGCCCCTGTTAGAAATGAATCATGAGGAACTTTCAATCTGCGCATTTCAGTTTGTCACCTCTGCTTGCACATCCACAGGGCTGCTGGTTGGAATGGGAACCCAGAACTCACTTGAGCTGCAGTCGCTGAGTTTGGAGAGCCAGAGGGGAAGCCCATTTCATGTCGGGTGGTCCTCTGCATTAGGCTGAGGGACCAGAAATCAGAAACTTGGGGGACACAGTGACTTAGCCCCTACCCTACCTCTGCCTTTTACTCTGCCTCAGTGAGAACCAGGGGAAGTTTAGCAATGAGAGTCGCAAGATAAGGCAGTGGACAGGAAAAAAAAAAAAAACCTGTCTCTGACCCTGGATCTCAGAGTTTCCATTTGGAGTAAATTTTCAGAATGGAAAGTTGATTATTTAAACTTCAATGAATTTTTTTAAAAAAGAATGGACTTTTGTTGGTTCTGTCTCAGTGATTTTAATTAACTTTCAGAAGTCTACAGCAATAACTGTTACCCATGATGCTATTATAGATAAAATGTGATGGGCATAGATAAAATTAAATGTTAATTAGCATAATTACCCAGCTAATATTTTAAGATCTGTTATCTGCATATCTCTGCTTTTACCTTATTGTACATTGTAGTTCAATATGAAAATTAAGAAAAAGAACTTTCTCCTCATTTGCACTGAGTTATTTTTCACTTTGAGTTTGCTAGTTATTAGTCAGAGATGATAATAATAATTTTCCTTAAAGTGCAGGCTGCAGCTGAGAATTTCCAAATTGCTGTGAGTCACCTCTGGAGCAGACAAGTCATTTATCCCCAAACCTCAGACTCAGACATTGTGCCAGGAAGGGGATCCAGGATTCCCCTCCTTTGACACCAAGCACCAGTACCATGACCCCTTCACTATGTGAGATGGCTATGCTTGGCTAGTCAGTGTGAGCTGCTGGGTCCCTTCAAGCAGGCCTCTGAGAGGGTTCTAATTTTCATGTTCCTCAAAGCAGTAGCTTCCATGTTCCTACTTTAGCATCACTGGACACCTAATGCCCCAAACCTATGTCCTATTGCCAAAGAGTGACAGACATTCATCAGCGGCACAGGAAAATCTATGCAAGTTACTGGGCAGAAAATGCCCAGTGTAAAGGCTTGGACCATTAGGAGATCCAGCTTCTAGTCTCTGCTCCGCCAATAGCATTTGAATCATGGAATCTCAGTGTGGCTCAGTGCTAGGTCAGTCAAACGTCAGTCATTTTTATTTCATTTTGCACTATTATTTATTTTGTACTTTTCTGTAAATGATTTATTTTAATAAATAAATATATTTTAAAAGAAAGCTTTATATTACTACTGCAAAACACAAACTTGTTTAATGTAAATTTTTTAAAAATCATAAGAATAAATATATTGGAGTTTCCAGCCAACACAGTGAAATGGCTATTGAAGTTCAGTCTCTAGGAGTAAAAAGAATTAAATATGGGGAATAGGAACTGGCTCACTACTTAAAACCCAGGCTGAGATAGGTTCTCTACTACCATTTTATATAATGTGAATCTTTTAAAAAGTTGCTGACCTACTGTCTGAGTCTGTGACTTAAAGAAATGCATAAAGATAGACACAGCTTAAAGACTAGGACTTTAACCACACCACCAGCTGACTAGTGGATCTGATTTGTGAATGAAATAGCAATAGGAAGAGAGGAAAAAATAACTGATTGGAAATCTTGGAAATGAAAAATTTGCTAGTAGAAGCTATAAAACAACTTAATAAAATAAAAATCAGGACCAAAGACCGTCAGAGAGAGTATTATTAAAGGGGAACATATTACCAAGGGATTCAGCAGATCACAGCACAGACAAAAAAGATGAAGAAGAGGTAGAAAAGGAGGAAACAAATCAAAAGAAGAAAGGAAGCTCACATAAAGGATAGATTGAGACTCTTCAACAAACTTTTTATAAGTTCCAATAGAAAAGAATGGAAAGAATAATAGAGAAGCATTATATGAAGAGTTAATACAAATTTTAGCAAGACAAACCTAAGATCAAAAGTGTATTGTAGAGCACCCCAGATCTTGGTTTCTAATACCATTCTCCAATAAAAGGAACCAGGGCTCCTTAGAGAAATTCTAAGACTGGAGTGGGAAAGATACAAGGTGAGCATGGAGTACCTTGTAGTTTAAGAAAGTAAGGAAATTGGGACTTTCTAAGTGGTGCAGTGGTTAAGAATCTGCCTTCCAATGCAGGGGACATGGGTTTGATCCCTTCCCCAGGAAGATACCACATGCTGTGGAGCAACTAAGCTCGTCTGCCACAACTATTGAGCCTGCACTCTAGAGCCCGTGAGCCACGACTATTGAGCCCATGTGCCACAACTACTGAAGCCCATGCACCTAGAGCCCGTACTCCCCAACAAGAGAGGCCACCACAATGAGGAGCCCGTGCACCACAACAAAGAGTAGCCCCCACTCACCGCAACTAGAGAAAGCCCCTGTACAGAAACGAAGACCCAATACAGCCAATCAATCAATCAAATAAAATTTTTTTTAAAAAGTAAGAAAATAATCAAAAAACAACAACAAAAAAACCACATTGGTGAAGGTATGTCAAAGGGATACACAGGGAGCCAACTGAAAGAGCTGCTCCCAAGGATCAAAGCTGGAACAGCTCAAATAACAAAATAAAGTATTGGTTTATAACCCAAAGTATAAAAATACCTGTGAGTCCATATTAATATAAATAAATTATTGAATAAATAAAGAAATTGACAAATATCCCATGCAGAAGAATTCCAAATAATTTATGTAGCTACTTTGCCTCTGAGGAGGTGGTCCATAACTCATTACTTAAGTGTGGGCTGCACATAGTGACTTCCTTTCAAAGAGAACAGTGTAGAAAGGAAAGGGGAAGAAAGAGTAACCTTACAATGGAGAAACCTGGGAATACTTCCTCAAGTCAGGTGATCAAGCTCAACATCAACATGTTGATATTGTGTTGTTGATAAGTCATATCGATAGTATGTACCCTTGACATGATATGATGAGAATGGCACTTTATCTGTGTGATCTTCTTCCAAAAAACATTACTCCAGGCTAATGATGAGGAAAACATCAGACATATCCCTTTTGAGGTCCATTCTACAAAATACTTCACCAGTGATCTTTCAAACAGTCAAAGTTATCAAAAATGAGACGAGCCTGAGAGATTGTCACAAACAAAAGAAACCTAAGGAGACATTTGACTAAATGTAATGTAGTATCCTGGAACAGAGAAAAAAGTGGGGGAAATTTGAGAAAATCTGAATAAAGTATGGATTTTACTTAACACTAAGAATATATCAATATTGGTTCATTGTTGGGAACAAATAAACCATAACAATATAAAATATTCATAATAGGGTAAACTGGGTATAGGGTATATGGGAACTCTCTATATCATCTTCTCAATAACTCTGTAAATAGAAAACTGTTCTAAAATTTAAAGTTTTTTTAAAAAGTCCTAGTGACCAAGTGCAAGGATAAATATTCACAGACATAAAACTTGTAGAACATCAAGGATAATGAGACCATCCTAACAGCAACCAGAGTGAAAAGACAGATTACCTACGACTATAAGCAAGTTACAGTGAAATGTACTTTAATCAGTAGTACTAATAGAAGCCACATAACTATGGAGATAAATCTCAAAAGTGCTGGACTTCCCTGGTGGCGCGGTGGTTAAGAATCCACCTGCCAATGCAGGGGACACAGGTTCGAGCCCTGGTCCAAGAAGATTCCACATGCTGCACAGCAACTAAGCCCGTGAGCCACAACTGCTGAGCCCGTGTGCTGCAACTAGTGAAGCCCAAGCACCTAGAGCCCATGCTCTGCAACAACAGAAGCCACAGCAATTAGTAAGCCCATGCACCGCAATGAAGAGTAGCCCCCGCTCACTGCAGCTAGAGAAATCCCACACACAACAATGAAGACCTAACACAGCCAAAAAATAATATACATAAATAAACATAAATAAATAAATACCTTTATTTAAAAAAATCTTAAAAATGCTGACGGAAAACAAAATAACAGTCAACTTAAAATTTTATACCCATATAAACCATTATCAGAGAAACAGCAAAATTAAGACATTTTCAACATAATATTTACTATTTACATACCTTAATTAAAAGAACAACTAAAAGGTGCATTTCATAAAAGACAAGTTTGAAGAAAAATTTAGTTGGAAGACCTGCACTTCCAGATATCAAGACTTATAAAACTACACTATGTTAAAAAAAAAAAAAAAACACAGGGACTTCCTTGGTGGCTCAGTGGTTAAGAATCCACCTGCCAATGCAGGGGACATGGGTTCGAGCTGTGGTCAGGGAAGATCCCACATGCTGTGGAGCAACTGAGCCCCTGCGCCACAACTACTGACCCTGCATTCTAGAGCCTGCGTCTCTTAGAACCCATGTGCCACAACTACTGAGCACGTGTGCTGCAACTACTGAAGCCCATGTGCCTAGAGCCTGTGCTCCACAACAAAGAGAAGCCTGCCCACCACAGTGAAGAGTAGCCCCTGCTTGCCACAACTAGAGAAAGCCCCAACGCAACAACAAAGACCCAATGCAGCCAGAAAAAAGAAAAAACAGTGGTATGGGTAGAAAGATAGGCAAACAGACCAATGGAACAGAATAGGATCTAAAAACAGATTCACATATATAGGGTCACCTGAATTATGACAATAACATCACTGCAATAAATGGGAAAATGATAGTCTTCAGTCATTGGTGCTAGATCAATTAGTTATCATATGTTGAAAAGGAACCTTGACCCTACTTCACACCATATACAAAGATCAATTCAAAATGGATCATAGAATTAAAAGTGAAAGGTAAAACAATACAGTTAACAAGCAATTTTTTAATGAACTTGGGGTGGCACAGAATTCTTATATAACCCATGAGAACACTAACCACAAAGGAAAATATCGATTATTTAGACTCTGTTAAAATGAAAACTTGGGAATTCCAAGTTTTCCACAGGCGGTCCAGGGGTTAGGACTCTGAGCTTCCACTGCAAGGGGCACAGGTTTGATCCCTGGTGGGGGAACTAAGATCCTGCATGCCACATGTTATAGCCAAAAAAAATTTAAAAATAAAGTTTAAAAAAGGAACACTTGTGTTTATCAAGAGTACTTTAAGAGAATGAAAAGATGAGCCACAAAGTGGGTGAAGATATTTGTGATACATATATCTAACAAAAGACTTGTATCTAAAATATGTTACTTTCTAGTGGAAAATAGACATCAAACCACTTATTACAATAAAGTTTAATGAGCACTAAGACAAGGGAAGTTCCAGGGTACTTTGGGGATCAGTAGTCTAATTAATTCCTGGCATGACAAATCCCATCTAAATCCTATTACATTTATATGTTAGACAGAGTAGGGCACAGTTTGAGTGATCAATGATCGTTCCACATATTCACCTCGTAAGAGAACCAGTCTCTAGTTGCTTCTTATTCAATGGTTGTCATAACCAGCTGCCTTGGCCACAGATTGGACGAGGACCTGTCAAAAGTAGCTGTCTTATGCGGTGGTTGTCGTACCCCTGGTACCCTGAGAGAGAGGAAAAGAGGCAGCTTGGGGATTCAAATAGGAATAATCCAGACTTAAAGGAAGTCCACCAAAATGCAGCCTCCAGATAAGTTGATTGATTAAATCCAGACAGAAGGAGTTAGATGATGTTATTTTCTTTTTGTATTTTTATATTTTCCACATTTTCTACAGTGGATGATGTGTTGCATTTGCATTTTACAAATTTTCTATAGTTGATAATGCTTTGCACATGTAGTTTTCGAAATTCCAGACCACCTGTACAATGACAGCAACTTGTAGAAAAGATATACTAAACAGTTAAGAGATTTAGGTTCTTTCTGACTACAGGAACCAAAATACTACATCCTGCTTTTTAAAAAAATTGTGGTTAAAATGTACCATCTTAACCATCTTCAAGTATACAGTTCAGTGGTATTACATATACATATTCACACTGTTGTGCAACTATCACTGCTTTCCAAGTCCAGAACACTTTTCATCTCCCAAAACTGAAACTCTGTACCCATTTACTCCCCATTCCCCTTCCCGTAGGCCCTGACACCTGTCATTCTATTTTCTGTCTCTGAATTTTACTAATCTATGTACCTCATGTAAGTGGTACCTCATACAGTATTCATCCTTTCGTGACTGGCTTATTCCATTTAGCATAATGCCTTTAATGTTTATTCACGTTGCAGCACGTGTCTGAATTTCCTTCCTTTTTAAAGCTGAATAATATTCCATTGTATGCATGTACTGTATTTTGTTTATCTATTCATCCTTCAGTGAACACTTGGGTTGCTTCCACCTCCTGTCTATTGTGAATAATGCTTCTGTGAACATGGGTGTACAAATACCTCTTTGAGTTTCTGCCTTCAGGTCTTTTGGATATGCACTCAGAAGTGGGATTGCTGGACCATATCATAATTCTATATTTAATTTTTTGAGAAACTGCCATACCATTTTCCACATTCTCACCAACACTTGCTATTTTTGGTTTTTTGATAATAACCACCGTGATGGGTGTGAAACGATACCTCCTGGTTTTGATTTGTATTTCCCTGATGATTAGTAATATTGAACACCCCTTCATGTGCTTATTGGCCATTTATATACCGCTTTGGAGAAATGTCTGTTCAAGTTCTTTACCCATTATTTTTTTTATGTGTGCATTGAGTTCTAGAGTTTTTTTTAATATATTCTGGATATGAACCTATTATCAGATATATTATTTGCAAATGTTTTCTCCCATTTGGTGGGTTGTCTTTTCATTTTGTTGATTGTATTACATCCCATTTTTAATTATTTTCATGACGGGTTGGGGTATGAAGGGAACTGTAATTTTTTTTCCAGGCCAGCAATTTATGCTGGGCCCACTGAAACAGGGATGGCCTCAGTGTGTGTGACCAAGCATTCAGAGGGCTAGATCTGACACTTCTGATTTTTGGTATGAAGTAATATAGCAGAAGTAAGTAAATCTCAGACTAGTCTTTGGCACATGTCTCTCTTTACCCCACATCCAAACAGCATGCCAAGCCCTCCCTATTCTTCCTTCTCCAGTTTGATTGCATCCATCCTTCCTTTCCATTGTTTTACTGCTACCCTCATTCAGACTTCTACGATTCTCCTGTAGATTTCCAAAGAGCTTGCTGTTGTTTAGAATGTCATTGTGAAAAACACAGACTGCAAACTAAATGTTCCATGTTCCAACAAATTTGAGAAATGCTGGGTTAATAAAACTTAAACATATCTTTCTTGCAGGACTTCTCAGAGCATATACTATGCAAAGAGTATTGCAAACCTTTAAGAAGAGATTTAGTGTGGAGGTATTCCAAGATTATTTAGCTGCCCAACACATTTAGGGAGGTGAGTAGGGGAAGCACTATAAGCTTTAAACGGGAACTAGAAAAATGCTGATATATGGCAACCGCTTCCTAAATGGTCTCTCTGCCTCCAATCTCACTGTTCCTCAACCTTCTGTTTCCATCACAGTTGAATTAATCTACCTGAGGTGTTGCCAAGGGATATTTACCATAGGCTACCAAAAGAAGGACATCAGAGCTTTAGGCCCAACTTATCTTTCTAGACTTTTGCTGACTGTGTCTCACACAAACCTTATACTTCCAACAAACTAGACTGAATGTTCTACCCAGAGTAGGTGCAGCCTTTCCCACCTTTTTATAAAACACCCCTCATGCCATCCCCTGTCAAAACCCATGCACTGGGGTCTACTTTTTGACCTTTTCTCCTCTCTCCAGGCAGAAGGAGTCTCTCTTTCATGCATATTCTCCAACACTTTCCATGGCATCAGACCATCATTAAACATATGTTGCGTTATCCCTCCTATTGGATTTTATTTTATTTTGAGGGAAGGACACTGTGCCTTCTCCATCTTTGAATCCTTTGTCTTTCCTAATATTTACTTAGGGTTTTATTTCCTCTGTCTTCTAGTAGACTTCTCAAAATCACACAAGTAAAAAAAAAAAAAAGAAAGAATACATGTTTGTAAAAATTCAAATACCACCAACACATGTAGGGGAAAAAAAAACAAAATCCATCCTCTACTCTTACCCTCTCCTCCAACTCTTCTAACAGGAAACTTTCATTAAGAGTTGATGGGGTATGTTTCAAACCCATATTTACATTTAAATATATATTTAAGTACAAATACTTTTTGAATGTAATTTAGTCTATTAGAACGCAGATGAGATTATAGTATTCCCACTCTGCTATGAGTTGCATTTTTCACTTTACAGTAGGTCTTGGAGATCTTCCTGTGTTATCACATACAGACCTAACTCATAGTTTTAATGGCTTCACAACATTCCATTTATGGAGGTACTGTACTATATTTAACCACTCCTTTTGGAAATTCAGTTTGCTTATTTTTCATAATTAAAATTAATGCTATAATCAACATCCTTGTGCATATATCTATGTTTAGTATATGAGTGATCTGATCTGTAAAATAAGAGTAGAACGTTGGACAAATGCTAAGAACATATGAAATTTTGATGCTGACAAATTGTCCACTAAAAAGCCAGTACTCACCATAAGCATGTGTTGAATAAATAAGTTTCAAATTATAATTCTCTAGAGGCATTATCTCTCTGGTTCAGTGCCCAGCACAAGACCACACACAAATAGATAGTCAACATACAATCCTGTCTGGCAACAGTGGCAACCAGTTTTACAGATTCCTATCAGATGAATAGAGGGTGGGTAGTACCTTATGTGAAAGCAATCTAAGGGTCTTAGCTGATGACAAGCTTAACATAAGGCAAGATGAAGCAGCATCTTAAGACTATCAACTCTGGTTACATAAACAGATGGGTAATTACTTTCCAGATCACAGGATCAAATAATCAATTTAATTCCACAAACATTCATCCCTTAGACTTGCACGAGTCAGACTACACATATTTCAATTTGGAGCACTGGTCATAAGACAGTCACTGGCAACCTGGGGTTTACTCAGGATCATAAAAGCTCTAGTGCCAGTCACATGAGGCAGAGTCAAAAAACTGAGATATTTAACCTAGAGCAGAGAAAACTTGGGAGGCCCATGATAGCCATCTTAAACAACTTGAAAGGCTGACATGGGGGAAGAGGAAGCAGACACGCTCTGTGAACCAGGACTAATGGGTGAACTTGTCAAGCAGAGAGATTTCAACTCAGTGTGAGCTGACCACTTTCTAACCACTTAGGTCATTCAGCAATGAAATGAGCTGTCTCATGAGGTAATGAGGTTCCCATCACCTAATAGGTTACAGAAGAGGGGTGTGGACTTTTAAGGACCTTGCAAAGACTATCCTGAAGTGTAAAGCATCCCCAGGTGTCCTGTAAGTGTAGAAAGAAACTGGTTTCCTCACGGCAAAGCAATGAGCTCGTGGTCTGCTTTCCAATTATTCCAGCACCTTGGTCTGTAGTACCCTGAACTATTCTCTCCTAACATTCTGACTTCTGCTTGGAAAAGATCCAGAATGACAGAATTCAAGGATGAAGGAAGCTCTGAGAAAGTGAAGGGAGAATTACAAAGAAGATAAAACAAATAATACTAGTAACAGGCATTGTCTTTGCCCAGTTCCCTTATCTTCCTCTTCTCTGCCTCTTCTCAGCTTTCATAATCCCCCTAACTCCCTCTTCCACATTCTCCTGGCACTTCCCTGTCCAAAAGGAAAAGGTCTGATAGTTCATCCTAAGCTAGGAGTGACAAACAGGGTCCATCTCAAGAGCCAATTCCAATCAAATTGCAGCGCCTGCCTAAAGCCCTGAATTGAGAGAGATTCTGCTGATGCATCTGGGTTCAACAGGAAAGAGCACAGCAATTGATTAGTACTGTCTGCTCTGAACTCAGTGGGGTGAGTAATGGAGCACATGCCATAGAGATGATAAGCTTGCGTTAAGAAGCACGAAGATGTTAGTGGTTGCAAATCCCTGGGAAGGAATGAGATATTATTTTTACAAAAGATCTGTAGGAAGAGAGCTATGCTTTAAACAAAGGAGAGGGCTTAAATTAGAGATTAGAAACACTGTAGCATTTGAATGGAGGCCACATCTGAGGGCAAAGAAGTAATTCCTGGTACCCCTATAATCCTATCACAGAGATGGCCTCCAGTTCCATTCCCTGTTGGGCAGACTCTGAACGCCAGAGAGAAAAGGTGCACATCCACCTCTGTTGCATCAAGTGTTTACAATGTAAGGTCCAGGAATAAGGGCGAATAGATTTTTGCCCAGAGATGACCACACTCATCTTTCCCTCCCATCTTCTACTCCAAGACCCAAACCGAGGAACAGAGTAGAGAAATGATTTCCCAAATTTTTCACATTTTCCTCCTGCCTTCAGGTTCACGGCTGCCTATCCCTGATCCTATGAGTGTCCTTTCAAGTGTCCCTGTTGCTCTTGGGCCAAACTCAGGCCCTCCATCCCTTCACCAGGTAACTCTGCCCACTCTCTGAGGCTCCCACCCACCTCTCAGACGCCTGTTCCAAGTATTACGGTGATGTCAGTAGCTTCTGGCTCCCTGCCTGCAGCCCACGCTTTCCTCCACAACAAAAATGCTTTAATTCTTCTGCCCCCATCTCCTTTCAAGTTGTCAGTCCCCAGACGGCCACAAAGGGCTCTGTTCTCCTCCTGGTGTCTCCTCAGCGCAGACTCAAGACTGCCCCAGGGCCAGGGCTGGGGTTGGTGGGGGGTGGGTGACGAGACACTCGGGGCCTCTCCATACACCTTTCACTGCCTGTTGAGGAAGCTGAAGTCCAGAGACAAAAGGAGTCTCGCTCAAGGTGACACAGAGTCAGTGGTGGAGGTGAGACTGGAACACAAGTTTCCTTACATGATGTCCAGTCTTTTCACCCCATGAGCTTCTATGTGGCAGCTCAGACTAAGATGCTTGAGTTGGTTTACATTTTATACCTTTATAAACAAAGCTCCCTCTCCTCTTTCTCCTCTTCCTCTCTCTCCTTCTTGTCCCTCTTCCTGGCTCTCCCTCACTTTTCTCTGTCTCTCATTTCCACCTCTCTTCCTGTTCTCTGCGCCTCAGTCTCCTCTCCTCTTCACCTCACCCCTTCCCTTCCTTCCCTGCCTCCTTCCCTTCTTTCCCTCTCTCTCCATCCCTCCCTCTGACAAAGGATGGAAGAGAACTGCTTTCTCATACAAGCTGTGTGCCCTCCATAGGCTGGGGAGAGAGCTCTGGCCAGGACCAGAGAGAGAGGAGCGAGGTATCTGCCCTCACCTTGCTTAATGGGGCCACATTCCTCCAGACTCCATTCTCCAACCACACAGTCTGGGTAGTCTGCCTATTTTCTTTTAAAGGGGTGCAATTTTATTTTCCTTCATTTTTCCTTGATTGGCTATAGGAGCAGTCATATCAAGTAAAGGAGGGGTGATTTGCTGCTAACTGAAGTGTTTCCCCCTGTTGAATTTTTTGGGGGAGTGAGGAAAGGGGTCACTGAGAGAGAGAGAGGGTGGAAGTCACCTGGAAAGGGTGCATTTGCTGAAATGCCAATGTTATCTGATGAAGCAGGTCGGTGTGTTCTGCTTCAAACATTGTTAACAATGAGAGAAGAGTAGGAGTGCAGGTTTTGCAACCAGATACCTGGATAATGTGTAATAAATAAAGAACACAGATGAGATGGCCTTTTATTATTTTTCTAATCTATGCTGTCAGGTTTCACTTATAAAATG
This sequence comes from Hippopotamus amphibius kiboko, assembly GCF_030028045.1. Classification (NCBI taxonomy): domain Eukaryota; kingdom Metazoa; phylum Chordata; class Mammalia; order Artiodactyla; family Hippopotamidae; genus Hippopotamus; species Hippopotamus amphibius. The sequence continues at coordinate 72,479,329 of NC_080190.1, read as the reverse complement.
AAGGAGAGACAAAGCAGACCTATTTCTCTATGGGGTCCCAAGCATGCCCTCTCAGGGGGACCTGGGGCTACTCCTCCCCTTGAAGATACACAATTTAGACCAGGCTGGGTCACTGGGGGGTTGACAGAGAACCTTTCCCAAACCCACAAGTGTTGGTCTCCTGGAAAGAACACCAATGAGGAGTTAGGAGATGGGCGTTCCTCTCCCCAGCAGAGCTCACCTATTGTGTGTGCTCCTGAGTAAACCACTTTACTTTCCAATGTCTGTATTTTCTCATATCTGAACTGAAGGAATTGAACTAGATAAGTGGTTTTCAAATAATATGCCATGCATTCCCAGGAGTCACTACAAATGTGTTTCAGAATGTGTTTCAGAGCGTCTTTACACAGAAAAATAGTGCCAAACAACATAGATTGAGACTTCCAGAGAAATCTGCCCATTGCTTTGATTTGTTTAATGCATTCCGGTTTCAGGTAAGTTTTAATTTGAAAAAAAGAGTTTTCCTAAAGTATGAAAATCACTAAAATAGGGAATTCCCTGGCTGTCCAGTGGTTAGGACTTGTCACTTCCACTGCCCGGGTTCAATCACTGGTCAGGGAACTAAGATCTCACAGGAGCGGCCAAAAAAAAAAAAAAGCAAATCACTAAAATAGATTATTCTCATCCTTATACAGGGACTGTAGGGAGGTGTCTAAATCTGGTGTACAAGATTGTCCTCTGGGAGTGAAAAGATAAGCCAGCCCAAAATGGTTCAGAGCAAAACTACAGTCAAGTCAAATACACTAGCATACTCTCAGACCTGAAACACTTAATTCTCACCTGACTGAACAAATCCACAGAAAGGATGTGCTGGTCAGAAGAAAGATCTACCACATATGGAAGCCCTGAAAAAAGATGCTGGTTGTTACCAATCAAGTACTGCCAGGGTGCCTGAGCCCCCAGTTCTAATGATATGTGTACGTGTGTTTCTGTGTGTGTGCGCGCATGTGCACGCATGTCTGTGCGTCTAAGAATTCATAAGGCTATCTTTGTCTGATGTCTTTACACTAGGGATGGCTCAAATATGGCGCACATGTCACTTCCTCCTGATCCTGTGCCCATGGCAGACATTGCTAATCAGCTGTTGCTTTCCCATCAAGTCTAAATGTGGCCTTATACACATTCTCAACACTCCAGACAGTCCATAACAATCAATGAGTTTTGTGAAATGAAATCTATCTTTCATCCCTGCATTTAATCACTTGAATCATAAAAGTAACTCCTTTTGTTTAGATCTCTGACTCACCAAGCAACCTTCTGATTACAACATAGTTTCCCATGGAAGTAACAGATACCAAATGGGCTCTTCAGAAGACAGGAGTACTAGCCCTCTTGAAAGTTATATTTTTCACTAGATTTATAATAAGCCTTATTAATTCAGTTATTGACAATCTTTTCTCTAAAGCAAATTATCTTTCTTTCAGTATGATGACCTTGATACATTAAGGTCTGAAGGCTAGACTTTCGTCTCTGGCAGATCCACCAAGATAATGTCCTTCTGGACCACAGACCTTCTCCAGATAACTTACTCATCATCTCTGTACAATATAATAACATGCACCTTTGTTCCTTTCAAATTTATGTGATGAGTCCTAAAGTAACTTCAAACTGAAGATTCTATGACTTGAGATATTTGCCGTTGCAGAGTGAGTTGATGTCAGAGAACAACAAAGTGTTTTCTTAGTATTCATTAGAATAGGTCTGGCCAGCTTGATGGAAAAGGGGTGAGAGTGTGGCATTCTAGAAACAAACCCGTCCCCTCCTGCAGCCCTTGCCTGTCAGACCATGTTCAAACTCTAAATCAAGATTCCTACACACCAGCAACCACAGGGCATCTGGACATGAATGTCTTCTTTCCTTACCTGGTTTCTGAGATTATCTCAGAGTCATCATTAGAAAATAAGAACTGAATGCTTACCAAGTGAGGCCCTTGCAGAATGTACCATAAACTGGCCAGACAACCACTTGTCCTTCAACCACAGTTTTCCCACTTGGCTTTGTTTGTGGAGTCAGTTAGTCAAAGAACCACGAAGGCCAAGGTGCCATCTCCAGTGTAAATGAGTTCTGTAGCCACTGCCTGGCCCAAGGGGCTTAAATGAAAGGGTACACAGTGTCATCCCTTCTCTTGGAAAACTAACTCAGACCTGGGCCTGCCTACAGCGGGTCTCATATTTTGCACAGAAAATCATCTCCAAAGCATATAAGCGTCCCTTGTGGAAATGCCTAACTGTTCCTGAGATTTATACTTGGATCATGAAACTATCCCATCTGTTATGAGCTGAATTCCCCACCCCCCTTCCAAATCATATGCTGAAGTCCTCACGCACAGCACCTCAGAATGTGACTGTATTTGGAGGAAAGGGTGATTAAGTTAAAAAGAGGCCAATGGCGTGGGCTCTATTCCAATCTGACTGGTGTCTTTATAAGAAGATGGAATGTGGACACACAGAGAGACATCAGGGTACATGCGCATAGAGGAAAGACCACGTGACGGTTCAGGGAGATGATACCATAAGCAAGCCAAGGAAAGAAGCCCAGGAGAAATCAAACCTGCCAACACCTTCATTTTGGACTTCTAGCCTCCAGAACTGTGAGAAAACGAATTTCTTTTGTTTAAACTTCCTGGTCTGTGGTTATGGCAGGCCTGGAAAATGAACATACTACCTGATTCTCTTTCTTTTCGAGGTGGGTTATACCAACCCCACAAAAAGTCTTAGCCCTCCAGGTCCCCAGGTGTGCCTATTGATGCTCTGAGCCCCACGTATCACACACAGGTTTGACTTTACTCTTTAGGTCTAAAGATAATAAATTGAAAACCTTAAAGTTTCTATTCAGATACCACCATCTTCTATCCTCTCTCCTTACCTACATCCCTCTTGGAGGATGAAGGTGAGAACCTAGCACTTGATAGAAATGAAAATTTAGAGTTCATCACCCAGTGACCAGGACAAATAGAACTCCCCTCTAAGCAAGGGTCATGCTGCCTCCAATGTAGCTTCATTTGAGTTCTTATGAAGATTTCGTCCCTAAAAAAAATTGAATATCCTGAGAAAAGAAGTGAGCATCTGACACACATTGAGTAGATCTGTCATCTTGAGATCAAGGGTGTGAATTTTGGAGGGGAGCACTAGAGGAGTGGCTAGAGGCCACACCGTGCCCCTCTGCGTATACTTGACCCTCGTGCTCTGTGACCAGCGTGGCACTTGGCATGGGAAGAGGACTTTATTTTAGTGCAGTGGGTGAAGGAGAACAACAACTCCAAGAGAGTCTGGAGAAACAGTGATGTGTGTTACAAATGTGGATAGAACGGCTATTTCAATCAAGCTGCGTGGCAGCACACCCACAGCGACATTCTGGACGTAGAATCCAAAGGCTTATTTTGAATGTGGTATCTTGTGATTCTTCCTGGAGAAATGTCCCATTATCAGGTTTCAGATCAAATTTACTCATGTAGTCTGGGTTTGTCTGTAGCATTGTCCATTCACAACGCTCAAATCAAAGTAATCCTTTAAAAACATATGCAAAATTGTGCCACGTCTTTGTGCAAAATCCTACAATGGTTCCCCATACCACGCAGACTGAAGCCTTCCAAATCCCCCATGATCTTCCTCCTCTGACCTCCTACTTCTCTGCCCAGCTCACTCTGCTCCAGCCACACTGGCTTCCTTGCTATTCCTCAAGAAAGACTGGCATGTTCCCACCTTAGGATCTTCGCATTGGCTGTTTCCTCTTCCCAGAATGCTCTTCTCTGCTTGGCTAAACTCTCAACCTTTTTGAAGTCTTTGCTTAAATACTACTGTCGCAGTGAGATCCATCCTGAGGACCCACTGCTACCTTCCTGCTTCTCACCTCTTCAATACCCAATTCCTCTTAGCCTGATTTACTTTTCCTTTTCTCCACAGCACCTGTCATCTTCTAATATATTAGATAATCTGCTTATTTACTATGTGCGTTGCTTATGCCGATCTCTTCGCACATAGAATGTAAGCTCCATGAAGACAGAGATCTCTGTTCATGTCAGTGATGTACCCCAAACACCTAGAACAGTGCCTGGCACATAGTTGCTGCTTCACAAACATGTTTCTCATCGAATGGATTTTGTTTTGCACAAACCAGATGTTGATATTTTCCAAGACTAGGTACGAATGACTAAACTCAAGTTTCCCCATCAGTGATCGAAAGCACAGTAAGATCTCTCATGGCTTTATTCTTATGCTGGATGGAAATCTAGATGAGATGACTGACTTCTAGGTCTAGATCCCTTGCTGATATTCTAAGATTCTATCGGAAGCCTTCAGGGTAAACAGTCCCCTAGTGGACTGATGGCGCAAATGCACTCACATTATCGGCCACGACCCCAATGTGAATCAAAATCACCAACCAGTTCAAGCACACTGGTGAAAAGTTTAGTAAGTACGTTGTTTATTATCATAAAGTCAAAACAAATATGGAGTTGACAACATTTTCCACCTTGTTACAGTAGGTGGTCTGTGGAAACTGCCTTATCCACCAAGAAGAACCAGAACTTTTGGAACTTTTTGAGGTCCTTATAGATCACGTCGGCCAGTAACTATTTAACACTTAAGTTGGGACAGCTGTTGACCACCAAAGTAGTTGGGGACAGACTTCCAGCGAGATAATATCCTAATTTTCCTGGCTATACCACTCCCTGTTTAACCCCATGTTATCTAATATTCAGACTGAATTGTTCTTTTCAAGACAAGGGTTGCTGATTATGCCTAGGCTGAGATCTCAGACAAATCCCTTATCCCAGAGAGGAAGCAATTCTAAATGCAGTGAATCTTTTTGCCTTTATTCTCTAGGGAACTGTAGACACTGGTTCTTTCAGAACGGAAGACCATCTCTCTTAGGTATCTGACAAAGTTAAGGTCATTACTTTTTTCCCCAGAATCTCTACGTCTCTTAATGAATAACTTTGGACACCTGAAGACAAGTCACAGAGGAGTCAGGTATGGGGGAGCAAGAGCAAACAAACAATTCAGTAGTACTTTGCTGCAGCTGGTTTCTTCTTACTCCACTGTCAAAGATGTTCATGTATATTTGCTATGCACTATGTCATTCACTCTCTGAATATGTGTAAGGAGAGAGCATTGCAAGCACTTGACAGAAAATGTTTCCCTCTCTCCTTCCATCCCTCTGTCCCTTCCTTCTTTCTTTCTTTCTTAAGGAATTCTCACTAAGCAGTCACTATTCTAGGCAGAGATACACAAGAACCAGAATTCTGAGCTCCAAGAACACCTCTAGCAGATACATATAACTCCTCTACAAGACAGGGGATGCCAGCAAAGAGGTGGGTGCACAGTGCCGGAGGAGCACAGAGGAGGAAGAGGACTTGAATTAATTCTGCCTGAGGAAGGAATGTCATCAACAAATGCTTACCAGAGGAGGTGCCATTTGAGCTATGCTTTCAACTTTTGAGGCAAAGTTTGCCAGGCAGTAAAAAAAATTAAAGGCACTGGATGTAAGTGGCCTTTGCAGAAAGTGACAATTGAAATTGAGTTTTCCATAGGCTGAATCCACATGGCATCAAAATAGCTGATTAATGAGGGGAGACATTAGCCAAAATGATTATTTGACCTTGGGCAGCTCAAAAAGAAAAAGCATTGGACTGATTTGTTTTTTTCACATGTATTGACAGTTGGAGTCAAGTAGAATGGAAACCAGGCCTGGATAATCCAACCAAACTCAGAATGATTCTCTTGGCCCTCCCAACAGTACCACCAAATAGTGGAACATTCCACCTCCTGCCTTTCGTTTCCTATATGACGCATCTCCAGAGAGACAGTGGCAGAAGGCAGATGAGCTCCAGGAGAGTGTGGTCTCCGGAGCTGACATCACTTGTAGAGGTCCAGGAAGGCCTGACCAGGAGGTACTGGGACCTTGTTTCTTTCTCCGTGAAACAGATTCCAAGATCCAGAATGAAGGGGCCTTGAGGGCATGAACTGTTTTGTCAAACAGGCAGAAAATTCAAGATGAAAGACGCTGTCATTTAGTCCAGTTCTTAAGAGAATAACAGAACCTGAAAAGTGGAAGTGACCTGCGGCATCACTCGAACCAGTGTTTTTATCTTACTCTGAGGAACCTGAGTCTTGGAGACTTGATTGAGGTCACATGAAAATCAGCAACAGGGTCAAGGCTAGAACAAAGTTATTTTTACTTCTAAGGAACAGCTCCATTCTGGAAACTTCCCTCTACACTCTACTCATACTCCATTTCCATGGGGAAAAAGAAGCACGTGGGAGTGAATGAAGATGAAATACCAATATGTAAAGTAGATATTCCAGTGGAGTCAGAATGCAAAGTGAAAACTGCCTTGGTCAACTTTACCCTTGAAAATATCTCAGGGAGACAACCCCTGTGGGGCCAGTAGACTCCCTCTCAATAAGTCCAACCCAGCCAGTTTTTTCACCTAATGTTAGAAAGATGTGCTACTTTGTCAGTTGAGCACAGATAAATTTTTAACCTATGTCTAGGGGCTGTGCTGGATGAAAAATATCTATCTCGTAAAATCACACCCAGGCAGGGATGACTTCAGCTGTTGCAGGACCGAAAGCTGCAACCCCAGTTCTCCTAACCACACAGGAACCACGTTGCCCTCCTCCTTCTCAAGGCAGTTCCACTATTTGCTTCAGTCACAGTTCACCTTTGCAAGATTTCCTGCAGAACCTCTGTAGACTCAGCCTTTCCCCTTTCTGTGGTCCTCATTACTCATACTTTTAGATTCTGTTTCTAGTACTTCTTCATCAAAGTATTTCCACATAATTTGAGCACATAGAGTCATGTGTATTTCCAAAGCAGCGTATGAATTTGGAAGTATAAAGGAAAGAACACTAGAGAAGTCAGAAGTCAGAAGACCTGGGTTCCAATGTGCGTGGCCAGAGTTCGGGTAAGAAACCCATGATATATTCATTGACTTAAAGAAAAAGGGATATGTGGCAAAGACACAGGTTGGGTTAAGGGGAGCCAGCAACGTTTGATGAAGCACTCTGAGGCTAGCAACAACTGGAGGCCTTATCATCCCTGGGTCTGAAGGGACAAGGGAAGGAAATGGTTACTAGAATTGGAGAGGAGACAGCCAACAAGAGCCTTCCATCAAAGAATGTAACTCCAGCCACATAGACCAGTAGGGAGGTCATTGAGGGAATAGATGCCCCAGCCTTGCTTCCTCTCATCCTCTCATCTCTTGCCCCTGCCTCCCACCCCATGAACACAAGGGAAAGCCAAAAGGCAAGAGGGAGTTCACAGAGCAGAGTGGAGAAGGAGGGACAGTGAATCTTGAGGGGCAAATGGAAATACTCAGCAGAAGACTTGAGTTCAGCCCCTTTAGATGAATCTCCTTACTTTCAGATCCTCACAATCTTTATTAGTAAAGATGAGTGGGTTGATTATTAGGCAGTCTCTGTGCTTCCTCTCTGTATAACACCCAGTGATGCTATGACTAGATAAAATAATACTCACATATTTATATTTTAGAGTTCCAAAGGCAGATAGTCTCAGTAGACCAGGATACAGTGGCTGCTATAAAATACTTCTTAAAGCAGTATGTGGAATTAGAAATCCATGCCTTTGTAGAATAATTCAATGCTTAATAAATTTCTAAGAAAAACAAGCTATTACTATTCATCATTTCTTGTTTTAAAAAATGTGACCTTAGGCAGCCCTGTTTATGCAACATACCAATGTGTATCCTGGGAAATTATTCTGTTCTCTTTTATGGTGAGGCCTCTGCTTGGCCCTTGGTCTCTAAAAGATCTCGGTTACCTTATCTGACCTCTGTGGGGCTTCTTTTAATCATCTGTAAAAGGATACAATTTACCTGCAGCATTCTATTTTGCTATGGGTGTCAGGAGGCAACCCTTTCCAAAAAGTGTTAGCACCCGGAGGTGGTGGAACTTCAAGAGAGATCCTAAGAAAACTTGGCTTCTCCCAAGCAAGGGTCCTTCGTGGGTGACCTAGTTCTGGAGATGGGGCATGACCATGACAGCTTGTCAGGTTTATTTCTCTGTTTCAATCAATCTGTACTGAGTTTGTGCTGGCCCTGTTCGAGGCATCCAGGAACAACTATGAACAAAACAGAGCCCCTGCTTCTAAAGTGAGAAGAATCATGTTCCAAAAACACATACATGCAAAACACATAGATATGTAAGGTACATTTATATAATGACAAGTTAATGAAGGACATACTACAGGATAATGGGATAGAATGACGGGGTGGGGATGGGGTGGACAGGGCAGTGGGGGTCACTTGAGTCAGAATACACAGCCTTGGGAGGAGGTTGGCTTTTGACAAAAACTTTTATTCCAACTATTTTGTTCCTCTTTTTGCATAAATATAAAAATGTTCCCAAACTTCCAAGATCTTAGAAGATAGTGCCTGAAAGAATCGATCTATGATGTTCATTTTAAAAGGATTAAGAAAAAGTCCAAGAACTACAAAAGATGAAGCAGCCAAAGCTGAATAATTTATTACAATAACTTGTAAATGTTTGTGTAAAATGTCTCATAAGTGTTCATTGTTGGTCCACGGGTACCCAGGGGTGAGGGGTGGGGGCAGGGAAGCAAGGGGCCAGACACCTCTAAGGAAAAGAAAAACAGTAGTAGGATGTTGAGGGAGAAAGAGGAGCAAAGAGGGAGAAGCTGGCTCCAGTGAGCACTGAAGCAGGTCCATGTTACGTAAATCTGAAGCTACACACGTATTTATACGTGTGCAGTAGTTATCAGGCAAAGCAGACTCTTGTGATATGGGATGCTGATTACAGTGGCTATAGCTGCTATTGCCTGTAGTTCAGAGATATTTCAGGTGTGCTTAAAATTATTTCATGCGTTTTATTTTAGTATCAAAATGATTGTAAATGTGGGGTCAAGAAGGGAAGAAAAGCATTTAGTGAGCTTTGCAAAGGGAATGCCCTTGTATAAAATGAAGTGTCAATCCACACACAGTATTTTGCTTCTTATGTGGTAGTGAGATAAATGTTGGGGCCAAATCTGCTATCTTTTTGCACTTTCAGTTTAGGGAAATGGCCCTTATCTGTCAGATCTGGAGCTTCCATGATTCAATGATAAACAGCTCAGAAAAGAAGCGGTAATTCCATATAACACTACAGAACACAATCGTGCCTGCAGATCTTTAAACTGCACCTCTGAGCTAAGTTCCATGGTATTTGAACTTAAATTTCCATCAGCACAAACCAAAGGTATAGATGTAAAAGAAAAAAAAAATGTGCTCCAGTACTTCAAAAGATTTAACAACAAGAACTGGGTAAAACCTTTATGTCTCAGCAATATGACAGCTTCAGCTAACCACAGAAATCAAAAAGTTGTCCCTATATTAGTAAGTTATTTTAATGAAATTCCTGGAGACAATGTAAAAGTTCTTGAACTTGATGTCCTGCCAGGTGCAGGACAAGTGACCAATTAAATGATTATACTTTCTCTGCTCTAAGCACAGTACACTGGTTGATAAGATGATGAGCATGTCAACTGATAACATTAATATTAACTTCAGATATGGAAAATTCTACCAGTTCAAAGACTTTTCTTCTAGAAACTGATGACTAACTTCATCAAAACATTGATGAGGATTGATTCTAATAGTACACTCATATCATCTCTATGAATAATAACATATCTGATGATTTTCCAGTTTTTGAGGAAAGATATTCTTGTAAAAATGTTTTTATATTCATATGATATGAATAGTCACTACAATAATTTGATGATTAAGTCAAAGTGCAGTGCTAATAGCATTATAATAAACCCAAGATATCTGAAGTGGATGGCTTCTCTTGAAAGAAGACTAAAAGTGTTCCAGATAGTTCATGAGTCTAAGAAAAGCAAAATAATTAAAGATTCTAATTCAAAACATCAGTTCCGATTTTAAGCAAGCTGTGTCTACTATTTTATGTGATGCTCTCTCTAAAAAAAGAGGGGCAAAACATATCATCACTGAAGACTGTGTACTTTTCTAGCAGTATGCAACAGTCATAAATAATTCTAAATTTTCACTTTCATTTCAAACTAAGAGAATTGTGAAAGAACTTCACTAGCAGTGGCTTTCACTCTGGTTTAGATCTGATCTGCTGCTAACAGATGAGTTACACGTAAACTGTTTAAATCACAAAATGTTGGGAAAGCGAAGTCTAAATAGGGTCTATCATTAATACTAGATTCAGCTGGGGGAAGTTAGAAATAAAATCGTCCAGAGGAACCATAAATTCCTTTCAAAGTGCTGTTCCTTCTTTATCATGCAGTGATCTTTTTAATGAACACCATGTCCTTAAATCATAGTTTAATGAGAACTTACTAGCCTAATGGGCAAAGAGAAAGTATCCACAAATGAGAGTCAACTGAATACACTGGAAGTTTTTTTGGGTTTTTTTGTTGGGTTTTTTTTTCTGTCCTGTGTATGTTAGCATTTCAGTCTTATTTTAAAAGTGCAAATTCATCTCCTCTAGTGGGTACGCAATCACGCAAGGGCAAATTTCAACAAATAATTTTGGAGGTCATGAAACATCTTCAATGAGCATCAAATCTGCAGACAATAACTCTAAGTAGAACTCAGAGACTTCTGAGAAATAGAGATATTTGAGATATCTGAGATATCTCAAAAATCAGAGATATTTGAGAAAATTAGGCAAAATTCACAATTATTGAACAAGCTGAGTTTAAAAAACACAAGGAGAATCATTTGCTATTAGCATCATTACTAGATATATGGTAAAACTGAGAAAGCAAATATTGATTAAATTATAAAATATATGTTTTAACTTTCCAAACAAATTATGATTCATTAAAAAAAAGTTTTCTGTGCTTTTTTTCCCCAACACAGCAGTCAAGTTTGTTTTCTTTTCTTTTTGAAATTAATAAAATAGTTTTAGGTTTACAGAAAATTGGATAGTATAGAGTTCCCATATAGGCCTTTTTCCCCCATTCATAGTTCTCCCTGTTATTAACACCTTGTACTAGTGCAGTACATTTGTTATAATTGATGAGTCAATATCAACGGATTATTATTAACTAAAATTCATACTTTAGGGTTTATTTCTTGTGTTGTACAGTTCTATGGGTTTTATCATAAATATTTTTTACCAAATTTTGTATTTATCTAACTTTATTCTTTCACATAAAGAACAAAGATTGATAAAAATGTAATGTCTATACGTTGTAACAATTTTCATAGAAACAAATTCCTGGGGAAAAAAGTCCTTGATTCCTAGTTCTGGTTTAGAACAGGACACTACAGATAGAGGGCATAGGAAACAGCCTGAGAGTTTTGGGAAAAGAGACTCCAGAATGTGAAGGCAGAAACTACTTTGGCCTTAGCCTTGAGCTCCACAGTGTAACACAGCCTTACATCTTAGCAGTTAGGTGCATGACTGGCCCTTTAAATGCACCTCTGAGACCAGGCAGCCTGGCCATGGGAACCTCTTACTGTCAGACTCTTACTGTCAGACCACCCACAGCCAGTCAGCGCTGTCAGCTCCCAGCCCAAAGCAGAGACTCTGGTGCCTCTCCCACTTTGCTCCAGGGACTGCTCTCAGCTTTGCTGTTTTCCTCTCTCTTTGTCTTTACAGTCTATGCTCCAGCCTGATCCCAAACACTTGGCTTTTACCCAACGGAGATGGAGAAGATGCATTTCCTTTGCTTAAGGAGTTTACAGTGGAGTTAGCAGCAGGGGTTACAGAGTGGTGGTCCATGAGCTGCCTCCAACCTCGGGATGTGTTCAGTTTTGCAGCACAGTGTTGTGTCACATGCTGTTTTAAATTTGAATTTGATTGTCAACAATTAAAAATTGGAAAATTTCACATGCACAAAAATCTTAATTTCTAGCTTCTCTTGAAAAATGAGGAGCAACCCCTGCACTCACATGGCTAACAGTCAGCTAGAGATAAATGGCAGCTGCCCTTTTTTGGATAAGGCATTTGCTCCCTAGTGTGACATGGCCCCCACCTCTCTCTTTTGTGTTGCACTTACTGCATGTACATTATCTACTTGGCCACTGTAGACAGCTGAGTTTGCAACCTTTGGTGTGGCTGGCTATTTTTATGTTTCCAGTGACCAAAGAAGCCTGGGAGCATCTAAAATATAACCCTACACCAAGTCCCGCACCTCAACATCCACTGATGGAAGAAATAAATGTTCAAATATGTCCACCCAAGCCTTTTTGTGCCAAGAGCATCCCAAGGCCATACTTTGCTTCCTTGCTGTACCTCTTTTTGAAAAATTCTAGCTAGTTCAATAAAATGTCCTTTCATGGAAAAAAGCTCCAGACCACCAAGCCAAATTTGTGGTCTGGAAACATTATCTAAAGGGTCTCAAGACGGACTCACCACACTTGGCCTTGGAGTACCTTAGCCCCCTTAGAGGATTCTTTGTTTCAAGAATTTCACAAGCTCTCAACTCACCGACCTTGTGAATCCTGATTTGTACCTTGAGAGAGTCTTCATCATTGAAGGTACCCATAAGGGGCGGGGGGGTCATGTCATTTCCTTGCCTCTCAGATTTACTGAAATATAGGAGAAAGTAACAAAGATTCTTCTGCATGCCTGCCTCCTTATCCTAGGGCTCCGCACTACTGGCTGTCAGCATCACGGAAGCACACACTTCATGCCCAGCTGAATCCATGCTAGCCAAGCCAGAAGGATCATCCAACCCTTTCCTGTCTGCCTCCATTGTAATAATCAAAGCATCAAAAAGATGATTCAAACCACAGACTTGTCTCTTTTACCTGGTAGATGATAGAAATTGAAGTTTACAAGTTGGACCTGCAAGCAGGTGCTCACCTGCACCCTGCAGAACGTAGCCCTTATCCAGTGTGAAGGGAGGGGCTCCCTGAGGGCGCAGGAGGTGCATCAGAAGCCCCTTTAAGGTAGAGCACCAAGTGAGCATGCCTCCAGAGCAGCTGTTAATAGACATGCCTTTGTTCACCTCTGTATCCCCAATGCCTGGAATGACGCCTGGCATATTATAGACATTCATTAAGGATGTGTAGAATACATGAACAATCCTTGCTTTCTGCAGCCTTACTTGCCCCTGATCCTTGGCGCCTGGTCTTTTCCTCACACTCTGCCTCTGGCATCTTTCGCTTACAAATTGATTCAAGACGGACTTCCCCACATTTCTGATCTGACATTTGCTTTTTCCTTTGCCATAATGGTTCACGAATACCTCTGTTTTCAGCTTTTTATGCTCTGCATTTTTCTAGGCAAATGAAAAGAGTTGGAGAGGTCAAGTTATTTGGCTTCTGGTTCTAGTTCTGACCGTAGGTAAATCTTGTAACCTCCCTGGGCTTCCCATGAAAATGGGTTGGCTGGCCCAAGCATGGGAAATGGATACAATATCTCTTACTTGCTCTTGAGGAATATTAAAAGTGCTGGGGAGTCTTGCAGTAAATAAAATTTTTTCAATATTGTTTAAATATAGCATTTTCAACATTCTTTTGATTTAGGAGCCTCTGCCTTTTTCCCCACATGAGATCTATTGACACATATGGAATTAGGATTCCAGGGGGTAGACACACTTTGGGAATTGCTGGAGTAGAGACTATGTAATCTGTTTGAGGACTAACATTATCTGATTAAACTCATTTGCACTAAGGTCAAGGGCAAGGACATCTCATCACCAAGCAACTCTTAAGTCTCTCAAAAGTAAGAGGTGACAGGAGGTCCGAGAGCATTCTCCAAAAGGAGACTGTAGCGTCCCTCTTTGCCAGCTTCCTTTTGTCTGTCCCATTTTCTGGGTCTGCCATTTATCAGCAATTAACGAGACCAAGTGGAGTCAAAGTCTCCACCTTCCTTATAGTGGGGCTCTAAGTTGCATTGGGGGTGGGGGTAGGGGAGCCAGCTGCAGCTTTTCATCTTTAGCGACAACAAGCAGTTGTGTTCCCTCTTGGGCAGTCACCGGGTTCATGAATAGTGCCACAGTCTTTTAATGCTAGGACTGCTCTTTTGATGTACAAGTTCATATGACTCCACCATGGGCAAGGCCTTCTGTCCCGTTCCACTCCTCCCCCTTCCTGTGCTTGTCTTTGCCCTTGCAAGGGTTTTGGCTCCCAGCCAAAATGAAACCAGTGAGTTGCCCAATTCAGAGAAATAAAGGAAAATAACCCCCTCCCCAATTTGATGGTCAGTAGCTCTGGGGGAGATATAATAAACCTCTTCATTAAGTAAATGCAGCTTTTAGATAAGTGAAGAATTATATCTCCAAAGCTATTCTTCAGAACTTGTGATGGTTGCACATAGTCAGAGACTGCCTGCTGCCATGGAGATGGAATTTAAGTATAGAATTTGAGGGACTTCAGCTTGCGTGGTTTTCTTCTTCCCAGCCCCACCTTACAGCTTGGTATATTTTTAAAAATTTGAACTATAAACTAAAGACAACTTCTAATGCAAAGAGTTAAACAAAGGGATACTTTTTCAGAATAAGTTATTCTTATTTTATTTTTTTAGAATCTGTCCATTTTGAGTAATACTGATATGTATCAACTTTGTCAAGACTGCTAAAGAAAAGCCCAGGGCTCCTGCCAACCACAACAGTACAAGGAAGGGGGGCAGGGGGAACTCCATCACTGCTGTCACCTCTACCACATGGAACAAAAGCTTTGGTATTTTCTAACCAAAAACCTCCTTCTTCCTCCCTGTGCCCAGACATTGACTTGGTTCTTTGCAGAGCAAGCTCCACCCCTATGCAAAAGTTGGCCAAGTACATCTCCTTCCCAATGACTAAAATTCCCACTTTTAGGGCCACTCGATATGATTCATCTGCAGAAGATCCCAGCTAAGATGTAGTGACCAAGGATGGACTGTCCTTTCATACATGGCTGTTCACTACTTTCCACATCTCCCTCATTCTGCTCCATCCCTGCTGGCCTCCTCACAATTGTTCAAATACTTCAGGCATGCAGCTAACTCAGGGGTTTTGCGTTTGCTGTTGCCTCCAACTAGAATGTTCTTCCCTGGGTATACACATGGCTCACCCTCTCCTCTCCTACAAGTCTTTACTCAAATGTCATTTTGTCAGTGAGTCTGTCCTAACCACCCTATTTGAAACAGCAGTTTCCCCACCCAGCAATTTCCAGCCTCCTTTCTTGCTTTCTCTTTCTCCATAGCGCTGAGCACTGTCTAACACAGCTTTCGCTTATTTGTTTTACTCATGGTCTGCTTCCCCCACTACAATCCTGGTCCATGAGGGCAAGGATTTTGTCTGTTTTGTTTGCTGCTACAGTTTTAGCAATAATATGTCTAGAACAGTACCTGGCATGGAAGACATTCGATGACTATTTTTTGAATGAATGAATGAATTCCTAGCTAACTACCACCTAACAGAGATCGGGGCCCTGAGACGGGGGCAGTAGGACTGTGCCCCTTGCTGAACAGCTCCAGGAGGAGAATCTGAAATCAGAGGGCTCTGGACACAGAGTTGGCAAGCATAGGGGTAAAAAGTGTTGAAGATACTCATTTCTCAAGTCACAAGAATGATACCTAGTAGTATTTTAAGCACTTCCAAGTCCTCCTTCCTACCAGATAATTGCAGTTGTGTCTTCTGTTAACTGTTAGCACCCCTATTCCTCCAGGCACAGCCAGTGATGAATGGTTCCATCAAAAACAGGCCCTGTTTTATTTAAACCCATCATAGATGGAGACTCCCAAACATCCCTCAGAAACCAGCAATTCTACCTCAATTAGTGGCATTTCTACTCTCCTCCAGGCTCCACATTAAGGCCATCTTCCAATTCTCTCTTTGACCCTCTAGGTCCAACCAGTCGCCAGGATATGGCAATTTTATTTCCAAAAGGCCTCTTGCAACCTTTGCCTCTCTCTCTTTCTCATCATCACAGCCCTCATCTGGCCCTCATTAGCTCTTAACTGGCTATGGCAATAGCTGCCCAACTGGTTTCCTATCTCTAGTTTCTTCCTCTCCCAACCTTGCTCTGAACAGCTGCCACAATAATATTCCCAAAGAACAAATATAATGTCACTCTCACAATTTCTAAAAAAATGCCAATGGCTCCCCATCACCCTTGAGATGGGTCCTTTAATCTATCTTTCAGGCTTTCCACCCACAAGTCCCCTAAATAAACCTCCACCATAGCCTGGTTTACTCAGGTACCCAAGCACTTCTTGTCTTCCAAATAAATCATGTGCTTTCCACACTTCATATCTTGATTTATTCCTGTCCCACTCTGTCTACCCACTTCTAATCATATGCCCTCATTTTCTCTCTGTGTCTATTGAAATACCATCCAAAGTTTCCCCCAAGGCCCATTGGTTGATTCTTTCAGTCGGTCAGAACAGAGATTGGAAAAGGTCAAACCTCTGTTATCTCCAGATCTCCTACATCAGAAATGATCTTTCTTCTGTATATGTCCTGTGCATTTATCACATGTTCCCTTAATTAGTGCTATTATTCATATATTATACACACACACACACACACACACACACATATCATTATTTCTCCAGCCAGCCTCTTTGTATGGTCCTTGAGGGCAGAGACTTTTGTGCCTCTATTTCATTCCCAGAACACTTTATATGACAGCTTGCTCATAGCAGGTGTCTGCACCTATCGGGGAGGCTGCCAACAACACATCTCACTGGTCCTCTCAAGGTCACTATAATCCTTCCAAGGTCATGTTATCGATGATAACTGGTGAGCCATCATCCAGGAATATTTCCCCTTTCCCCATCCCCACAGCAAGCAGGGCTCACAGTCCTCAAGGTGGCCAGCTGTTATTCAAAGCTGAGTGGAAAATAAACGTTACACAACTTCCTGCAAGATGAATTTTAAAAAGGGAATCATCAGGGTGAGAAGAACAGAGCCTTGATTTACCAGTTGAGGCTGTTGCACCAGGTGCACACACGTCACTTACCTCCTGAACGCCCTGTGGCTCCCACCTGCATACGCTGGGTGCCTCACTTATTCAACAGGCAATTTGGCGGCATGTAAAACAGACCTGGAACCAGAGGGGTGGTCTGACAGGATGAGGATAAGAAGAAAAAAATGGAAGGAGTGGAAAAAGGAAGGAAGAGTTTAGTTTCATCTTGCCAGGCAAGAACTTGTGAAAGGAGATAAGAAGAAAGATATCTGTAATACGCCAATGTGTTGCCTCTGCTGTTGATCTCCTTCTAACTTATCACTATTTTCTGTCATTTGTTGGCTGTTCTATGCACACCCTGCCTTCCCACCAGTACAGACTTCCCACATTTACCACTTTACATGTCTTCTTTCGCTTTGACTGTGAACTCTCAGAAGAAGCAGCACATTCCTTTATCTCTGTATCCTTGGTCCCAAACACAGCATCTGGTATGTAATGGACACTCAACATGTGTATCAATGACAGTGATGTAAAGCTGTGTTTCCACAACTTTAATTACCAGCATGCCAACCTTGTGCTTTTTGTTCTAACCAAGTACCATCACCTGTACAATTATTTGCTTCTTTCAATTGATTCATACTTTTTTTTTTAACTTTATGCCATTCTTTGCAATCATATCTGTGAAATCACACAGATGGGTGAGCAAGTTATATTCTTCCTAATACATATTAAAACAGGTAGATAACTATTAAACAGTATTCATTCAGGTACTACCAAAATCAGCACACCTGTGGTAGGCAGATCACTTTTGGGAAATACTGATTAAGCTTTGTTCTCTAAAGCTGTGGAATAATTAATTGTATCAATTCTATACTTTAGGGCTTTCAGTAGGAATCCTGCACACACTCATCAACATTGCCTATCTTTAGAAGAAAGTTAGCACTCTGAGTTTAAATTTTTCTATGTACCAATTGTTTAATTGGTGCAGCACAATTTGTATCTAAGGAAAGGGGGGTTATTTTTCCATCTTCCCAGTTATTGTATTGATAGGTTGATTTTGATCTTGAGAAGGTATTTGGCCATTTTAGCAATCAGTGATGATTTTCTCAAATCCTGTCTTTCCTCTCTCCCTCATCCTCTCACCCCAATGTCTTCCCCAAATCAGGATGGTCTACCTGGGAAATGGCTCTTAAAAATTCTCCAGAAGGTAAATAGGTGAAGTGCACAGCAGATAATTTGCAAAAGAGGAAATGTAATTCATCAAGGATATGGGAAAATATGCACCCCTACTAGTAATCAGATGAATGCAGATTAAAATTACACATAATACATCATTTTAAACATTTTAAATAAGAGGGGTTTTTTTAAATGATGCTTAATGCAAAGAGGGTGGGCTGAAATTGATCATCTCATACTCTGCATGGGGCTGTATGATGCATAGTGACTACGGGAAGTGGTAAAACATTTCCAAGTTACATTTGGCAAAATGTGAATCAAGGGCTCACAATGGCAATGAGGCCTTCGATCTGGTGGCAAATCTAGAAATCTAGATCTATGGGAATAACTCTATATATGGAAAAGATTATATGCATGAAAATGCTTATTGCTATGTTACGTATACTACTGAAAACTGAGGACAGACCAAACACCAAAAATGAGGAGAGTGAGTAAAACTGGTGATCTAGTTCCATCCAGTGGATGATCACACATCCATTAAAAATCAGACTGATGAAAACACTTTATGACATGGCAGAATGCTTTGGGTATAATAGGATATTAAATTATATACATGATGATAAACATGTAAAATATATGCACATAAGTAGACACCATGAGGACTTCCCTGGTGGTGCAGTGGTTAAGAATCTGCCTGCCAATACAGGGGACATGGGTTCGATCCCTGGTCTGGGAAGATCCCACATGCTGCAGAGCAACTAAGCCCGTGTGCCACAACTACCGAGCCCATGTGTCTGTTTCTCTGTACTCTCTGTTCAAAACACTGTACTCCCCAATCCCAAATCTGCACAGAACAGCCACTGTCAGAACAAGAGTAGCCACTGTAATGAGAAGCCCGTACTTTGCAACAAACAGTAGCCCCCACTAGCCACTACCAGAGAAAGCTCGCGCACAGCAACGAAGACCCAATACAGCCAAAAATAAAAAATAATAATAATTAAAAAAAAAAATAGGAGACACTGTGAGGAAATGCCCTTGTTCCTGGCAGGGCAGTGTGCCTAATGGTTAAGTGCACAAACTCTGGTATCAGATGGTCTGTGTTTGCAGCTCGGGTTTGGTGCTTATTAGCTTTGTGACCTAGTGGGAGTTGCTTAACTTCTCTAAGACTAAGTTTTTCTCATCTGCAAAATGAGTAGTAGCTATCGCACCATGTTTTCCTGAGGATTAAGTAAGATAATTTATGTAAAACATTCAGCATAGGGCTGGCACACAATGGCACTGACTAAATCATTAGTTACTCATCTGGCAAATATTTATCAATTATTGACTATGTGCGAGACACCTAATATGATGGTAAATCATGAGATAATTTCATCTCTCTTCTGTTTTCTGCAACATGCTTATATCATCTTTAATAGGAAACACTCAGCGGGGCCTGCTTTGGCTGGTCACCCTATCGGCAGGCTACCTTAAGAATATGCGAATCACGCTTCCTGGCATTTCTACTCTCACCTATTCCAGATCCGGGATTTGACCATGTCACACCCTTGCTTCAGTATCTTCCCTAGGTCCCCATTGCTTGCAAGATAAAGTCCAACATCCTTATTTAAGGATTTTCAAAATCTGGCCTCAATCTACCCTTAATGTGTCATTTCTTGCCATTTTCTCTGTACTCTCTGTTCAAAACACTCTACTCCCCAATCCCAAATGTGCACAGAACAGCCACTGTCAGAACCCTCGGTTTCACGCTGCGTGACGCTGCAGATAGCATATTCTAGCCTCCTCTAAAATGGTGATTCTTGGACCACAGCCCCAAGGATGCGGATTCAAAAGTCTGGAGTGGGGCCTAGGCATCTGCTTCTTTAATAAGTATCCTGCATGATTCTCAGACAAAGTTCAGGGATACCATCTGAGAAACACACCATTCTCTTCTCTGCCTGCTAGACACATCTGCACCGTGCCAGACACAGCTGAACATTTGGCTTGTTTTCTTGCCTTCCTCTCCAGCCTCTGTACTTCTGTGGTATTTTATCCAAACTTCTACTAAGGCCATCATTTCCTTGTGCTTTCTTTGCTTACTTACTTCTCTAGCTGCCTCCCCCATGAACCATGAGCTCCTATATTTCAGACACTATGTCTCGTTTACCCATATAGCCCCCTACCAGGCATGATAACTGGCACTTAGTAGACACAGACATCTATGGGATATACTCGTGCACTCATTCATTGGCATTAATTGTGAATGGCAGGATGATTCCATCGGCTACACTGAGCTCTAGTTCATTTGTAACTACCAAGGCCGACCTTACTGATGCTGATTATTGGCTCTGCTCATTTATCTCCCAGGCCGTGGAAACAAGCACAATTTCTCACAGGGACAATTTAGCGTGTAACCTGCAACCACACAGCTAGTATGCTCTGAAAGAGAGAAGGAGCCTGAGCCAAACACCATGAGGTTCAACATGGATGGCATGTAAACTTCTATCTGGAAGAGGTTAACTAACATTGAGGAATCGCCTTGCAGACAGGTGAGCAAGGCACAAACCCAGCTTGGGTGCCCAGACCCCAACAGACTCACCATGAGCTTTCCTGCATAAATGCTAGAATAGCATAGTAGCTACTCACATGGGCCCTGAAGTCAGACTGCCTTCAATTACAGCTCCACCAGCTGTGTGATCCTGGACACGTTCTATAACCTCTCTCTGCTCCTTTCCCCATTTGTAAAATGCAGCTAATAACACTACCTAATTCATGGAGTTGCTGTGAAAAGTACATGAACTAAAATATACACAGTCTTTAGAATTACCTTTGGTACATAGTAACTGCTCAGTAAGTGGCAGCTGTTATAATTACATTTCCAAATTATAACAAGGATTCAATGCACACTTCAGATTGAAAATTTTGCTCTGGCCTTTTTTTTCAAACACACACTGAAATTTTCTGTAGTAATCTCTGTCTTTGTTTAACTCCCACCTTGGGGACCTAACTTATTGCCTATGGGATTGGCTCCAATTCTATAGGACCTGCAAAAACTACAGTGATTTCAAGCTATAGACTTTCTAATTCATGCGTTGGAGATAAGTTTGAAGTTGGAAAAATATGGCAAAAGAAAATATGTGTTACAGTTGTAGATGGGGGGAAGAAATTAAGCATCCCCAAAATGATAGAATAAAGAGAGATTTTGAAAAGAAAAAAAACTGATAAGAAACAAAGTTCCATCTATTCAAAATTGCTAGCAACGTCTTGCATGAAAAGATGCCTCCTATCTTTTATCCCTTTGAGAAAACTGAGGCGTCAGTCTGCTCTCAGTGTTGAGAGCCTAGTATGGGCCAATGCAGAGCTCAGCACTTTATATAAATTGCCTCTTAATACTCATTTGCAATCACTGCTCTTCTTATTTTACAGAGGGGAAACTAATTACATTGCTAGTAATGGCAAAACTGGATTGACACTCAGCTCTAGAGTTTTAAATTTTACCACACTGCTTCCTTGTTGCTTCCTAATTACGCCTCCTGAAAACTTTTGCGTGGTATTTCATAGACTAGAGATTAATAGCAAATATTTATCCCAGGCCAGTTTCCAGTTCTAGCTCTGCAGCCCCCAAAGTCTGTGAGGAAGAAATGCCTCCAATGACCCCCATGCTGAAGTCCTAACCCCCAGAACCTCAGGATGTGACCTTATTGGAAATGGGGTCATTGCAGATGCAATCAGTCAAGTTACGATAAGGGCACACTGGAGGAAGGTGTCTGCTAGTTCAATAGGACTGGTGTCCTTAGAAGAAGAGAAGAGACACTGAACATGAGGGGAGAAAGCCTTGTGAGGTACTGAGGTGCTGCAGAGCCAGCCAAGGAACTAAGGAACACTAGGACTGAGAGCCACCACCAGAAGCCAGGAGGAGAGGAAGGGTTCTCTGCGACAGGTTTCAGAGGGAGCATGGACCTGATGACACCTTGATTCTGGCCTTCCAGCCCCCAGAAAACTGTGAGACAACACGTTTCTGTTGTTTGAAGCCACCCAGCTTGTGTACTTCCTTATAGCAGCCCTTATAGCAGCCCTAAGAATCTCACACATTTCCCCCAGGGTTGGGGGGCAGCGTTCTTTCCTGCCCATCAAAATAAACAGAGAACGTCCTTTTGTGGGGTTTTACCAATTCAGCCCCCAAGAGCTGGGCTGTCTGCTGTCACTGTGATTATGTAACGGCAGTCATGATGATGACCTCATGGCAGACACTGTGGGTTTCTCCCCAGTAGCCACCCTCCCCCGCTTTTGCCAACAGATCCCTATTTTACTACATCCTCCACGGGGCCTTTTAGTTCTGTAAACACATGGACTTTATGCATTTGAAAGGATGCTCTGATTAGACCCTTCAAACCAAATTAGCTTCTTTTTTTAAAAATTTCCATTGGAGTGTAGTTGATTTACAATGTTGTGTTAGTTTCAGGTGTACAGCAAAGTGAATCAGTTATACACATACATATATCCACTCTTTTTCAGATTCTTTTCCCAGATAGGTCATTACAGGGTATTGAGTAGAATTGTGCTATACGGTAGGTCCTTATCTGTTTTATATATAATAATATGTATATGTTAACCCCAATCTCCCAATTTATCCCTCCCCCCCTTTCCCTCCTGTCTAATTAGCTTCTTACAGCCCATTTTGTGAGTGACACTAGCTCAGAGCTCAGGAATCTGCCAGGTTTTGCTGACAACATGCTAAGACCAAATGGGCTTCTGCAGGCTGCATTTACAGACTGAAAGGTTGAAGTGAATGATTCATCCACAGCTTGAAAAGTTGATATGTTCGGTGGCTTCTGTGGCATAATACCAGCACTTACAGGTGCCAACAACAGCATCACTGGCAAACTCATGGGGATGTAAGTAGGCACCTCTTACGCTTCTTCTCCCTACCCTCCCTCAAAACAAACTGGAGGATGGACATGCTTCTTCTCATTCATATGGGACTTGATAATTTTATTTTTTAACATCTTTTTTTTTACATACTGCATGATTCCATTGATATAAAGTTCAAAAGTAGGCAAATGAATACATTCTATTAGACGTGAAGAGAGAGGGGTTACAGTTACATCAGGGGGCTCAGCAGTGCTGGTCCTGTGGTCTTTCTTGAGATGGGGGCTCGTCATACATCTTATAACATTTGTGATTTGTGCATTTTGCTATATCTGTGCTGTATTTTATGTTAGAATAATTTTATTAAAGATCTCATTTTCGGGAATTCCCTGGCAGTCCAGTGGTTAGGACTTGGTGCTTTCACTGCGGTAGGCCTGGGTTCAATCCCTGGCCAGGGAACTAAGATCCTACAAGGTGTGCAGCACAGCTAAAAAAAAAAAAAAAAAATCTTATTTTGGTTCTAATACTAATGTCCTTTTGTCCATAGCACTCTCTCCATTGACGTTCATCCTAAAACAACACCTCCTGAAAGGTTGACTTAATAAAGTGTCCCAGGTTAAGTAACATCAGGGTGCTAACCTGGACCCCAACTACTAGCTATTATTCCTGATTAGGTCTGCCTCCCCTGCTGCCACTAAGTCACCACTTTGTAGGAGTTAATGGCTACTTCCTGATTCACTTTTTTAAAAAGATTTTTTTTTTCTAATTTTATTTCTAGAAAACGCTCTGCCTAAGGAAGTCTTTCTGTTTCACAGGAGATAATTTAAGGCCTGTTCCACCTCGTTCTTTGAATATGCAATTTAGATCTTACATAATATTTCCCCTACCCACCCAAGTCACACCTTTATTGCCTGTAGTTGAATTTATGAAACTGGCCATTTACGTGAGCAAGGGCATTGCTTTCAAAACCACGCAGTAAGCAAGTGACTAAATGCTTCCCCATCTGCTCACATTCCACATTGGCTTTCAGGGGTGTTTACCTAATACGTCTAAAGTGGTCGTGAATAAACAAAATGCAATTTTCAGAGGAAATGCTCATTACACATTACATCATATGACACTTAAATCTTAGTTCAAGAAAAAAACAAGACAAAATAAAATCCCTTAAGAAATGCATCTGCAGACAAATTCTGTTTATTCTGAATGTCATTTTGCTCACAGTGGTGGCCAGGATATACAAAACACTGACAGAATAAATTTGCAAAATTTCATCTAATGCTTTCAATTTCTTTTTTTTTTTTTTGATGTATCAAACTATAATTGATTTACAATATCATGTTAGTGTCAGGTGTACAGTTTCAGATTCTTTTCCATTATAGGTTATTACAAGATATTTAATATAGTCCCATGTGCTATACAGTAAATCCTTGTGTTTCTATTTTATATATAGTGGTGTATATCTATTAATCCCATACTCCCAATTTATCCCTCCCCCTCCCCTTTCCCCTTTGGTAACCATAAGTTTGTTTTCTATGCCTGTGAGTCTGTTTCTGTTTTGTAAATAAGTTGATTTGTATTATTTTTTTAGATTCCACATATAAGTGATATATAATATTTGTCTTTCTCTGACTTACTTCATTTTGTATGATAATCTCTAGATCAGTCCACATTGCTACAAATGGCATTTTTTCATTCTTTTTATGGCTGAGTAATATTCCATTGTATATATGTATATACCACATCTTTATCCATTCATCTGTTGACGGACATTTAGTGCTTTCAATTTCTTTTGAGATTTTTGGGAAGATCAAAATAGACCAAAGTTTTCTCAGTTTTCCCATTGAGGACTTCTTTTGTGAAGAATGCTTCATTCATTTGATAAACATTTACTTATTATCTACTACAGGCTAAACTCTGTGGCTGATTTTAAATATATATAGAGAGAGCATTCAGAGGGTTTAAAATTTTTCAAAAAAGACAAAAATGTGGAAGAATCCCAACAAAGCCAATTGTGAAGAGTACTCAAATAGAGGAACTGAGATCACAACCCTGAAGGAGGTAACATTGACTCTTGAAGAATGGGTGGGATTTTTAATGTGGAGATGGGGAGGAAGGAATGTCATTCCAGGTAAAGCGAGCAACTTTAGGAAATGTCAAAAAGTGAAAGAGGACAGAGGAAATATTGGAACACAGCAACTAACAATGTGGCCAGAGCTTCAGGTGGGAGAGGGAATTAGGAGTTAATACAGTCCTGGGAGGCAGGGTGGAAGCCAAAATTTGAAGTTGGAATTGAATTGGAGTCTTAAAAAATTTCTCAGGCAAATGGGAGTGAAGAAGTATTGTTACCAGGCTGTGTGTGTGTGTGTGTGTGTGTGTGTGTGTGTGTGTGTGTGTGTGAAAATATAAATAGCATGAAAAATACCATTTTAGCCATTTTTACATGTGCAGTTCAGTGATGTTAAGTATATTCACGTTGTTGTGAAACCATCACCACCAGCCACATTCAGAACTTTCTCATCTTCCCCAACTGAAGCTCTGTACTCATTAAACACAGACTCCCTACGCCACCCTCTCCCCAGCTCCTGGCAACCACCATTCTGCTTTCTATCTCTGTGATTTTCATTACTTGAGGTACCTCATATAAGTGGAATTACATGGTACTTGTCCTTTTGTGGTTTATTTTAATTAACATAATGTTTTCAAGGTTTATCATGTTGTAGCATGTGTCAGAATTTCCTTCCTTAAAAAGGCTGAATAATATTCCATTGTATGTGTACATCACATTTTGTTTATCCATTGACACTTGAGTTTCTTCCACTTCTTGGCTATTATGAATGATGCTGCCATGAGCATGGGTGTCCAAAACGCTCTTCAAGATCCTGCTTTCAACTATTTGGGGTTTACACCTAGAAATGGAATTGCTGGATCATATGGTAATTCTGTTTAATTTTTTGAGGAATCTCCACACTGTTTTCCTTAGAAGTTACACCACTTTACATTCCCACCAGCAAATGTACAGGAGTTCCAATGTATCTGCATCCTCACCAATACTTGTTATTTTGTATTATTTTGTGGGTTTTTTAAAAAAAATAAGAGTATCCCAGCAAGTATAAAGTAATATATTATTGATTTGTTTTGTATTTTCCTAGTGATTAGTGATATTCAGCATCCTTTTATGTGCTTATTGACCATTTGTATATCTTTTTGGGAGAAATGTCTACTTGAGTCTTTTGCACATTTTTGAATTGGGTTGTCTGTTTTAATGTTGTTGAGGTGTAAGACTTATTTATGTATTCTGGATATTAATCACTTATCCTGTATAAGAATTGTAAATATTTTCTCTCATTCTCTGGGTGCCTTCTACTCTGTTTACAGTGTCCTTGGATGCACAAAAGTTTGTAATTCTGATGATATTGAACTTATCTCACTTTTCTTTTGTTGCCTTGCTTTTGATGTCATATCTAAGAAGTCACTGACAAATCAAATGTCACAAAGTTTTTATGTTTTCTCCTAAGAGTATTATATTTTTAGCTCTTACATTGAGGTCTTTGATCCATTTTGAGTCAATTTTTACATACGTGTCAGATAAGGGTTCAACTTCATTTTTTTGCATGTAGATACCTAGTTTTTGTTGAAAAGACTGTCCTTTCCCTATTGAGTGGTCTTGGCACCCTTACAGACAATCATTTGACCATATATGTGAGAGCTTGTTTCTGAGCCCTCTATTCTTTTCATTTTTCTATATGTCTGTCTTTACGCCAGTGCCACACTATTTTAATTACTATAGCTTTGTAGTAAGCTTTGAAATCAGAAAGTGTGAGACCTCTGACTTTGTTCCTCTTTCTCAAGATTGTTTTGGCTATTCAGATTTCCTTAAGATTCTATACAAATTTTAGGAGAGATATTTCTATTCTGCAAAAAGCATTGTTGGGATTTTCATAGGGGTAGCATTGAATCTGTAAATAGCTTTGGGTAGTATTGACATTTTAACAATATTAAATTTTCCAATCTATGAACAGGGATATCTTTCCCTTTATTTGTGATTAGGCTTTTATATATTTTAAGTGACATTTTATTTTTAATTAGCACTTTTGTTCAGTTCTTATAACTTGAGACGAAATGGGCTGTAGAATATCACATAGCTGGTGCATAATAAAAGTATGTTACTGAATCAAAAACAAAAAACAAACAAACAAAAAATTAGAACTACGGTTTGCATTTACACAAACTATGCCCACCAATACTAAGATTTATCATACACACCTAGGTTAACCTAAACAAGGTGGTGATGTTGGTTATTAATTTCTTCTCCGCTTCCCTCTTTCCACATATCTCCTTTGCTGTATCCATCTCAAGCTTTCACTTAGGGATCTGCTCTCTTAGACAAGGAGGTTATGATTTTAAAGTCTAGCCTAATTTACTTAGAGTGAAATTCACCATTTTAAAGTGCTCAGTTCAGCGAGTTTTGACAATGTTTACAGTCATTTAATCTTCAGGGCCAGGATTTGGATAGGGGAGTTGATGGCAACTTTGTCCATCCCACATGGAAAAAGTGTGTTTGCTGTTTGGTAGTTTCTCAAAAATCAAACATAAAATTACCATATGACCCAGCAATTCCACTTCTAAATATAGACCCCAAAAATTAGAAACAGGGACTCAAACAGATACTTGTACGTCAATGTTCACAGCAGAATTCAGCATTAGTCACAAAAGCCAAAATGAGGAAGTAACTCGAATGTCCATAAATACATGAATGAATAGACAAAATGTGGTTATATACATACAACGGAATATTTTTCAGCCATAAAAAGGAATGAAGTTCTAACATATGCTACAACATGAATGAAACTTGATAACATTATGTGAAATAAGCCAGATACGAAGGGGAAAATATTGCATGATTCCATTTATAGGAGGCACCTAGAATAGCCAAATTCATAGAGACAGAAAGTAGAATAGAGGGTATCAGAGAAAAAGACAAATACTGTATGATCTCAATTACAGGTAGAATCTAAAAAAAAAGAAAAAAGAACTCATAAAAACAGAGCAGATTGGTAGTTGCCAGGGCTGGTGGGTAAGTGGGGGAGAGAGAAAGTGGGGGAAATGGATGAAGGTGGTCAAAAGGTACAAATTTTCGGTTATAAGATAAAGGAGTCCTGGGGATATAATGTATAGTGGTGACTACAGTTAACAATAATATATTGTATATTTGATACTTGCTAAGAGAGTAGATCTTAACAGGTCTCATCAGAAAAAATAAAGGGTAACTATGTGAGGTGATGGATGTTAACTAAACTTATTATGGTTAACATTTCAGGATAGATACATAAATCATTACATTGTACACCTTAAACTTAGACAGTGTTATTTGTCAATTATATTTCAAACAAATGTGTGGGAAAAAAGTTACCAGGGGCTTGGAGGAGGGGGTAACGGGGAATTATTGCTTAATAGTCAGAGTTTCTCTTTCCAGTGATGAAAACTTTTTGGAAATAGATAGTGGTGAGGGTTCCACAACACTGAATGTACTTAATGCCACTGAATTGTACACTTAAAAATGGTAAAGTTCATGTCATGTATATTTTAACAATTTTAATATTTTATTTTTTAAAAAGTGGGTTTGCCTTCCCTCCAAGGGACACAGGTGACTCCAAACCCTCTGGCTAAACACATGACACACATAAAACCACGAGAATAAATGAAAACAAAAAATAAATAAAAATCAATCAAGGAGCATTGCAAGTTGGGAGAAGTTTGGGAAAAGAAAGAAAAAACTGAAGGCAGGACCACCAGATAGGAGGCTGCTGTGATGGCTCTGGACTGGCCTGAGTTAGAATGTGGGCAGAGAAGAAGGGAAGGTGGCCCCCACACAAGAGGCAGAGAGAACTCTGGGGCTAAATGAACATGGCCCAAGACAGGAGGAAAGGTGGGAAACGACAGGCCTGGGCCACACTGACTTTTGTAAGCCCTAGGTGCTTTTCTTAGAGGGCCTTTCCTCTGCAAAAAAAGAAAAAAATAATAAAGTAACATTTTACTGTGGTATTGGTATAAGTATCAGTATTATAAATTATAAACATCTTTTTGTCCTGAAAGTACATTTTTTTTCCTTCTGATATTAAAAGAAATCAAAACATTTTTGTGGGCCCTTAAATATTCACATCTGGGCCCTTGGTGCTGCCTCTTCTGAGCTTCCTGGAGGAGGCCCTGGGCCAGCCTGTGCAAGGCAGTGATGGTCTCCCACCTAAGACTCCACCCTCCTTCCCCTTCCCTGTGGCCCGCCTACCTGATGGACGGCTCCAGGTATTGAGGACTGTGTTACTGCTTGTATGTGATCTTGTGGGCAAAGCTGTAGGCTTGGAGTGAACTTAAGACTGTGGACTCCAGAATCAGAACAAGCTGGGTCTCAATCACAGCTCCCCCTGCTTGACTCTGTAAACTGGAGCACGTTGCTTAACTTTTCGGAGCCACAGTTTCTATCTGTAAAATGCACATAAGAGTTCCTGACATCATAGAGGTTTTGTGATATGAAACAACCAGCTTAGCACGATGTCTGGTCCATGGCTGGCAACCACTGGCATCCCTTGGGTATCCTTAAATACGGCGCTTACCCAGCACCACTTCAGACTTGGTTTTAAACAGGCACTGTGATTTGGGGTTTGTTATGAGGGGGGAGGAGGAAAAGCATAAAGACGCCTGGAGAAGGCAACACAGAGGGGCGAAGGAGTCCAGAGAGCATGGGAGGAACATGAACTATTTCACACTTTTGCCCAGGACAAGACCAGTGAGCCTATAGTCTCCCACCCATCTGCCTGGCGTGCTGCCTCTTTTAAGCACACAGTGGCTCATGTCACCCCCTACAGACACCCTCAAGGTAGTCCCCCCAGAGCAAGGTTCCAGCTCTCTCTAAGTCTCATTTCTCTGGGTCCCCTTTCCTCCTTTCCCCGCCCTCCTCCACCCCAGACTTGCCATTCCTCACACCTTCCTGCCCCTTTTGCTTACATGATTTCTTTTGCCTCCAGTGCCTTTATGGTGAACTTCTACTCATCCTACAAGACCCAGCACTGACGTCTCCTCCTTCTGCAACTGCCTGGGCAAAAGCAATCCCTCCTTCTCCTGGGCTTCCACGGCACCGGCATCACCATGCTTATCATAGCGCTTTGGTTGATAATCACTTGTTTACATGTCTTTCCCCAGCTGGAAGATGTGTTCCAGAAGGGGAGGAGCTGCTGGATTCTCATTCACAAGCTACCTCCACCACTAGGTTCCCTCCCCAACCGCAGCCCACCCCCCCGCCCCCCGCACGTGTCGGCAGCCCATGAATGAGGGAAAGAAAGCTTCTTCATTGTTATTTGGTTTTGGAATCTCTCTTCTCACACCTGCTCCAACACAGGACACTGGTTTATGCAGCAAATTAAAGATTCAACACTTAGCAAAGTCACAATGAGGCATGAAGTAGCAAGAAACTAGCAGAACTGTTTCCAAGCTGGGAAAATATCAGGGGCGTTAATTGAATGATTACACCTGGATCTCCAGGTGGCTATTGCTAAAGGAATAGGAGTGGAGGAAGTCAATGGTACCTCCAAAGACTTGGGATTCATCTATCTAATCAGTACCCAATGGGTAACATAGGGTGAGCAGCTGGACAGCTGCTTCTAACATGAGCCACCCCCTTTCTTGTACATTTCTTGCCAAATCTCCTTCTTTCTCCCCAGATGGCACTTGGCCTCTTCTCTTATCCTGCAAGGCCATCCCCCTCCTTCAGTTTCTACTTGACCCTCAGTTCATCCAGATGAAAACCCTTGGATTGGGAAGCATTTGTCTCTAGTCCCTAGGAATAGCTCTGCCAACTGCTTTCTGGAACTTTTTCCTGTAGGGGAAGCAAACTGCACTTTGGCAGTATGCACTCGGGTACACGCATAGGGCAGACTCCAGTGCCCCTGATTTGTTCTGGAATCTTATTTTATCCGCATCTGACTCCTCCATCACCTGGAGCCTGTGGCAGCGGCTTCTTGCCAGAAACCGCTGGCCATCCCAAGAGCCACAGAAGGGTTGGGGTGTCCTTATTCTCAACACTGCTGGGGCAACGGATGAATGAAGAGTGGCTTCCGGAGTGTGTTCCTGAGGGACACGGTAAGAGGCTGCTGTAGCCCCTGCAGCCCAGAACCTGCTTCTTCCTGTGTCTCTGCAGAGCCTTTGCTGAATCCAGTTGGCTGGGAGGCATCCTGATGGGATTCTGCCCTGGGGCAAGCCGGAGCTCTGGAAAGTATGCACGCCTACAAGCAGCTGGCTTTACCCCCTTCCTTTCCGAGGAACTAGCCATTCCTGCCATCTTCAGCATCAGTTGCCTCCTCATTCTCATGGCCACCACCCTGACTCAAAGCCCTCATTTCAGGTCTCACCCAGTGTCTTGCAATAACCTAGCTTTTCCTCACTTAAGCCTTTCTCTGCAGTGCTGCTGAAGAAACTCCCTGAAGTACATTTTGTATGAGTGCATTTACATGAAGTGTAAGAACAGATGAAACTAACCTAGGTGACAGAAGTCCAAAACAGTGGTTACTTGTGTGTGTGGAGAGGGGATTCGGCATTGTCTAGGAGGGAGCTTGAGGGGTCCTCTAGGATGTTCGAAACGCTCTGTGTTTTAATCTGTGAGCTCAATGCATATATAAAAATTCATAGAGCCTTACACTTGATTTGTGCCTTTATATATGTTAAGCCTTAATAAGAAAGTTAAAAAAAAAAAAGGGAGACTAAGTCTGCTGCTATTTAGCAAATATTCTTTGAGTGTCCACAATGTGGCAGGGATTCGGGGACAGAACAGACAACCCCTGCTACCCACTCATTCCCCTGCTTGCCTTCCGGACTTCTCTCCGATTCATCTGAACAAACACCACTAGATGATTGGCTGACGGGCCAAACACATCCCTTTACCATCACAGCTTCCTCCGAAACCTCATGCGGGCCTCACTCCCATCACCACCTCTCCCTACTTCCAGTCCCACTTGCTGAAAACCTTCTGCAACGCTCAAAAGTAAGATCAGCTCCTGAATGGAACCTTCTCAACTGGATTCCACTTGAGAAGGCCATAATGCGGAGACCGTGCTCCATGCTGAAACCCTGTGTGTGCCTCTCGGGGCCTCCTTTTTTTTTTTTTTTTTTTTTTGGAGTTCTGTTTCTTCTGCCTGAACTTTCCTCATAAACACAAGCTCCTTGAGGCGAAAGACTCATCTCTGATTCACCTCTGCTCCACGAACACCTGCTGAATTGAAAGATCAGAGAAAGGAGAGGGGAAAACACCTTAAACAGCTTCCTGGGCCTCCCAGCTTGGTCTCTGCCTGCTTCATTGTTGAGGAGCCCACAAGTGGAAGCAAAAGCCCCATAACCATCACACCACGGCCCTCCCTGCTCTGAGATTTCCCCCCTGGTTTGTGTGAGGGATTTGGCTGCAAAGGTTTGTTAAGGCTTTCAGTTCTCCAAACACAATCTCCAGGGACCTCAACAAAACAAACAAAAAGAGATGGTGGGGGAGGAGGGAGAAGGACAGGGAAGTGAGCAAATACTCCCGCTGGCAGGTGGTCCCTCTTGGGATCTGATCTGTTTACTTCTCCCTCAGGTCTCTGCAGGGGTCACATCTGCATCCAGAGGACAGGCGCTTACTGCTTCTGTCTCAGACGTGAGAGCAGACCCAATTTCCGGGCATCAAATGGACTGGACCCTGGTATCCCCAAAGCCGTCAGCTCTGGGTTTGCACTTCCATCACAGGGCACTACTTCAGAACACGACGTTAGGCATTAGCTCACATATACATATGTCACACGAAGTAGGTATGAATAAATGTATTGATTATCTACCACAGGCAGGGCCTTGGGCTAAGAGGACAGGAGATTCAAAAGCTGGAGTTCCCCCTTCCTGCCTCCCACAGAGTTTAAAAGTAGTTTGTCATAGGTATGGGATGTTCGCTGAAACCTTGTTCATCACAAGAAAAAAATCAGAAACAATCTAAATATCCATCATGAGGAGAAGGGTTAATAAAAATGTAGCACACTGGCTTCCTAGAATACAGTAGAGTACTTTAATGGAACTAACCAGGGATTATATGTCAACACTAATAGATCTTGGAAATACAAATAGTGAAAAAGACAGATTGTAGAATGACACATATCGTAAAATATCATTTATGCAAGTATACACATAATGAAAATAATACTCTACATATTCCATGAATGCATTAGAATCTGTACGTAAGAGTGTGGTTTTTAAATGGTACAGAGGGACACATACTTTCTCTCAGGGAGAGGGGAAGAAACAGAGAAAGGCCTAGATGAAAGGGGGCTTTTGCTTTTTCTATAATTACTCTCATTTTTTAAGTAATTAGGAGGGCACTGCCTAAATACGTGACAAGCTAAGTAATGAGCTCATCAATAACCTCGACCACAATCTAAGCAACATCCCAGGGCAGAATGGATTTACTGTCCCAGGGTTAGCATCTGCAATAACGGCTGGGAGTTTAGAAAAGGAAGAGCTGGGGCTGGGGAGCTCTGAGGACGAGCAAAGGAATTAATACTTCCTTGGAAGTCTTTTGGAAAGGGAATGCTGCGACGAAGGTGGAGTTATGTGAGGATTCATCTGGCCACAGGTGTGTAATATGAAAATTTGCATTATGAGTGTATGTGGGATTTTTTTCCCCATTATTGTCAGGCTCTGGAAATTGAAGAACATGGCATTGCACAAGCTAAGCTCTGAGAGGAAATCAGGTTAGGAAAATGAGGGATGCTTTGGTGTAACCCCTAAGCCAAATGAACTAGGGATTGGGGACTCCCAGGGTATCTGGGGGTCAGTGACATTTACTTAGTTTCCTTCACTGGACTGTCAGCTCTAAGGGCTGGGTCTGTGATGTCTTCCTTCCTGGAGCCCCAACATACAGAAGAGTACATGATGTCACATCACTCAGTGAACACTTGTTGAAGGAGTGAGTGGAGGAATGGATGGATGGATGGATGGATGAATATTGCAGAAAGGTCAAAGAGAGTACGGACTACAAAGAGGCTTGTGGCTTGAGTGGTTAACTCCCTAGCCCTGAGGCACTTCTGCCCCCTTATCCATTCTCCCGGATGGTGCCCTTCCCTGGGAGTGTGGCTTTTTTTGCCTCCCACTGCCACATCCCCTCCACGACTCCATCCCTAAACCCTGGGGTCCCTCTTAGGATGGGGGTAAGAGTGGCTCACAGGGAGGCCCATGATACCGAGGTTGGAAGAAAATAAAATAAAAAACCATTTGGAGAACTGCGTTGGGAAGACCATCATAGGAGCTGGGTTGGGGTGCAGCAATGTATTGTGTGTTGTTGAGGGCGGGTGGCTTCTAATCTAAGGCAGTGGGGATATGGGCCTATAGGAAGAGGGGATCAGGCAGGTGGAAGGACTGGGGCCAGATATCAGAACATTGGCTAAGGAACTGATTCATGCAGACGTTTTCAGACGCGGAGCTCAGAACCCCAGGATTTCACAGACAACCTCCAGCGGTTTCCCAAACAGTGAGGCTGCTTCTGCCAAGGAGAGAAGATTAAAACTGCTGGAGGGATCAGTTCATCTATTATCTGCTCGACATCCTGGGGTTCTGAGTAAGATTTCATTTGAAGGGAAGAGACAGGGGTGTGTGTGTGTGTGTGTGTAGAGAGAGAGAGAGGGTGAGGAGAGAGGTGGGGAGGGAAGGGGAGGGGAAGGAGGAGGAGGGGAGGGGAGGTCATTCGGCTAAAACATTTGAAAGAACACTGAGTACATAGTCTTTCTCTCTCTCTCTCTCTCTCTCTCTCTAAGTATTCAGGGTGGAAAAGGCTCTCAATGAGTGTTTGTATTGGACTAGACACAGGAAAAGAACTCAATCAAAAGACAAATTTACTTGAAATTACCAAAAATTGCCTAGCCCATCCCATTCTCAGGATTGGGATCAGCTCCAGAATTAGGCGACTCAAAGCCCAGAGTAAGGGAAGCAGGGAGGTGTAGCTGATTGGCATTTAGTTCTTGTCAATAATCATTAACACTCTATTGAGCACTTTTCAGGAACTCTGCTCAACCCTTGCATACACAATCTCATGAATTCTCACAATAGGCTAGTAAATTGGCCCTACTACCATTCCTACCAAGGTTCAGAGAAGTTGAGCAGTTTTCCCAGCATCACACCAGATCACAAGCAGCAGAGATGGGCTTTGAATCCAGGCAGCTTAACTTCAAAGCCCCTGAGCATAAGATGCAGTCATATTTCCCAAAGGCTATGCCCTGTGGTTGAAATAAGGCACAGGCACCTGCAGCGAAAGGTCCTGAGGAAGAAAGAACAACACTTTCATTTTTGAGAGGGTCCCATGTGACACAGTCCTTCAGAGGAAATTCAGAAACCCCGTCTCTGTTGGGGTAGTTGCCTCCCTGGACCCTTGGGTGGACTGACCACACCTGGAAGGCTCATTCCCTTCTTGATGCCACATCTTCTGATAGCTGAAAGGTATCTCATCTGGCTAACTATAAAGGAAAGTGAAGACATTTGACTTAAAGAAGAGAAGACTAGAAGGGGAAAGCTATCCCAAACACTCAGAGAGCTTTCTCAAGGAAGAGGGACCAAGTTTGTTCTGTGCAGCTCTGGGTGGCAGTACTAGGGTCAGTGGGAAAGTAAGAGGGTGACAAATTTCAAATCAATATTACAAATGATTTTCCTTAGATCTGTTTGAAACTGAAGATCATGAGCACCCTGTTAGAGGAAGCAATCAAGCCAAAACAGTTAGGAATCAAGAGTGCTAAGAGGGAGCTCGTGTGTTGGGTAGAAGATTAGAAAGACTACTAAAGCCTCTTCTGACTTGAAGATTCCACAAGTTTATAATTATGATGTTTCTTCTCCTTTTCAAAATTTATCACTGAGCCAAAGACTTAAGAATAAACCCAAGGGTCAGTCCAGACACTGAAAGCATATTGCTGTATAAATTCTTACATTCTGCACGTCTGTGCCAAGGGAGCCCCACCTGTGACACAGGCCTATACGTCTGTCAGCAGGGGCAACATTTTTCACACTAATAGTACAAGTCAGAATAAATACCATCTCCATTTGGGAGACAGTCTTTGACAGAAGAGAATTGGCCTGCTTGATTAGGAGTATATGTCAGGCACTGATAATAGGGAAATCCTTCTCAGCTGAGCCCTAGAACCTGAACAGTCATAATGAGACCGATTTAATGAGCCTCCTGTTCTACGACAATATTAATTACTACCCTGTCATAGAAGGCAGCCAACTTGAGATAAAATAGGTAAAATGCACGGGAATTGGACTGCATTCAGAATCTTTCCCCCAGATACAAATAAGCTTGCAGTCATGTACATATGTCTCTAGCACGCGAGTGGATTTAACTCCTTCTTTAAGCTGTTTGGAAGAAATATTTATGGAGTCGGCCTAAACGGCAGAAATGCTTCTGAACTTTGGGTTTGTCCTCAGAATGTGTCTACCCCAAATCTGTTTGATTGACTGAGCCTGACCAGTACCAACTTGTTGCTCCCTTGGAAAGAAGAAAAAGGAGCAGCAAAGGCCCTTCTTGTTGAGCAGGTAGGCACACCTCCAACCCTTTATTTTGGTCAGGTCTCACAAATCTCTCCCCTTAAAGAAATGGAATTTCTTTCAGGTAAAATTTAAACTGGGAATTGTCATCAATCCAGTTGAATAAATCATCACAAAAGGCCTATTTACTGCTAATATGTATTGAGCTCTACCAGCACTCATGTAGCACAAATTACCTTGCGTTCACTACTGACAGTGTGCTCTTTACAGGAAGCCCAGAGATGTTAAGTGCTTTGTCCAAGGGCACACAGCCAGTTTGGTGGAGCCCAGATTCAATCCCAGGCTGACTGATTTCAGAGCCAGGGTGTTTAACCACAAGGCCATGCTATACATGGTGTTTGCAGGCAGCTTATTCATTCATCAACTGTTAACTGAGCACCTACTATGTGCTGGGCACTGTACTGAGCAGAAATGAATAAGACACAAGCCCTGGCCAGAGTAGCTGGGCAATCCCAGCAGATTGTAACAAACTGTCCCATTCCCTGCACGTCAGCAAGGGCTCTGGGAAATGGTGAAGTGTAAAAAGAGACCTTAAAGGTAGTAAGAATTAAGCAGTGAGTGGAGAGGGGAGCCTGAGAAGGAGGAGGTTTCCAAAGGAATCCCTGGGATGAGGGTGGCAGGAGCACAGCATGGTGAGACATGGAGAAATTACACAACAGAGAGAGGAGAGAGCTTTCTGACAGAAAGGACTTGGGAGGAGGTAAATTTGAGCTAGGTCCTTAAAAATAGACACAGTAAAAGAAGATGAGCAGTGTATATGACATATAGTTTAAATCTGCTGAAATTTTTTCATATTTACATAACCCTCTCACTCTAACTCAGACCCAGGGGACTTTGCCACACGGACAAAGGATCAACTCTAAGGGCTTAATCACCTGCCAATCAAAAGAGGCCACAATGGTTCTGTTCTCTTTTCTTACTAAATCCACATTGGTGAGATTTTGATGATCCAAAGGTGGTGGGTAGCTGATGAAGGAGACATGGGAGAGGACAGGCGTGGAATCCTGAGCCTCGACTCAGGCAGACTACGGTTTCCCAGAATCTGACACGGAGCAGCAGAAAGAGTTAGAAGCAAAGTAAGGGTCCATAGGCCTGAAAACTCACACCAATCCCTGGCTCTGACCCCAGAACCCACTGACTCATGAACCCATGAAATGGTCCAAGTGCACCCCCAGCTCCCCACCACCAGAATGCAGGCAGCCTTGCCTGGACCACCTGGCTCTGCTCAACTCAATGCTGCCTGCCTCTGCAGGGGTTCTCCAATGTTAGTGCATGCTGGAAGCACCTGCAAGGCTGACCGAACCACAGAGTGTAGACCCCACCTTCAAAGTTTCTGACTCAGTAGGTCTGGGATCGTGCAAAGAATTTGCATGTCTAACAAGTTACCAGAAGAAGCTGATGGTGGTCCCACGCTTTGAGGACTGATGCTCTATGGCACAAGGCAAGAAGTACCTTCTAGGAAGACTTCTCCCAGCACTCCAGCCCCTCTGGCTTCTTTTCTCAGTCTTACTGCACATTTGAGTTAATACATACTGCAAAGACAAGCCCACTGCCTCAAGGAGGAACCATGAAGGCCATTGCCTGTGTGAGAGAATTGGATGAGCTCAGATGTATATGCATTGTGTGAGAGATAGGAACGATGGTGACCTGGAAGATTCAGGCTCCAATAAAAGGGGGCAGCTCACTCAGCTCTAGCCGATTTTTGCTGGGTGACATTGCAAGAGCAGGATTGCCAGGTCTTCTTGCTTTCAAGAGAAGGTAGAAATCATGATTTCTATGTAAAATATCCCAATTTCTCAAAGTTGATTTAAGATTTTTAAAGACAATATCATGATCAGTCAGGTGACCTCTTTAGCCTCCTGCAGCTTTAACACTTGATGGTTTGGGCTTGTAGTAAAGCATTCTGGTGATGTGTTCTGGCCTAGCAGAGGGATGAAGATTAAAAACACTCTATGAGGGCCACTCAGCCCTGTCATATTCTTTCCAAAAACCCCTTACCCAAGTCTAATCATGAGAAAGACAGCACAAACCCAGATGGAGGGACATCCTACAGGAGACCTGACTGGCACTCCTTACGACTGAAAGTCATGAAAAGCAAGGAAAGACTGAGAGACTGTCACAGACCAGAGGAGACTGGGGTAATATGACAACTAACTGCAATGTGGTACCCTGGATTTGATCCTGAAACAAAAGGAGGACATTGATGGAAAAACAGGTAAAATCCAAGCAAATTCTAGAGTTTAATTAATAGTAATGTACCAATATTAATTTCCTAGTTTTGACAGATGTTCTAAGGTAATGTAAGTTGGGGGAAACTGGACGAGGGGTATGTTTCAGCTCTGCAACTTTTTGTAAATCTAAAATGATCCTAAAATTTAAATTTTACTTAAAAATAAAGTCAGTAAAATGTAACTTTTTTTCTTAAAACTAAAAAATCAAAATCTGTGGGCAAATCTGGTCCATGGGTCACCAGTTTTCAGCCTTTGATTTAAAAACAAAGAAACAAAAAAACCACCTCTTGTATTTCATAGAATCCTAACTCTAGATGTGTTCTTTGGTATCCCTGTCCTGAACCCTTTTCAGGAAAAGCTGGAGTTCCAAAAAGTTTAAATCACTTCTGCAAGAAATCAGCTTCATCTCTCCTGCGCGGTCCTTTTATCACCACACCTCACTTCCTCCTGTCCTTTGTTTACTTCGGATAGGAAATGTCTCACTTACTTCCTCCACCAGACTATAAGCAGTGTGAGGGCATGCTTCATGCATTACTAATATTTGTAACTCAACATCTCTCACATAAAAGGTATCTAATAAAAAGTCCTATTTTTATCATTACGTTGAAGAGGAATGTTTTTTAACTCTTTTGTATATCCCTCACTGTATTCAGGAAATAGCTGTCAAACGATTAGCTGTGTAAGACTTTTCACCTAAGGAAGACTGTAGGTTCCTCATCTGTAAAATGAGAGGGTTGGACCTGATCCTTCTACCAGAAGTGTGGTCCATGGACCAGCAGCCCTGACATCACCTGGAAGCCTGTTAGGAATGCAAAATCTCAGGCCTCAGACACACCTACTGAATCAGAGTTTGCATTTTAACAAGATTCCCTGAGGTGATTTGTATGCTTGTTCAAGTCTGAGAAGCACTGGACTAGTTTTCAAAGTTCAGTGTGCCTCAAAGTCATCTGGCATACTTAATGATGCAGATATCCACTTATATGCAGAATCTAAAAAAAAAAAATGATACAAATGAACTTATTTACAAAACAGAAACAGACAGAGAATGAACGTATGGTAACCAAGGGGGCAGGGTCGGGGGGGAGAGATCGATTGGGAGTATGGGATTGACATGTACACACCGCTATATTTAAAATAGATGAGCAACAAGGACCTGCTCTAAAAAATAAATAAAAATAAAAGTTTTAGTGGCAGGGCAGAAATAATG
Source organism: Hippopotamus amphibius kiboko (assembly GCF_030028045.1). Lineage (NCBI taxonomy): Eukaryota > Metazoa > Chordata > Mammalia > Artiodactyla > Hippopotamidae > Hippopotamus > Hippopotamus amphibius. Next base: position 72,439,407 of record NC_080190.1, on the reverse strand, counting down.
TACAGAATGGACTTGACAACACAGGTGGGGAAAGGGAGACTGGGATGAAGTGAGAGAGCAGCATTGACATATACCAAATGTAAAATAGATAGCTAGCGGGAAGCTGCTGCATAACACAGGGAGATCAACTCTATGCCTGGTGATGTCCTAGAGGGGTGGGTAAGGGAGGGTAGGAGGGAGCCTCAAGAGGGAGGGGATATGGGGATATATGTATAAATACAGCTGATTCACTTTGGTGTACAGTGGAACCTGGCATAACAGTATAAAGCAAATATACTCCAATAAATACCTGAAGAAAAAAAATGTAAAAAAAATTTTTTAAATGCAGATATATAGGCCCCACCACAGATCAACTGATAGGAATCTCTGGGTAGGGAGACTGGGACTCAGCATTTTTAATGGGTTCCCCAGGGCCTCACTTTGAGAAACACTGCACGGTTTGTGCCCTCTCACGCCGAACCCCACTGAGCATTCTGTTTTCGCCTCACCTTACAGCCTCTCCCTGGCCCCAGAGCCCCGAGCTGCTTGTCTCTTTCAGATCAGGAGTCCCAGACTAGCGTTCTGGCAAATTCATTCTCAGGGCGGGGAAGGGGGCCGTGATTTTCAGCATTTACATGGTGGAAATACTCCCACCACAGCGGATTTCAGGCACCCAATGTGATGTCTCTGAACACAGAATTGGAGAAAAACGGGCACACTCAGTTCTTTTAGAGGCGTGGGCTGCAGCACACCAGAGTCCACAGCCCTTGTTTCACCTGCACTAATTCTCAGTGAGCCAAGCCTACCTTTGGCTCTTACTGAAATGCCAGTCATGCACTCAACACTCTACTAAAGGTTGTGGAGGACAGCAAAGGGGCATAAAAATTAGGCAATAGGGTAGAGTGATTAAGCGCTCAGGCTTTAAGACAGGCCTGGTTTCAAATCTAGATCTGCCTCTTATAACCGTGTAAACTTGGACAAATTGCTTAACTGCTTTAAGCAATTTATTTTATAAAAATAAATGTGTGTATACACATACAATATATATACATATATGATAGTGCCAAATACTAAAAAAAAATATAATTATATGTGTGTACAGATATGTTATACACTATACAGAGACAACCTCAAGGAGCTTTTGGTCTAGCTCTTATAAGGAAATATTAACATGTTCTAATTTAAAAGTTGGGTGGTAGATACACGGGTATTCATTTTATTATTTGTCTTTTAATTAAACATATATGGCATATAATCTTTTGAACGTATTATTTATTTCACAATAAAAATGGAACTACAAACCCAAATGAAGTTAATCACTAAAACGTGTCATCTCATTAGGACAGCTCATCCGTGTCAGTATCTTGCTCATCCATGGCACTGTCTTGAAAAGTGAGGTCATGACCCACTGGGAACTTGGCTAAGAACTCGGCTCTGTTGGGATGTCAGTCAGATGCTTGATGAAGCTAAGGGCATCTGATTCTCTCTGCGGCTTGTGGGTGCAAATTTGAAGAGACATGAGGGAACCCCATTCAACTAAGAGGAACTTTGTTTATGCTTCGTGGGGACCTGAGTCAGAAACTCTATCGTTGCCTCCACCAGACACAACTGAACTCCCATAAATGAGAAGGCAGGATCAGAAATGGGGCAGGAGGGGAAGTACAATGTGACTCAAGAAAACACAGGACTTTTCCGCCTTCCACTTCACGACTCTTCAGCTGAAAGCCTTTCTAACAACTGAGATAAGTCATTCATACTCCTTTCTAAATGTCCCAACCACCTCCCCCTTTTCCAGGTGATGTCTTGTTTTAAGGTGTTGAGTGATGAGAGTGGCCGTGGCCGAGCTGCTGGAGGACAGCAGACACTTAAGATTGTAGGTCCTTCTCTGGGTCTAAGGCTGTTTCCTAAGCCAGCAAGATGGATCAGGTGGCCTCTCAAGCCTCTTGTAGCTTTCACACACCATGGTAGAATATTCTGATGATGTGTTCAGGCCAATTAGGGGTAGGAAGAAATCAGCACTTTCAAATCACATCACCCCCTTGATTTCTTATGCTTTTCCTGCTTTGTTTCTTGTAAGATATTTCTATGTAGGAAATAAATAGGGGAGACAGTACATTGCATTTAGCCAAGTAAATAATAAAAATAGCTAATGCTTAAATAATGTTCCAGGCATTACTCTAAGTGCTTCACAATATATCAGTTCAACTGAGGAATATACTATTGTTATCATTATCCCCAGTTTACACACGGGTAAACTGAGGCATGGAGCAATTAAGTGGTTTGTTCAAGGTCATGCAACTTGTACCTGTCAAAGCCAGGATTATGAACCCAAGTAGTCTGACTCTGGAATCCATGCTTTAATCACTGTGCTGCAATGCCTTTAGATTGTATGTTATCCAGATTGTTCCTGGGAGAGTAGCCTTTCTCTGAGGGGGTAAAGCTAGGAGATCCCATTTTATCAAGCTTGGAAACTACTTAGAATACAGAAATTTGAAGCCTCAGTTTAGAAGCATTGTTGTCCAGATTCTAGAAATGATCCTCGGCTTTTGCCTGACAAGGTATCCAAAGGTTTGCCTTAGCATTTCTTTATCCGTCACTCCAGTGGGATCAGCAATGGGATGGTTTTAAACAGAGGGCAAATCAAGGCAGTGGAGAACCCAGTGAAGTCAAACCTGCAGGAGAGCAGGATCCGAATCGTTCAGCCTCTGGCCCAAGAGGCTGCGCACCTTGGGGGAGATGCTTCACTTCTCTGGACCTCAGACTTCTCCCTTGTAAGATAAAGAAGTGATGACAGATGACTTTAGAGGCCCCCTGCCTCTCTAAAAGAGACTGTGAGTCTCTATTCTTCCCCCAGCTCTACCAGTTGCTGGCGATGGAGTGATAAGGCAAATGGCAAGCAGGTTTTGACGGTGTTCTGAAAGCAGACACCAGACATGTAAATTCAGATCCCAGGAATGTGAGCGAAAGCTCTGGCATGGTCTCCCCATTTCAACAAACAACTAATCGATGCAGAAACAGCCAGGTAATTAAAAGCCACTTTAATTTTCATTTTCACACTTTGTTCGTCATAGACCCATCTGTCAAACTACCTATTTTTACCAAAGTTCATCCCAAGCCCAGAAAACACAGACAAGGAAGGACCTTTCCCCCTCCACAATCCTTCTTCACATTCCACTTCTCGCATTTGATGATAGAAACAAAACCTTTAAAATATTCAACACAAAATGTTTGAGACTTCCAGAGTTTGTGAATCATAACATATCATCAATCCATCCAAAACATGAGAAATAGGCTATAAGTTCCTTCATTATACCTCAGTATCTGATGAGAAGGCACTGAACAAATATTTGTTGATTAGTAACAAATGTGTTGACGGAAAGTTCTAATCATTACCAACGAAGCATCAGGCTCGCGTATGTGCTGATCAAATCTCAGATTGCTTCTCCTGGGTTCATCACAAACTCCTTTCATCATCCAACCAGGCAGTGAGACCCTCTCAACTTTTACCTTGGACAGCCTGGTAAGATTTTACCAGAACATCTGATGCTCAGACTGGCCGCCTACACATTTCACTGAGGACTGGTGAGAGGGAGCCAGCACAGACACCATACCTACAGTCACCGTGGCCGGGGAAGCCCTGTGCTCGGGACCTGATGAAGGTTTGGTGGATTATTCCCCAGCCCTCTTACCCATTTAGTTTCGTAACCTCAAGAGGTCAGAGCCAAAGGGGTTGATAAGTAAATGAAAGTGCCTGGGGGAGGGGAGGAAGGGCAGGACTGTTAGCAAACTTAGGAAGTAGAAGCACAGCAGCCAAAGCTAACTTCTCTGAAGAACCCAGTGTTCTTGCTTTGAGGGACACTGGATCTCAATGGCATTGCCACCTGGCCTGGGAAAAGCCTGCCTCGTGCAAGCCAGGAGACCTGAATCAATTATCTTAGTCTGTTTCTTTGCAATCGTGACACTGGGGCCGAGTAGCCCAAGGGTCTTTTCTGTATGACTGGCAAATGTCCAAATCAGGCTGGAACCACGAGTTAACTTGAGGATGAGGTCTGGTGGGAATCTATGCTCAATTATAAAGGAAGATTATTTGTTAGGCTAAAGAAGATCTATGCTTTAATTATCAATTTCACTATCTGCAGGTAACAAGTGACCCTGGTCCCCTGCTAGGATCTGGGGAAGATGATCTTCACCCTTTGGGAACTTAAGCACATCTCACTTACTCAAAGCAACTGTTAGCCTTACAAAGAAGGCAGGGCTCCTCACTCGCAAAATTTTAGTGGGAAATGAGACCTAGCCAGGGCTCAGAGGGTTGAGCCCTGAATACCAATTCTGATGAGCAGAGAATGCACACAGCCATTGGCTATGTTTTCACCCTCAGTGGAGCATTCTTCTTCTCTGAGAAGCAATCGCAGTAACGGTCATAATTCCACCTATTATTGTATAGTTCTTTTCAACTTCTCAAACACTTTCCCAAGCAGTCTCTGGTTCGGATCAGCCCAATTCCAAATCTGCTTATTTGAATGTGGCATTCTGTTTTCTTTCTTTTCTTTCTTTCCTTTCAGCCAGTTCGGGAATCCTTCTCAACTTGCTGTTGTCCAGCACTCTAGGGCCTCCCCTAAACTGCCTGGCTTAAGAGAACAAAGGATCAGGAGCAGTTCTGTCCAGGGGAACTTTCTGCAGTGATGGAAATAGAGTAATTGCTCCCTCCATATGGCTAGTGAACACTTAAAATGTGACTAACGTGCCTGAGGAGTTAATATTACATTTTATTTCATTTGAATTAATTTAAATGAAAATAGCCACACAGGACTAGTGGTGCCAGATGGGACAGTGCCATTCTGGGGACTTTTCACAGTAGAGAGCAGGGAAGGTTAAACTGTCAGTCATCATTACTTAACCTCCTTTCATTTCCAAATGGTACTGATTTCCACACATGGAAATTTAAAGATTTTTTTCAGACTTTAAATCAAACTTCTGTTAAGTCCACATGCCTTAATGCTGCAGTTGTATGCTTTTTCCTCAAATGCAAATATGGCTCAACATAATGTGCAGCAGTAGCAACTTTATTCTTCTGCAGGGTCTGGGGACCTTCACATCCCTGCTGGGAGGGCTCCATGCTCTCAGGCCTGTGAATTCCCCACCCTGCACCCACACAGCTCCAGGCTTCTAAAGAGCGCCCTTTGTCTCCCTGGCTCATGTGTCAAGGAGGCAAAGGGTTCTGCTGCACGGCAATTAATCAAATGGCCCACTTCTACCTTTGATCTGGGAGAAAATAGTCAAGATAACATTGAGGAGAAAGTGAGAGACAGTGACAGAGAAATGGAGAGGGGAGGGAGAGGAGAAACTGTGCTAGAGAGAGAAGGGGGAAAGATAAGGTGGAAGGGGAGAGAGACGGCGGGCAGGAAGGGCATGGGTGTTTCAGAGTCCAGCTGTCATTCTCTGTCCGTATTTCTTAAAAAATCAGAATGTCTCACACTACTATGGCAAGTCCCTTTCCTACTACTGGCCAAACTCAAACCACCAGATATCTTAACTCAAAAGAAAGGCCTCATAAAGGTTTATTGGAAATAATAGGTTTGGACTGTACCTATTAACTTCCTACTCCAACACCTCTACGTCTAGTTTTCACTCAGGTCGACAACGGATGTACTTAAAGGTGGCACTCCAAAAGGTCCTGACTAAGAGAGAGAGCTCCCAGGAAAATATGGTAAGCCTGCTGGTCTCTGAGAGCTCCTGCAGACATTTAAACTTTCTTTATCCTGATTGAAAAACCAGAAATCCATGATTAACCACAGAGAAGGCAGGAACTAGTAATCATTTGTGATTAAATACAATAACATAGTAGCAAAATTTTTTTCAAGGCCTTGCAGGGTTTACCTTTAAATGAAGCTCTTTAGACAATGGCTGGGTGGAGGGTAGTCCTGAAAGAAAATCGAAAAAAGAAATGGCGTTATTTTGTTCAACTAGAGAGAAATGAAGTATTCAAAAACAAGGATTATGTTGGCATTTGTTTTCCTTTCCTCAAAAGGTAAAAAAAAAAAAGCTATAATGTGTGTTCCTTTTGTACATCTTAAAAACATGTTAGGGACACACTGAGCTGATAGATATGAAAAATTATGAATATTCCACTCAATAATTAAGCATGTCTTCTTTTCTTGGCCCTTTCAATGACAGCATTTCCTGCACAATCCATTTTAATCCAATTCCTTGATATTTAAAAAAATGGAGATTCCTCTAATTGATTCATAGAGAAAGTTTATTTATCCAAAGGAACTGAGAAAAGTTAGGCTTGGAGGTAATTGTTGTAGCTTTTTTTATGAGGTTACGAGTTGGCATTTACAGGGGAAATTATCTAGAGGTGCAGCGAATTGATCTGCAGTTTTTCTAGAGAACAAATTTGATGATTTCACTCCACTGCATAAACACACAGACCCAAACACACTTACCCTCTTCACAGTTGTGAGGTCAGCTGGATTTGGGGCCAGACTAATGTTATAAATGTTCTAAATGAGGATCCCACCCCTCTTGGGTTCTGTAAAACATGTCCAGTTTTCCCTGACCAGATATTGGAGTCTGGTTATATCTGTCACAGATGAATGAGTTTGTTCTTGGCCTATCCAACTCAAACCCTCTAGGAACCTCTTTGAAAACCACAGAACATCATTCCATGCTTGATTTTGCACTAAGATCTTTCAATGGGTTGAAATATACAGCACTTAAGAGCAGGTGTTCCCAGCTCATGGCCCAGCTCCATGCCTGAGGAGGCTGCAGAGGGCATGCCATTCTCATTAACAACACACCATCTCCATGTCTCTTCCTGAAACAGGCTCATCTTGTTTCAGACAGGAGGATGGGGACAGAGGCAGACAATATCTTGACCATTCCACCTCCCCAGAGAACGCTTACAGAGGAAAGATACAAACGAACATTAATACATGGCTGTTTGCTAGAACCCTTCAGAAAGCCCATAAAATATCTTAAAGGCAAATCTTGCCCTTAGCTCCAATCTGTTCATACCTGAGTTGATCCAAACATGCAGGAAAATCCAATGGGTATCTTCAGTTTCCCTGGGTTATCGACTGGAATTTTAGATATCATGGTGTATGGTGAATGGCTGGAATGGTAGGGAAGATTCCCAAATTCGGAGGGCTCAGGGACTCATTCTACTTTTCTAATTTACAAATGAAGTGCAAATTTTGGTCCATTGGTGACTTACACAAGCTGACAAAATAACATCCCTTTCTGAACAGCTGCCCCATCAGCGCTGGCCAGTTGCTAATCTAAAGTGCTAAGTAACAATGAAATGTTGCAAAATCACAAAGACTCACCCTGTCCATTTGACCAAGATGTCACATACAGCACTGAGAAAGAATACCTCCTGTCAGAGGTCCACCCACGGCCTTCACTGCAGACTTGGGGATGGGGGTGGGGTGAATTTGCACACATGGAGCCCTGTACCCTTTACACCCAACTCACACTACAAGCACTTCTTCACATCAGTCTGGCTAGCTGGCTCCAGGCCTCCAAAAATGGGAGGGGAAAAAAAGTATCACTTTAATCGAAAGAATTCATAATGCTGCTTCCAGATACTTTATTCTTTTGGCACTTCATAGGCGCTGTAACAGAAAAAAGAGGGGGGCTGCTTCAGTAAGTATGAGAGAAAATGATGAGACCACATGGGGGCAAGAAATTAGAAGGCACAAGAATCTTTGTGATGAATACAATTTGTCCTAGAAAAATAATCAGTAATGCTCATCAAATGCTTACTATGCACCAGGCACTAGGCACACATTATTTCTTTTACTTCAAATACACATTGCCCTGTGAAGTAGGCATTGGGTCTCCGTTTTACAGTTGAGGAAAGTCAAGCTTTTGTCCAAAGTCACACTCATTGTAACTGAGAAAGGCAAGGTTTATACCCAAGAAATCTGACTCCCAGGCCGGGCTCTTAACCACTCTGCTGTAACAGCCAGACAGTGCCTCATGAGGGCTCCTTTTAACCCAACTGACATCTTCCGAGCAAGAGAAAATCTTTTCTATGTCACATTTCACAATTACCGACCATTACATTTTAGGATGTCGATCTTCCAAGAGGTTTTTGCCTGGCTCCCTCCCTACGGACCATCTCAGGGGGAGTCGTGTGGACAAGAAATCAGTCACAGGTGGCCAGCACAGGTTCACAACGGCCAAGTTAGGCCAGACAAAGGCCAACCACATTTTCTTTTTAATAAGGTTATTAGTCTGCTCAATCAGGGAACATGGTGTGTCTGATTTTCAACAAGATATTTGGCCAAATCTCTCAGGATATTTTGGTGGACAGGATGGAAAATGTGATGATTGAAGTTGTGGGAAACCTGTCTTCCCTGATTAGTGGACTGACGTCAGTCTCAGACACAGCTGACCAACATTTTTACCAACAGCCCAGACATTTAAAATCCCACAGGCGCTCCCATTGCCCTTCTCCTCGTACCTGTCTCTGCCAGTCCCATCCACACGTACCCACCACTGCACACCAAGCCTTGCTTTCTTTTGTCTCTGGTCCTTGACTCACGTGATTCCCCAGGGCGGAACACCTTTTTTTTTCTTTAATTTCTATTGGAGTATAGTTGATTTACAATGTTGTGTTAGTTCCAGGTGTACAGCAAAGTGAATCAGTTATATCAATACATATACACATATCCACTCTTTTTAAGATTCTTTTCCCATATAGGTCATTACAAAGTGTTAAGTAGAGTTCCCTGTGCTATACAGTAGGTCCTTGTTGATTACTTATGTTACATATAGTAGTGTGTATATGTCAATCCCAATCTCCCAATATATCCCCCCACCCTCTCTCCACTGGTAACCGTAAGCATGCTGGAACTCCCTTATTTCTCTAATGTCATGTCTTTCACTGCTCAGCTTCAAGGTCACTTCCATAAGGAAGCTTTCCCTAACCACTGGCCACCAAGACTGGACTAGATATTCACCCCTGACCTCTCTGCTCCTGCCACGTGTGCCCCCAACATGCCATAACACCCTCATCCTAACACTTAAGGCACATGTTGTTGGTGACTAGTTTATATACTTCATTAGATTATAAACTCCATGAGGGAAGGGATATGTCTATTCTGGTCATAACATCCAGCATCATGACTGTCATAATATTTTCAATAAATATTTGTGGAATGAATGATTAAATAAAATCAAATAGTCTTGGGACTTCCCTGGTGGTCCAGTGTTTAAGACTCTGTGCTTCCAATGCACAGGAGGCGGGTTTGATCCCTGGTTAGGGAACTAAGATCCCACCTGCTGCTCAGTCTTGGATTAATGACAAAATCAGGACCCAAAAAAGGTGTCAATAATCTGGAACAGTGGGGTGAGTCCAATAAGATTAATTTCAACTGGGATAAATGTAAAGTAAAACACATGGGTGTAAAAAAAAATCACCCATATAAACTATGTGAGGGACACATGATTTTAGCAGCACATGTGAAAAAAACTTGGGAATTAATTAACTGTGAGTTGAATGTGACTGCGCCACCCTCAAAATCATGTGTTTTCAGGCTTTACAGTTAGGAGCAAAGTATCTAAAAGCAATGAGTTCTGAGCTGGCCAAACCACACTGAGTACTGTGACTATTCCAGGTGTTATATTTTAATACAAAAGATGACCAAACAGACTGCATTGCGTTTAGAAGAAAAGAATCAGAAAGGAGAGTCCTGAAAGCCAAGTTATACAAAAAATGGCAGAGGATCTTGGGCTGTGCAGCCTAAACAAGAAAGGTTTAGGTAGAGCCATGATTGTTGTCATGTGGAAGTCAAATTAGGCTTGTTCTGCATCTCTCCTGAAAGTAAGACCAGTCTCATCAGTGGAAGCTAAAGGTGGGGAAGAGAGATTTCCAGTTCAATATAAAAGTTGTTGTAATGGGATCTGAGCTGTTAGAAGATGGGTGGGCAGAGGGGCCCACAAAGACCCTTCCAGATAATTCAGGAAAGAACCTATAGGCCTCCTATTGCCGCATTTCAGTAACATCCTCAAAGTTACGTCAGAGGCAGCCACATCGCTCAAACCCACAAACCCTGAGCTGGTTTGCTTCTCTGTAGTTATGTCTCACCTTATGACTTGCAGCCTCATAAACCAACAGGAGACCTAGTTTCTGATCCTAGTTATATCACTGATTAGCTGCGGGCTTATCATCCTGTTTAATCTCAGTTTCTTCATGTGTAAAGTCAGGAAGTTTGGACTCATCAAATCACTTAGTTCTTTCCACATTAAAGTTCTAAAGCATTAATATCTCTCCGAGTTTGTCCTTAGTCCATAAGCATCAGAATCACCAAAGGAGCCTATTTAACACGTAGGAACTCTGGGCCCCATCATAGAATCTGAGTGGAACCCAAGAGTATGAATTCTTAGTAAAGTGCGGTAACTTGTTAACACGCACGCTGAAGATCTAGAAACAATTCAAAAGAGGCTGTGTGCCCTTGAGATCAGAACCACAGATAAGCAGAATTCAGGTGCAGAAAGATTAACTTGGTTGCCCAACATCTCAAAGTAAACCAGAGTTGTTCCCAGAAGAAAATAATCAGGTTATTTCCTGTTTTCTTTAAGGACCTGAAGACTTAAAGTGAGGAGGTAGGTGGAGAACTAGAATAGTCTCCAAGGTGTGTCTAGTAGGGCTGGAGAAGCCCTAAACCCTGTCTGGTGACGAAGGAATCAGAACTTTGTAACAAGAGGCAGACATGCATCCTGCAAGCCTCCAAAGCAGGCGAGGACAACAGTAGGCGCGGCCTCCAGACTGCAGGAAAACGCGGAAAGTGCAGGGTGAGTCCTGCCAACAAGCTCTCCCTGCATATATTGACCCTCTGGGAGTGACATGAGTCAGGGTTTGAAAAGCTGGGAAAATGGAAAAGCAAGAGGTGCTCTTAGTTAACTGAAAACCATCCTCAGCCAGGCCCAGGTAAGCAAGACTTTCATGTGGTGCAATGACGCTATCGCGGGAATGTTATCCAGAAGCAGCCCTGCCAAATATTTTTTTCTTCCCTAATTCCAAGGTCCCAGAGAGCAGTTGTCCAAAACTGCCATGACACATTCTTGGTTTGAAGACCTGATGAAATTAGCAGAGTTCTTTAATTGAATTTGTAAGGAGGAGTTTGTTTTTGAAAGCCCTTTCGGCTACAGACCCCACACAGATGTAAGGCCATCATCACTAACAAGCCCACTTTCTCTCCTTTTTTTTTTTAAACTCTTTATTGAATTTGTTACAATATTGCTTCTGTTTTATGTTTTGGTTCTTTGGCCCTGAGGCATGTGGGATCTTAGCTCCCCTACCAGGGATGGAACCCTCACCAGCTGCATTGGAAGGCGAAGTCTTCGGCACTGGACTGCCGGGGAAGTCCCCCACTTTCTTATATATATTTTCATTGAGGTTTTCCCAACACTGAGAATCATCGGTGTAAGATTTTCTTAATCTCGATTTAAAACACACATGACATGACTGATTTTGAAAATTCCGTTTCTATCCTACAGCTTATTATCCAGGCTTGCCTGGATAGTTTCACTGTCAGTTGCTTGCATAAGACTCACTGTCTGATATTTAAGCCGAAAAAGCCCAGATGCTGGCACATTCAATATTTATACATTTAGCAACCACCTCATACCCTCCCCCCACCCTCTCCCCAAAAGCAAATCCATGAATGCTCATCACAAATGTAAATATTGCCTAATATAGGGTTTCCAACTCTGCAGGTGAGGCACACCGAAACCGTCAAGACCGTAGACGTGGTCACGAACATGTCACATATTTGGGTCTTGTACAAACCCAAACAACTTCTGATGCTCTTCTCCCCGTAAAATTATAGAAAGGTTTTACTTACAAGTCATGGGCACTAGTCAGTCACTAAGTCATTATCATGTTGAAATTTCTGGCAGCATTTCCTTAAATGACACCATCTACCTCTCAGCTCTAAAAGTCACTTAAGTGTCTCCACCAAATCATCTATAAAGCAAATAAACCCTAGGAAGATACCTCAGCTGAACACAAATACTCATAATGCTGAGAAAAATAAAGAAAAAAGCTTGCTATAAAGAAAGCTAATTTCATATTCCTATCAGAGAGCCATCAAGTAATACTGCTGGAAAAATAAAAAGTACCTTACCCAGAAACAGTTGAATTAAGCAGATGGATTTTGACAGGACCTGAATAATTAAAGTTTCCACTGCAGCTTTAGAAACTCCTGTTCTGAAACCCATTTTGTCAGCCAATGCTAAAGAATGTTTTTTTTTGGCTCAGGAACATAAAATCCAAATAGTCCCAGAGGAGAAGCTGCCTCTCAGCCTCGACACCTTCAGACACTGCCTTTCAAAGAACAACTCTTTCCCCTGGAAAAGGATCTGTCATGGACATTGTCATGTTAATTGGCCAAATTCAAACACAAGTCATCTCTAAAACCAGCAATAGGAAGACCTTTGGGTAGACTGTTTTAAAACTTTTTCCTAAAGGAAAAGAGACATGCTAATAAAAAGTCGACCTCGGCATATTAGACCCTAACAATTAAGAACCCCAAACCAAAATGCTTTTTGTTAACTGCTGTCGGCCAAGCAGTCTTATTCTCTGCACTCTTCACTGCAGCAAGAAAAGCCATCCAGACCTCAAAACTCTATATGATAGTAAATGGTTGGAGGTAGTATGGATAAATTTCCATCCACATATAATCCAAAATTTTGTATCAATCAACAGCTTTGCTTTTCTTCTGAAGCAAATTCCAGATCTGTTCACAAGGAGCAGAAATCTGTTTAAAGGTGAGGCACTGTGGACCCTGACTCCCGTGTCATGGCTTCCATACAAGGCAACCAATGGAGGGGACCTAGGAACAAACGCAGAGGACAAAGCCGTCTTGGATGGTGTAAGGTGAGGCCGCTCAAGATGGCTGTTCTCTTGCTCTCTGCACATCCCCTGCTTCAGCAGTGCCTGCTTCACCTACACCTACTCCCAGGACTGACCTTCCTACACACTTGCCCCGGACCCCAGCTAGCGACTGTTCTCATCATTAGATCAGAACATCTCCACCTGTAACTTATGTAGGGGGTGACGAGGGCAATGCCCGACCCTCTGCCAGTTTCCCTGGTAACCGAGGCGCCAATGTGACGTCAGTTCCCCCTATCACTTGTGTCCTCCCCGCCCCGCCCCCCCGAAAAGACGGCTGTGCGGCCTGCCCGCGCCTGCCGCGCCTGCCCGGGTGTCGCTGCAGGACGTTGCCGCAGACAGGTGAGCCCCCCCGCGGCCGAGGCGCTGGCTCCGGGCTCTTTCCTCGGCCTCCAGGCTGGGCAGGGCCCGCGGGGTGCAGTCCAGCGGAAGTCAGGGCGCGAGCGGGAAGGTGCGGGGCCTGCGCTCACGCGGGGGGCCTGAGGGTCGTGGGGGGCGTCCCGGGGCGGCCGCCGCTAGTGTGCGGGGCCCCGTGGTGGCTGTCCTTGAGGAGGGGCGGCCCCCAGGAGGGTGCGGCAAGCGCACAGACGGCCCTGAGGCTGTGGTGGGGCTGGTGGCCGCCGTTACGGGGGAAGAAGGGGGCAGAGCTGAAGGCGGCGGCGCAGCTGCGGGCTGGCCGTGGCTTTGTATTAAGAAAGGCGACCGCCGCTGAGCTAACAGTGGAGGCGGAGGTTAGGTGCCCAGGCATGGGGAAGACATTTTGTTTAACTGGCCAAGGAGCGTCAAGGACGGCCTCTGTGACTAGCCACCCAACCCTCCAGCAGCACTTACATGGGGCCATCCATGAGGGCGAGGTGCTTTCCCTGCTCTCTTGTGGCTTTCTTGGGTTGGTCGGTTTGTTTTTAATTTTTGGCTGCACTGGGTCTTCGTTGCTGCATGTGGGCTTTCTGTAGTTGTGGCGAGCAGGGGCTACTCTTCATTGAGGTGCTCGGGCTTCTCAGTGTGGTGGCTTCTCTTGTTGCGGAGCATGGGCTCTAGGCACGTGGGCTTCAGTAGTTGCAGCATGTGGGCATGGTAGTTGTGGCACACCGGCTTAGTTGCTCTGCAGCATGTGGGATCTTCCTGGACCAGGAATCAAACCTGGCAGATTGGATTGGCATTGGCAGGTGAATTCTTAACCACTGTGCCACCAGGGAAGTCCCTGCTCTCCTGGTTAATGGGCATCTGCTCGCCAATGAAGGGGATATGATTAGTCTTCGTTAGCAAACTGTGGAAGATGTATAAGAGAACAATGGCCCCAAATGGTTCTACTGTTGTATCAAAGTGAGCCTTTTGGAATAGGTTCGGGTTTTATCTTGGGTGTGCATCTGAGTGTCTCCATACCTGAGTCCAAATCCTATTCTCTCTTCCTGGTTTTGACCCTCATTAGGGAATCCTAGTAACTTGATGGTGATTCATGTTCCTCAGAAACTGAGGCATGTGAATGTAAGTGAATATGTATTATAATCTATTACTGTTATTCGTTTAAACAGAATTGGGTGTTCAGAAACTGAAAAAAATTCCTGAAAATGTCCATGATGGGACTTGTTTGATATTCTAAAACTGGTTTTTGCATATGCCCTGAGAGGAAGCTAGCTTTCTAGAAGGAATTGGTATTTCTTCTTGTGCCTTTGAGATGTGATGTACCTGGGCTCTCAGGAACTTTAATCACCTGTGATCCCTGAGAGTGAAGAAAGAAAGAAAAAGAAAAAGTCCTTTTTAAACTCTAGTAGGAAAACTGTGAGATCTCTGTGTCTGTAGATATATGTATGTCTATGTGTACCTTGAATATGAGGTGTCTCTGCCTCAAAATGGCATTGCCAGGATTGGTTTGTAGATGAGTCCTGTTTAATTGGCTTAAAAGAAATTAGGTGCTCATATAAATTCTCCGAAATATAAAAGAAACTCCAGAATGAATTTCAGGCTCACATGATCTGGGAAAGATTCAGTACTAAATCAATATCTGGTATTGAAGCTAGCTTAAGCTTGTTGGTTTGATTAATATAGATACGTCTTTAGAGTCCTCAGTGTTAAGTATAATACTTCTGTTTTACCTAGGTTTATTAGAGACTAAATAAGACCTTACTGTATCTGTTGCAAATTTCTCATCAAGCAACATAA
Organism: Hippopotamus amphibius kiboko; assembly: GCF_030028045.1. Classification (NCBI taxonomy): domain Eukaryota; kingdom Metazoa; phylum Chordata; class Mammalia; order Artiodactyla; family Hippopotamidae; genus Hippopotamus; species Hippopotamus amphibius. Next base: position 72,424,364 of record NC_080190.1, on the reverse strand, counting down.
CTTGATATGATGAAACTTTAAATGAGTGTAAATGAGATAAGAACCTTTAAGTAAACTCTATAGGAATAATTACGTTTTGGGAATGTCTGTCTAAAATAGTCTTTCCAGATTTTGGTAACCATGTCCTGCCCACTGCCTGCTGCACATGGTGGGGTGTCTCTCCAGGACCTTGCTTCAGATGTGCACGTGGTGGGGTGTCTCTCCAGGACCTTGCTTCAGATGTGTAAGATCCCTGTAGCCACAAAACTACTGATATCTCTGTTGCTGACTCTGGGCTCTTTCTTTGGTCTCAAGGTTGGGCAAGTACAGGGCTTGTAGGCCTGCGGGGTGCAGCCTAACAGATGGATAAAAGTCATTCCCCTAACCCTACTCTTCCTGCCTACAAAAACAAAGCAAATGAACAACATTCTTGAGATGAGATTTAGATTTCTGGGCCTGAAGGTAAGATGTGTGCTACCGAAACCAGCCCATTTCTGAGTCATTCCTTTCCTGGCTCTGGAAATGACCCTGGCAGAGCCCGGAGAAGGATGATTTGGTTTCTGGGGCTCTGTAGTGGGAACCCCTGTAGCTTAAACCCTATCTCATCATTTACGGGACAATAAGTTGTTTTTGACAAAATTTTTCTGCCTGTTTCAGATCTACTACTAAAGACAGCTTTTAAAATGGTTAAAAGAAATAAATGGCACAATTGGAAAGAATAACTGGAAAGATCTGCTCCATTTGGAAAGAGTAGATTTTAAATACCTGAAAACATATAAACGTTGGCTGCAATACAGTTTCTGTAAAACTCCTCCCATTGATTTGAAACCCCCAAGCATTTGTTCAGAGGAGTCACTAAATGAGACTCTTACTCAACGGGCTGTAAGGACCTGGTCTTGGCAAGTGTGCAACTTGTCTCTTTTGTTTAGAAATCATACTGTGCTAGGCCACTAGTGTTGTGAAATAATCTGTGTCTTAGGAATAGAACTGAAGACTCAATCTGTGTGTGCCTAAAAACTGTAAAAAGCCCAAGAAATTGACCCCCTCACCCAGAAATGAGCAAAGAGTAAAATCAAGGTGTGATTTAGTGACCTTGAAGCCAGCACTGTCTTACATTGCAGAAGCTGATGGGGCTCTCTGTACCATGTCCAGGAGGATGGGTGCTTTGGACGTTCCCTAGAGGACAACCACTTAGGCCTCTTAGGGGATTGGGCACATTGTAGCATTGCCTCCCACATAGAATTGGGACTCAGGAAGGAGCAGAGAAAGGTCTTTAGGGTTTGGGAAGACTATAGACGTTGCTTGATCCAGAACTATATACAATGGGAAGAATGCATTTTATTTTGGGTTGGGTGCCATATAACTGATGAAGAAACAGAAATATGAATATAGAACTCCACTTTAGCACTGGTTTTAAGCATAGCTGGAAGAAACCAGTAGTTCCCAAAGGCTGGTCCAATTTTAAAAACCACTGTCCCCTATCCTATCACCCTGTGCTCATGTGTGCTCTCCCTCTCTCCCCCTCTCCCTCTCTCTCACACAGACACACACATTTTATACATGTGAAATTGGGTTGAAGAGTGATAGGCACAGTCTTACTTTTCAGAGAACACCTAATCTTACCTGCTTAAGTGACCAAAGAGAAAATTGAGGTTAGAGACATCTGTGAATTACCCAATATCTAGGCAAACTACAGCCCAGCCTCCCAGTCTCCTAACCCAGTCCTCTTTCTACTGCACTAACTAAAATGTCAGACAAAGGTCTTAACCACAGTAATAGGTATCATAATAGCAATTCTCCCACCCTCTTCACTTACAGCACCTGTGGTCACAGCCATGCATTTCAATGGCATGATCCCTCCCTCAACATGGGACCCACCCTCACCCCTGACACTTCATCTTCTCCACACCCTCACCTCCAGTCTAAGACCTGTCAACTGAGAAGCCAAGGGTCTTTCAGCTCATTTCAGCAAAGCCACAGAAACTTAAAAGTGAGCAGGCCAGGAACAGTGATCAGAGTTGAGTGGGGCTTGAGTACTTTGTGTTTGTGGAAGGAGGGGATGGGACTGTTGGAGATGGAAGATATTTTGAGCATATGTTGCAGTGGGTCTTGAATGTCCTGCTGAGAGAATAAAAAAGGCAAGGAACTTTTCTAATACATGGCTCCAGCCTGCGTAAAAGAAGACGACTGATCCATCATGACAATTGTTATGTTTCTTTCCCTGTTTAATGTGTGTAATCTCACTAGAGTAGAAGCCTTGTGAAGGCAGGGACAATGCCTATCATTCAACACCAGAGTGCGCATGGCTCGCAGAGTACCTGGCTTACACAGGTCCTGAAATACACCAGTTACTGACAGATGCAGACACAAAAACTACAGACATGCAGCTCCCCTTACACTTGTCACGTGAGCTCTCTTCGTCACTGGCCAACAGTTATATTTTGGGACGTGAGAATAACCACCTGGCATTCCCCCCCTCCACCCCCACGCCCCCCAGCCCTGCCCCTGTAGTTTTCCCTCACCAGTTACAAAAATGGCAGGTAGAGTTCTACATTCATATTTCTGTTTCTACATCAGTTATATGGCGCCTAATGTATTCTCCCCATTGTAAACACTTCTGGATCAAGCAACTTCTGTAGCCTTCCGAAACTCCAAAGACAATATCAAGAGGCTAGAACAATGGCTTAGGAATGAAGAGGCTTTTCCTGGTGGCTCAGTCTCTGACTCACACCTGACCAAGGACAAATCATTTAACCTCAGCTTGCCTTGTTTTTACTGTATGCAAAATAGAGCCTGTAACAATACAAGCCTCCTCCTTCCCTCCGAGGAATATTCTGAGCATTGGGGAGATGCTATCTTGGAAGTGATTAGAGCACCTAAGAACTGGGCTCTCAATACAGAAGCGGTGTTGTTCTCAGTTGTGCTACAGCTGCTGTTTTCCAGCATGAAAGGTAGGTATTGTGAGGCCTTGTTGGCAAGGAGAGGAAGTTGTTGCTGTGTGTTGACATAATGATATAACAAGCAGGAGGGCAGGCACCTCAGAGGTTTAATGGTTCTGATTTCATTCATTGAATTCCTTCTTCTTTACCTCAAACCTCAATTTCCATTATTCTTTATGGATAGGTGTTATTTTTTATTTTCCAACTTTCCCCAGCTGCCAGGACATCTGGAAGAAAACAAAGCCGGTCCAAGACATAAATATAATTTTCCTAATTGAATCATAGAACCCCACCAGTTGGGGGTTGGGACACTTTCTTAAGGCGTCATCTAATTCATTCAATTTAACAATCAAACAATTTCTGAGCAATTTCTATAACAGAGATATATAAAGAAGAATAAAAGCTGGGACTATTTTCTGAACAGACATACAGTCAAATAGCCATGAATATACTTAGAGGAACTTGGTGCAAAGGCCTCTGTAAGCACCATCACAATCTCTCTAACCTGAAATTGCCAATGATGTGATTTTACACAAACATTTGAATGTCTTAGTAATAAATTTGTTTATTCACTCATTCGTTTATTCATTCTACACATGGTTTGACTGCTTGCCATGATTGTAAGTTCCTCAAATAAATTAATTCATTCAACATTCAACTAAGTTTATTATGCACCTCCTGTATACTAAGATCTGGGCTAGGCTTTAGAGAAATTGAGGTGAACAAAACTAACATAATCACTGATTTCATGAACTTTTAAGTCTAATAGGGGAACTGTACATAAAAGAAATATTTTAATATTTAAACACTTTAATTACAATTTTGCTATGAAGGAATAGACTAGGCACCATAAAAGCAATCAGACTTAGTCTCATCAATCCCCATAGACTGAAAGGATGGGAGGAGTTTCCAAGCAAAAATTGGAGGGAAGAGGATTGCAGGTAGAGCCAATAGCTACATGAAAGCTTGAGTTGGGCCTTCTGGCATGAAAGAGATCAGAAAGGATGGTGTGGCCAGAACTTAGTGAGCAAGGCAGAGAACAGGAGGAGGTGAGTATGGAGACTCAGAGATGAGCCTTCTCCATTTCCTGTAATTACTGCCCAAGCACCTAGCAGAGCAAGGTTCTGGAACAGATGAACAAATGCAACTTGAAGCACTAGAGGTACCCTGGCCTGTTGGCAACAAGATGTTCCCCAGTGTGAGATCCATCTTTAACTAGCCATGACAGAATAGCTTCTATAGCCTTGCTTATGCTGAGAACAGCCTTGTAGAATTAGAAAATTGAACGAATGAAGATATGATCTCTCTTACACACTTTATTATTCATCTCTCTTATGATAGTAAAACCAGGGTTGGGGTTGCTGTTGAGGTGAAGATGTGCAAAATATCCATAAAGTCCAAGTATAGGTAAGAAATTTGGTGTCAAGGTATCAAGCTGCAATACTACAGCATCTCTTAAGCAACTTAATTCTATTGAAGAGAAGAAGAAAGTAACATCAGATGCTGAATAACAACTCAACTTTCTTCAAAGCATGATTGCCCAGTAAGTTTATACATAGAAAAAGAAAAGGGTATCTGGACACTCTGGACTTTCCCACTCCATTTTGCCATTAATTTTTTAAACAAGAAATGGAATTCACCCCATGATAATTCACATGAAGGGACTTGCGTGACAGAAATATATACAGAGTTGAGGGCAGGGTTAAGGGAAAGAATAAACAAGGGATGTTGAGGCTACCAGGGAGTAGAAAGAATGGAGGCAGTTCTGCTGGGACTAGGACTGAGGGGATAAGGAGAGGGAGCGGTGCTACTGACATCCAGGACAGAAGCAGTCGTTGTGGAGGAAGGAAGTTGGGAAGGAGCAGGAAAGACACATCCTGAGACCTCTCTCTCCAGGGTCCCTACCGTGCTTCCCATTGCCGAACCCAGTGTAAGCCAATCAGCAAAGGGCTAGGATAACATGGTCCACAGACTCATCCCCAGGGCACAGTGCAGGGCAGGGAAGGGGGAAAGGATCCTAAAGGAAGAGCAGAGCGCATAAGGAATAAGCAGCACTAATAATAACAATGCTCTAAGTATAATGAGGAAAATATTGGGTAACCATAACAAGAGAGGGACAGAAAATTGCTGGTTATATTATATATATATGTGTATACTCTAAACATTAACATATAATACATAATGTAATATATAATGTACTATAATATGTGATAAGTTCACAAATATACTACTTTTATGTCTCTGTGTCAGCTATTTTATGTACATATATATTTTTGTGTGTGTGTACATTGTGCAAATGTATAATGTGTACATGTTTTCATATGAAGTTAGGCTAGAGGTAGGTTTGCATGGGCGGGATGTTCTGGCCACATGGATGGCTGATGCTGAAAACAAGAGGGGAACTACCTGCTATTTCCACATGTCTGGCACAGTCACACACTGTTTCTAAATGAAAGAGTTGTGAACTGACTCTGAAGTCAGTTCTGTATGAAGTAAATATAGTAAACACTTTCTGAGGTTAGCAGGGCCCCCCACTCTGTAAAAAAAAAAAAAAGAAAAAAGAAACCCTGACTTGCAGGAAGTGGTTCTCAAAAGCCATGTTGATGGAGACGTTTCTTTTAGGGCAGATGCCCTTCTCCGCCACACCTATGCATCACACCCTTTCTTTTGCTTCAGGACCCCGTTCAAACGTTGTCTTTCCAGCTCTCCACAGTCGTGTTCTTTATATCTTTCTTGTGCTCTTTATATCTTATAATGATCTGTCTTCTCAGGGAGCAAAGACATGTCTTGGATTAATTTGTTTTATCCTATTGTTTGGCATAAATGAAAACAAATGAAAGAGGTGAACTTGTTTAAAGTGTACATAAATGGATGAATTGCTCTGTGAATACCAAAATGCCACAGCCTGACCTGACAGGGGCATTCTTATCCCTTTGGAGCCTCTCTCAGATGCTTTAGGGTCAGAATCCATATCAAGTTTTACAGTCTTGTTTCCCTTTCTAGGGAGAGAATTGTAGGACAGGATAAGGGGGTGAAAAGAACTCTAAGCACCTAGAGCAACTCTGGTATCTAGATCCACATGAAACCAAGATTTTGGTGAAAGATACAGATGGATCCAGACAAGCACAAAAGTGTAGCAGAACATAATGCCATTCTCTCCGCCAACCAGTGACTTGGCAACTAGCTCAGGACTGAAACCAGAGCAGAGAACTTCTCAGCCATGGATACACTTCCTTACCTGGTAGCTAGAGAAGGGGATGCCAGATGCTTTAATGTCATTTGAGGCCAACAATCCATAGGGAGGTCACTAATCTATAGAGGGGCCATAACAAAATGTGATCCTAGCAAGCTGATGTCAAAAAGGACTCTTAATCTCTTTTTTCCCATGCATAAGTAACTATACACTGCACGTCAATGAGCCTTCCCTACGCAGCCAGGCCATTGAGAACCATTTATGTGGTGCCGGGTATGTATTTTAATGGCATTAGTCTAAAGGTCAAGCAATGCAAAGAAAAGCAGCCAGGAAGCAGGCCAACAGCTCAGGCAGGTAATTGAGCGTACCAAAGCACTCCGCCACCGTAGCGACTAGTCACCTTTCTGTTTATTTCTCTACTGCATGGTGTGGAAATGGTGTTCTTTTATTTTCTCTTCTCTGTTTATGTTAGAAATCAAGATAAGGATTATCCTTCTAGAAATAATATTGCTATTGGCAGTAGCCTATCAACAAATTTGGGCTTTCACTCTAGAAAAGAGTCAGGGAGAGTCAAGTATCAGCTCTTAAACTAAACTTTAAGTATCCCAGTGAAGATTGGAACAAAACTGAGAGTGGAGGTAGAGCTTCAAAAATATGGAAAGCCCCAGCTTCCAGTTCCAGTTTGGAGACCTGGCTGACCAGATCCTTGGGGAAATACTTTTGAAATTCATTGCAGTGTCTGCTTGCTGAAGCCACAGAGAACTATGCCCCTCCATTTATCCATCTGTCTGTCCATCCACCCAAAAAGCATATTTTTAGCCATAATAGTGGTAATAATAAGTAGCTAGAATTTAATTTATTCCTCATTGCCTCCCAGAAACTGGACCCACTGACTGATATGCGTTAGCTGATTCAGAGTACCCCCAGGAGATCACAGTAAAGTCCATCCGAAACCAGCATCCTACGGGCCCCACGTTAAAGGGCTGTAAATGTCAGAAAAGAGAGAAGCCGCCTGATAATCTGCCAAGACGAGGAAAACATGATATTGCAGGACTATTGTCTGTGAACGATTCCTCTCCTCAGACCCAGAGGTCAAAATGAACTTGTCATTATTAAATTGTCTCAGGACAGGCACATTGAAGAAATGTCAGCCCAGCAGGAAAAGGCCTAACTATTGAATGGCATGGGGAGAAAACCAGAGAGGTGCTCTCTGAGCTGTAGACCCATATTTTGGAAGAAGCTCTACTAGGGAGACTCCCTCTCTCTCTTCCTTGTTCCCTCCCTTCCCGGCAGGGTGGGGGCCAGGGCCCAGGCTCTGGCTTTCACTCCAATCCCACAAGCTTCATCCTGGGGGCTCCTCCACTGGCGTGCACAGTGACTGGATATGTGGTAGCCAGAAGTCAGGGAGGATATTTCTAGAAGTGCCCACTGTTCTGCTCTGCTCCCACTACTCTGCTCTGGGTGCTTCCCGAACCAGCCGCAGAAGATGAGAAAGATACAAGAAAGAAGCGTCCACCTAACTAACCAGGACATCTTGCCCTTTCTGCTACCCTTCCCTTACACATTCGCTCCCTTTTATAGGGTGCAGGCTTCTGGCAGACTGACTGCTCTGCTGGGACCCTTTGCCCTACTTCCTTAGTTCACTCTGCTGCAGTACCACAAAAGAAAACAACGCAAAAATGCTTATCATCCCAGGATGGATGAGAAAACTATGTCCAGCCCCAACCATAGCTTGATGCCTAAACTCTTGATACCTCTCTGAGATAAAAGTGAATGCCATTAAGAAATGGGGGTTCCCAAAGACTGAGACGCATGGGCTTTTATTAGTTATTGCTGAATATTTATGTCCCATTTATCACTGATTGTTGACTCTGAAAAAGCCAGTAAAGAAATTTGGCCACCTGAGTGCCTGGGGCTTTTGATCAATAACAAGCCAGCCTATCAGAGGGCCCCATTTCTAACTGCTCTGCCAGAGACAAAGGTCCTTTGTAAACTCAAATGCCCCAGAGCGCGGGCTTAGAGCTCCGTTGATGCAAGCAGAAGGAAGAGGGAGAGAGAAAAGGAAAAGGAAATCTTTTGCTTTTCTCAGCAGACACTTAGTATTGGGTGAAGGGACTTTTTAAAGGAAAAGGCTGTTGGGGAATGATGAGGACCAGGATATGCTAAAACATCTTTTACAGATGTCCTCCCTGGGCTGATAACACAGCTCTAACCTGGCTTTGTTTTGGAAGTCTCTGAAATAAAGGTGCAGAGCTGGATATGAATTCCCAAGTATGCCACTTTATACCTTTGCTGTTGTCTTCTCATGGATCTGAAGAGGTTAACGACCTTCCTTTTTTGGAGGGGAGTTGAGTAGGGGGGGAAGAAAGAAACTGGAGGAGGATATGTTCAAAATAAACCCAGAACCCTAAAGATGGTTTTTCAGTCTGGAGAGAGAAGAATCATCCTTTTGTAGAACTAGCTTTCACTTAAATAGGGTTCCCTGATTTGGGGGAATCTCCCAAAATGCAAATCATCTGCTTGTGACACTTTATTGTGCCATTCAGGGTCTTATTTTTTCTCTGACTGAATGGACCGTCCAGAATTAAAACAGAGCGATCAAGTTTAGGCCAGAGAATTAAGAGCAGACATGAAAATTAGAAACCATAGGCTCTACCATGAGTGTAAGAATTCTCCAAGTTGAACTCAACTTCATTTTCTTATGTTTATCATTTTTATTAGCACCTTGCTGTTTCCTGGCAGTAATTTGCAGTGCAGTGAAATGGGAGGCTTTAGAACTTCTTTCCTTAGGATCATCAGTGGAGCTGCAAACACTGCTTCCATGCGATCCTGGACCAGGTGGAGGGAAGAACCCCAAATGAAAGACTCAGGTAGTGTTAACCAGGGAAGGATCATGGTTAGGCTGATTGAAAGTAGAAAAGAAGCCTATCTGACAAGACACCTTGGGGTCTCCAACAAAGGCAGCAAAATAGATCCAAGTCTCCTGTATTTGACTTTGTCCTTCAAATCATCACCCACTGGACTGTTCCCCAGAACGAGTACCAGACATTTCTTTTTCTCAAAAACAATGACGCTATAATGGTATACGTTTAAATTTTACATAGTATAATGAAAATTAGCCATCCTCTGCCTGACTTCAACCCCAGGAGGCTTCTTGCTCCTAGGAGGCAACTCATTCAGCTCCTGCTTCTCCCAGACACCCCTATATTTGTTAATAATATGTTTACCATGCTGTCTCTTGGTTTATTAATTTTAAGCATTATCTATTGGATTCCTGGAAAGATGGGAACTTTGCTATGTTTTTAAGCTCTTTATTGGAATGTAATTGCTTTACACTCTTGTACCAGTTTTTGAGGTACACCAAAGTCAATCAGCTGTATTTATACATTTATCTCCGTATCCCCTCCCTCCCGCGACTCTCTCCCACCCTCCCTGTCCTGGCCCTCTTAAGGATCACCCATCATCGAGTTGATCTCCCTTTGTTATACAGCAAGTTCCCACTAGCTATCTATTTTACAGTTGGTAGTATATCTATGTCTATGCTACTCTCTCACTTCGTCCCAGCTTCCCCTTCACTCCCCCAACCCTGTGTCCTCCAGTCCATTCTCTGCATCTGCATCTTTATTCTTGCCCTGTCACTGGGTTCATCAGTACCATTTTTTTAGATTCCATATATATGAGTTAGCATATGGTATTTGTTTTTCTCTTTCTGGCTTACTCTGCTCTGTATGACAGTCTCTGGGTCCACCCACCTCATTACATATAGTTCAATTTCATTCCTTTTGATGGCTGAGTAATATTCCATTGTATATATGTGCCACATCTTCTTTATCCATTCATCTGTTGATAGGCACTTAGATGGCTTCCATGACCTGGCTATTGTAAATAGTGCTGCAATGAACATTATGGTACATGTTTCTTTTTGGGTTATGGTTTTCTCTGGGTATATGCCCAGTAGTGGGATTACTGGGTCATATGGTAGTTCCATTTTTAGTTTTTTAAGGAACCTCCAAACTGTTTTCCATAGTGGCTGTACCAACTTACATTCCCACCAACAGTGCAGGAAGTTCCTTTTTCTCCACACCCTCTCCAACATTTATTGTTTCTAGATGTTTTGATGATGGCCATTCTGACTGGTGTGAGGTGATACCTCATTGTGGCTTTGACTTGCATTTCTCTAATGATTAGTGATGTTGAGCATCGAATTTCCATGTGTTTGTTAGCCACCTGCACGTCTTCCTTGGAGAAATGTTAATTTAAGTCTTCTGCCCATTTGTGGATTGGGTTATTTGCTTTTCTGGTGTTAAGCTGCATGAGCTGCTTATATATTTTGGAGATTAATCCTTTGTCCATTGCTTCGTTGGCAAGTATTTTCTCCCATTCTGAGAGTTGTCTTCTTGTCTTGTTTATGGTTTCTTTTGCTGTGCAAAAGCGTTTGTTTCATTAGGTCCCATTTGTTTATTCTTGATTTTATTTCCATTATTCTAGGAGGTGGGTCAAAAAGGATCTTGCTTTGATGTATGTGATAGAGTGTTCTGCCTATGTTTTCCTCTAAGAGTTTTATAGTGTCTGGCCTTACCCAAAGAAATTTAGAGATTCAATGCAATCCCTATCAAATTACCAACAGCATTTTTCACAGAACTGGAACAAGAAATCTTACGATTTGTATGGAAATGCAAAAGACCCCAAATAGCCAAAGCAATCTTGAGAAGGAAAGACATAGTTGGTGGAATTAGGCTTCCTGACTTCAAACTATACTACAAAGCTACAGTGATCAAGATAGTATGGTACTGGCATAAAAGTAGAAAGGTAGATCAATGAAGCAGAATAGAGAAGAGGTAGACCCACACACATATGGGCAGCTTATCTTTGACAAAGGAGGCAAGAATATGCAGTGGAAGAAAGACAACCTCTTCAATAAGTGGTGCTGGGAAAATTGGACAGCTACAGGTAAAAGAATGAAATTAGAACACTTCCTAACACCAAACACAAAAATAAACTCAAAATGGATTAAAGACCTAAATGTAAGGCCAGGCACTATAAAACTCTTAGAGGGAACTCTGCTATTTTACACACACACATCCAACTTTCCTTCTCCCATCACTCCCAAATAGCAATATTGTAACATTGTTCCATTAATAGTCAGTAGTCACTGTGCAAACAAAGTACGATCCAAGTCCTACACTAAGCTAATGCCTCTTTTCTTGTGCACCCTTCGTATCTCCCAGATGTCTGCCTTTGGGAACTTTGCTAAACTCCCAGAGAAGAAATGTCCAGTTTACTCTCTTCATTCCCTCGTAAACATGACTGTCCGCTCCCAGCATGCTGCCTCCGTTTGCATTGCTCTTCAGCCTGTCTCCATCCTTTCAAACCCCAGCCATAACAATACCTCATGTACCATTTTCTCCAAGAAGCTTGAGCCACCACCGCCCCCCACCCCGCCCTGCCCCCATTGCTTTTCTTTGCTTCTAGATGCCTATATAATTCACAATCTGGACTACACGATCAAGCTGTTAATTAAATTCATTCTTACAGTGTTTGATGTTATTTTTTGTGTTATTCTTGCCTCCCAATTGTAAGTCCTCTGAAGGCAGGTCTTCTGCCTTACCTCCTCCATATCCATCCCTCTTGGGAAAGCCCTTCACAGTGTAGTCCTCAATACTTTCTCTAAAGCTACTTCTCAGACATTACTGAATTCTTTCTTTGGGGATCCTTATTTTTTGGCAGGGATGAGCTCTTGGCAAATTCTTCATGGCAATTTCTCTTAAGCCCTCCTCCCTAAATATAAATGGTTTGATCACAACCCAGGGGGAATTACAACCAAGCTAAAAATCCTCAAAGCCTTCTTTGACAGTGTCTTCTGTCTTACTTACCCCACGTCTAATCAGTTACCATTTTAGGGCCGCAGTGTTTCCTATATCTGCCTTCTCATTTTGTTTCTACTGCCTCTTCCTCTCCCTGTCCCTCCTCCACCCCCCAATTCTGGCTTTCATTTTCTGTGGTCTGCACCATTGTAATAGCTTCCTGAATCACCTTCTCCTCCTGTCTTTCACCTCTAAACCCATCTGCCAGATAAATTATTCTACAGCATGGTTCATCTCTGCAGTGGCTCCTCATTGCTCTCCTGTCCTACAGTCCAGACTCCCTGCCTAGCATTTAAAACCTTACATTCAGACTTAGCTCCTGTTCCTCTCATCTCATTCTCTACATTGCCTCCAACTAGAGGACTCACTATTTTGCAAACATATCTCCATGCTTTTTGGCCTTTGAATATGCTATTCACCACCTGAGTTACTTATCTTCAGCATTCCTGCTGTTGCCTCCACCATGAAGCCTTCCCTGCTCTCCTCAGCTCAGCAGGAGCCTTCTCAACTCTAGATTCCTATAACTTTTTATTCCTATCTTTCTAAAGGAGAGTGTTACATTCCACTTTTTGTTTTAATTGAAGTATAGCTGATTTTCAATGCTGTGATAATTACTGCTGTACAGCAAAGTGATTCAGTTATATATATTATATACATACACATTCTTTTTTTAATATTCTTTTCCATTATGGTTTATCATAAGATATTGAATATAGCTCTCTGTGCTATACAGTAGGACCTTGCTGTTTATCCATTCTGTATATAAAAGCTTAGATCTGCTAACCCCAACCTCCCACTCCATCTCTCCCCCATCCCCCTCCTTCTTGGCAACCGCTAGTCTGTTCTCGATGTCCATGGTTCTGTTTCTGTTTCATATATAGGTTTGTTTGTGACATATTTTAGATTTCACATATAAGTGATATCATATAGTATTTATCTTTCTCTTTCTGACTTTCCTCACTTAGTATGATAATGTCTGGCTGCAACATTCCACTTTTTATTATCATTATTTGTGGGTCTGCTGATCTCCTAGACAAGTATGAAAGATCGTTGAAAGCCTAAACTTGGTCGTTTAATGTTCCACTCTCCACAAACATGGCAAATTGCACAAATTAGGAGAAGCAGGGGTTGAATAAATGTTTCTTAAGTAAATGAATAAGTGAAGAAAAACCACATTCTTCTCTCTTGAACCTAGAGATGCTTTAAAAGACCATTCTAACACTCTTTACTCTCTCTCTCTCTGGTGAGTGGCAGAGATGAGTTTCAATACCCAACTTGCAGTGAGTGGAAGAGCCTAGCTAAATACAGTGCTTGCCAAAAAATAATGTCCTAGTATTAAGTATTAACTCCTACTCTTATGCATAGCCCAGGAGGTCATGCTGTTTCCAGACCTGAAGACCCTCTTTGGGATGGGATTTAAATTCAGGGAGACTATATCTCAGAGCTGTCAACACTCACCCCGCTTGCCTCCACCTCACAACTCGGCTCTAACTACAAAGCAGCACTCTCCCCATCTGTAAGTGGAAAAGGAAGTCTCTGTCTATTTTTACAGGATGAGGGGGAGGCAAGAGGAAGCATTTCATTTAATTTCTATTTCTTCTCTTGGCCTCTAACTCTCTGGCCAGGGTTTTCTATTTCCAAAGCTTTGTATTAGCTAAACATAGAAGGGCCCTTCTCAAAAACAGAAGCAAGCTCTGCTAATTTCCAGTCTCCCTTCTGGCATTCTCAGGAGACCTGCTAAGCACCTTGGTCCCAGGCAAATATGTCTTTGGCTGCAAGTCACTTGTAATGACCAACCCTAGATCAATAGATTCAATTGACTTTATGTACCTGTGATATTTGCAGTACTCTCTGGTTGAAAACTTTCCTAGAGAAAAATGATATTGTCCATTACTTTTCTCTTAGGCCATTTCACACAAAGCCAAATGTGCTTCCATTTGTTCCATTGAAGAAAGCCTGCCAAAGCCAAGAATGATTCTTAAGCAAGCGTCTTGTAACCCATTCCAAAATTACAAAAGTAATTCAGGCAGAGAGTGACTTGAGAACTACATTATCCATGTCTTGATGCTGTATAGACTGTGTAGCCCAGACTCATTCTATCCCTACCCATCTCCCCTATTAAGGAGATGTGGCAGAGGGTAAATGAACACACAGGTGCAAGCTCCTATGAGGCCTACGTCATTTTTAAAATGGTCCAACACAAACATGCCTTTGAGATTGCTACCAAAGCTGGACAATCTTCATAGCTCTGTATCAAGCACAGAGCACTGGGCTCATGCCCTAAAGATCTGAGATCTAAGATTAAGAAAGCTTACCTGATGCAGCAATGAATCAGATGAAATTATAAGAAAACAAGAATTATTTTTCTTTTCCCTACCTTTATCCCACATCACTCTACCCTCAGGGAGAGAATTTCTGGAACCAGGATACCAATAATGCTGATGAAGTGCATGAGATGACTTGGAACTGTTCTAGACTCTTAGTCTTCCAGTCTACAAAGGGTGGTAGCAGATGGCATAGGACCCAATCTGTTTTCAAACGTTGCATTTGTGAGTAGAAACAGGCACTTTGGACAGATTCCAGTTGGTAGATTCAATGAAGAATAACATAAGCCTCAGATTCCCCATGGGTAAAACAAAGGAGGTTGGGTGAGATATTCTCTCAAGTCCCTTCCAGCTCTAGTATTTTATGATTCTCAGTGGTAAAAATGCAAGGATTTGGAATGACCAGTCTCATTTCTCCCGTTAAGCTCTGGGTGAACCGAGGGCCAGTATTACATTGCATCATCTCGTGTACAGTAATATGTGAATGACATTATACAATGCCCGCTTTTATTAATGGGAACACTCTTCCAGCAATAATGCAATACCCTTGAGCTCATTCTGGCCTTCTTTGTTAATACCCAACCCAGTTGCATTGTCAGGAGCTACAAGAACATGACATAGACGTTGGAAGCAGGAACAGTTGAAGAGGGCAGGCACATCAGGGAATGACATAGACTAACAGCCCATAGTCTTGTTCATGCTCACAGTGGATGCTCAGTGAATGACTGGTGACTAAGAGTGAGTAATGTAGAAACACTAGTGGATTTGTTAACTGCCCAGAGTCAACACCTTTGTACCTTGCTATTTTCCTGGGGCTGAGTCTCGGCGGGGGTGGAAGGGAGGGAATTCACATTTGGGAGTACTTTTAGAGTTCCCGTATGTTGGGGATTCTCATTTGTTGGTGTTCTATCTCCTAATTATAAGGGATAGGTTCTCTCTCATTAGATAGATATCCCATTCCTAAAAGGCTTGGGACGAGCAAATTTTGGGTCAAATTCACACACTTAATTCCTAACTTGGGCTACTGTCCTAAGTCTCTGTCAGCTCTCTAACACAGTGGGCACTAGAATGAAAAACAGATCTTCAGGTATCTTATCATGTCCCTTTCTGAGATGGGTCTAAGCAGCTCTCCTTGCTTTCTTCTCCCAGAAGCCCCTGGTTCCATAAAGCTCTCTGTGGACAACACCCCAGGCAAAGGGCACCAACTTTCAGCTCTGAAATCAAAGAAGGAGCAGTCAACAGGCTTACACAGTGTAATCCTCCTTCTGCTCTTTACAAATGCCTCACCTGCCTGACCCTGACCTTGATAAGGGGTTGAGCTCAGCATTGTCCTTCAATTGCCCCATTATGCCATTGGTCTCTGGAAAACACAGGTAGCCAACACCTATCCTATGAATGGTACTTTTCTCCAAGAAAGATGAATCCTCTATAGACCCATTATAACAAGACCTTTCTTTGAGCTATTTTGCTGGAATTGACCATTATTTCCTGGAACCATCCATTCTCTCTCCTTTGGTCTCTAAGTACTGTGAAAAGAATAAGGTTAAGAACTAGCCCAGGGGCTGTGGGGCAAAATAAAACAATTGGCCATATAGAAATTATGTTTGAGGAGAAATAAACTTTGGTAATAAGTTTATTTGCTATACGGAATAAGAAGAATGTTAGGCTAGACTAAGTTTTCTGTCCATTTTGCCCTACTGTCTCTCCAAATCATATCACGTTCATAATGTCAGAGGAAGAGCTAGTTAACATTTATAAAGTGTGACACTCAGCACAGCTCCATCCTCTGAGGGTCTGACTGATTTCTCTCTGTGCTCGATCCCCCTTTGTGGCTGTTCTTCTCCTCTTGACAACTTATATTTCACTGTTTTCCCTTTAAGCATGTTGAACAGGTTGATATCCCTCATGCTGTAAAGGTGTGGGGTGCATTTGGCCTTGGACGAGCTTGGAGGGCTTTTCCTTTTTAGGGAACTTAAAGTTGACACCTTCCATCGAGCCAGCCATGTGTTCAGGAAACCTTTCACATCACTTGCAATTGAAAAGCAGTTAACACTGAAGTGTCTGCTTAGAAGTCCTTTCAGATTGCCTCATTAAAAGAGATTTGAATTTCTACATGGCTAGATATTTAAATAATTTCCAGGAAGTAGAACCTAGAATGGTTACTTGGGTGATGAGGTGGAGGTGAAGGCACCCAGATGAGAATTTTTATGATTTTACAAGTTGCACAAGTTCTTAGAAATTCCACAGAAGTATGTGAAGAAATGGACCTCAATATATCCTATAATTAATATCTAAGGCATATGTTATAATTGTCTTTCAGACAACCAGGTCGTGAGGAGAGAGCTGTGTTGGTGCTACTGGTACTCTCCAAAAGGTCTGGGGCCTTGTTACCATCTTTGGACATTTGGTCTGTTTTGCCTCCAAAGAGTTCTTAGAATCATCTCTAGGAAGTGTCAAGTGCGCATAATTATCCAGGCTCCAAGATGTGACTCTGAGGTCAGGTCAGGACCTGACCTTGTTATGGGGAAGGTGGTCCAGCCAGCTGTGCTTAAAGTCATGTGACACATCTGATAGAGCTATTTTTAGATTAAGGATTCTTCACTTTAACATGACTACAAAAACAAACTATTAAACTTTCTGGCATTTCTTCTTACCAAGGAAGATGAACTACACACCTCCTTCCCTCATCATTGTCCTTCACATCCTTCTGTATCTCTAGGTGAGCCTTGAGTGTGGTTAGACTCAGAGATAGGGTGGGACCGGTGATAGTGTATAACAACAAGAGGATGGGAGATACTGCTTATCTGATTTGGTAACAAAATAAAGAGATGTCTGTTGCAAAAATAACTTGTCATTAAAGAAAGTAACAGTTTTACACTTTTGCTACAGCCAAATGGGCAGCATTTAGGTGCTCTGCTTCTTGTTAAACAACTTGAGGTTAAACAAAAGCAGTGTTCAGAATCAGCACTTTGTGAGACAGCAAAAGCCAGTGTCCAGTGCACCCCAACTACTGAGCCCACCAGGCTGCAACTACTGAAGCCCGCTGGCCTAGAGCCCGTGCTCCACAAGAGAACCCATCGCGATGAGAAGCCCACGCACCGCAATGAGGAGTAGCCGCAACTAGAGAAAGCCCGCTCGCAGGCCCGAGCACATAGCCAAAAAGAAAAAAAAAGAGCCACTCTCTAGGCAACATTCCCTTCCCTACACCACCTACCTACCTGCAGGAGAGTCAGTAGGGCAATCAAAAACACCTCCCACTTTTTCCAGATTTTGAATGGATGGAAATATAGACACTGAAATCTGTGTTGTTATGGATGAAAGCTAGTCTAGGGGTTGTGAATTAATGTGCAGCCACAGTGGTTTTTTAAATTTAAGCCTGAGTTAATCAGACTTACCCACCCAGGCACTGGTGGAGCCAGACAATCTCAGGCCTATCTCCAGGCAGACACAGGTGGCTCACCTCATGGCAGAGTAGGAAACCTCGACCTGAGGACAGGCTGCTCTGAGAATGTGAGGTAAAAAATATACCACCTTCACATTACTCAAAAGAAAGCTGAAGTGGCTATATTCATACCAGACTAAGCTGGTATCAAGTTAAAGAATATTATCAAGGGAACATCCCTGGTGGTCCAGTGGTTAAGACTCCGAGCTCCCAGTGCAAGGGGCCTGGATTCAATTCCTGGTCAGGAAACTAGATCCCGTATGTGGCAAGTAAAAGCCTGCATGCCACAACTAAAAAGATCCTGCATGCAGCAATGTAGATCCCATGTACCACAACTAAGACCTGGCACAGATAGATAGATAGGTAGGTAGGTAGATAGATAGATAGATAGTTAGATATTTATTTTAAAAAATTAAAAATATAAAGAATATTACCAGGGATAAAGAAGTTCTTTCATAAAGTGGTCAATTCATCAAGAGGATATAAGAAGCCTAAACATTTATGTGCCTAATATGATTTCAAATTTACATGAAGCAAAAACTGACAGAACTGAAAGAAGAAATAGACAAATCTACAATTATAGTTAGGGATTACAAACACTCATGTCTCAATAATTGATAGAATATGTAGACTGAAATTCAGTGAGAATATAAAGCAGGGGTCAGCACACTATGGCCTTTGGTCCAAATCCAGGTCATGATGCGTCAAAATACAGCCATATCCATCTAAGTACTGTCTCGATAGAACTTCAGATTTGCATAATTGTGACAGGGAGTGTATGGCCCACAAAACTGGAAATATTAACTACCTGGCTCTTTACAGAAAAAGTTTATGAACCTCTAGACCCCTGGTATACAAGACAACATTATCAACCCACTTGTCATAATTGACTTTTGTAGAACACACCATGGTATAGAAGAACATACGTTCCTTTCAAGTGCACATGGGACATCAAACAAGATAAGCCATATTTGGGCTGTAAAACAAGTCAATAATTTTTTAAGGATTCAAGTGTGCAAAGTATATTCTCTAACCATAGTGGAAGTAAATTAGAAATCAGTAACAGAAAGATCTCAGGGAAATCCCCAAATATTTTAAAACTAAAGAACTCACTTTAAGTATTTCATGAATCAAAGAAGAAATCAAAAGGAAAATTAGAACATATTTTGAATTAAATATGCAAATTAATGCATGCAAAAAAAAGACCAAAAAAATTGTAGGCAACTGCTAACACACAGTACTTAGGTACTTTGTGCACTATATATTCTCCCATCTTAATAGAAATAGAAATTAAAGTTTAGTAGAACTTTTAAAACATCTTAAATCAATGACCTCAGCTTTTACATTAAAGAGCTAGAAAAAAAAGAGTAACAAATCGAATCTAAATTAAGCGGAAAGAAAGCTCAGGGCAGAAAGAAAGTAGAAAAATCAAACCATCAAAAAGCCAGTGAAAGCTTATTCTTTGAGAAAATCAATAAATAAATAAAATTGATATATTTCTAGCCTAACTTATAAGGGAAAGAAAGAAAAGACACAAATTACCAATTTTAAGAATGAGAGGAGTGACATCACTACAAATTTTACAAATATTTAAGAAGATAGTAAGGGAGTATTATGAACAACTTTATACATATATAAATTCAATAACTTAGGTAAAATGCACAAATCCTTTGAAAGATACAAGCTTCCACAACTTACTGAAGACAAATAATCTAAATATCCCTAAATCTATTTAAAAATTTAATTTGTGGTTTAAAACTTTACCACAAAGAAAACTCCAGGTTCAGGTGGCTTCACTAGTGAATTCTATCAAACATTTAAAGAAGAAATACCAGTTCTACATAAGTTCTTTAGAAAACTGAAGAGGAAGGAATACTTCTTAACTCATTCTACAAGACTAGTCTTACCCTGATACCAAAACCAGACAGAAATACTACATTAAAAACAAAAACCAACTACAGACCAACATCCTTCATGAACATAAATACAAAAATTCTAAGCAAAATTTAACAAATTTAATACAATAATATATAAAAAGAAAAATACATTTGACCAAGTAAAGTTTATCCCAGAAATGCAAGATTGATTTAACATTCAAAAATCAATCCATACTTTGCCATATTGATGAATTAAAAAAGTAAAACAATACGATCATCTCAATAGATGCAGAAAAAGCATTTGACAGAATTCAATGTAAATTTCTATTCAAAAATTCTTAGCAAACTAGGAATAGAAGGGAATTTCTCCAATTTTATAAAGGGAATTTATGACAACCTACAGCTAACCTCATAGTGAAGGCAAAAGACTGAATGCTTCCCTGCTGAAATCAGGAAAAAGTCAAGGATATCCACTTAACTTCTTTACAATATTGTATTGGAGGTGCTAGATCAATAAGGGAAGAGAAAGAAATAAAAAGCATCTGGATTGTGTTGGAAAAGAAGTAAAGTTGTATTATTTCACAGATGACACAATCATGTATCTAGAAGATTGGATGGAATCTATAAAAGGACTCCTGGAACTAATAAGTTTTGCAGGGTGGTGGAATACAAGATGAATATACGAAAATCAATTGTATTTCTATACACTGGCAATGAACAATCAGAAATTGTATTTAACAAAACAATACTATCTACAGCAGCATCAAAAATATGAAATACAGTTAAGTCTAATAAAAGATGTACAAGAAGACCTGTACATTAAAAACTATAATATATCACTGAGAGAAATTAAAGACAAATAGAGGAATGTACCTTGTTCATAGGTCACAAGTCCTAATATTGTTGAAATAAGTTTTTGTACAATTGACCTATAAATTAAATTCAAACACAATAAAAATCCCAGCAGACTTCTTCATTTTTTAAGAAATTGACCGGCTGATTCTTTTTTTCCTAAATTAATTTTTTAATTGGAGTACAGTTGATTTACAATGTGTTAGTTTCTGCTGTGCAACAAAGTGAGTCAGTTATACATACAAATATGTCAACTCTTTTTTAGATCCTATTCCCATATAGGTCATTACAGAGTATTGAATGGAGTTCCCTGTGCTATTCAGTAGGTTCTTATTAGTTATCTATTCTATGTATGGTAGTGTGTATATATCATTCCCAATCTCACAATTTATCCCTACCTCCCCTTTCCCCCCTGGTAACCACAAGTTTGTTTCCTACATCTGTGACTCAACTTCTGTTTTGCAAATAGGTTCATTTGTACCGTTTCTTTAGATTCCACATATAAGTGATATCATATGATATTTTGATATCATATGACATCTTTCTCTGACTTACTTCACTCAGTATGACAATGTCTAGGCCCATCCATGTTGCTGCAAATGGCATCATTTCATTCTTTTTTATGGCTGAGTAATATTCCATTGTATATATGTAGCACATCTTTATCCTTTCCTCCATCAATGGACATTTAGGTTGCTTCCATGTCCTGGCTATTTTAAATAGTGCTGCAAAGAACATTGGGGTGCGTGTATCCTTTTGAATTACGGTTTTCTCCAGATATATTCCCAGAAGTGGGATTGCTTGATCATATGGTAGCTCCATTTTAGTTTTTGAAGGAATCTCCATACTGTTCTCAATAGTGACTGTACCAATTTACATTCCCACCAATAGTGTAGGAGGGTTCCCTTTTCTCCACACACTCTCCAGCATTTATGGTTTGTGGATTTTTTGATGATGGCCATTCTAACCAGTGTGAGGTGATACCTCATTGCAGTTTTGATTTGCATTTCTCTAATAATTAGTGATATTGAGCATCTTTTCATGTGCCTATTGGCCATCTGTATGTGTTCTTTGGAGAAATGTCTGCTTAGATCTTCTGCCCATTTTTTGATTGGGTTGTTTGTTTTTTTGATATTAAACTGCATGAACTGTATGTTTTGGAGATTAACCCTTTGTTGGTCACTTTGTTTGCAAGTATTTTCTCCCATTCTGTAGGTGTTCTTTTCATTTTGTTTATTAGTTCCTATGCTGTGCAAAATGGCCAGCTGATTCTAAAATCTATATGGAATGCAAAGAATCTAGAATAGCCAAAATGATTTTGAAAAAGGACAGAGTTGGACAACTAACACTGCCTGATTTCGAGACTTATTATAAATGTATTGTAATCAAGACAGAGTGGTATTGACATAAAGATAGGCATCTAAGTCAGTGGAATAGGACTGAAAGTGTAGAAACAGATCCATACACATATGTACAACTAATTTTTGACAAAGGTGAAAAGACAATTCAATGGAGAAGGGATAGTGTTTTCAACAAATAGTATTTTTTTTTCAACAAATAGTTTCATCTATCACATTTAATCCTCTTAAGAAGTCTGTGAGGTAGGAGTTGTTATTATTCCCATTTTCAGAGGAGGAAACCGAGGTCAAGCTAATTTGTCCAATATTTCAAACAAGTAAGTGGTGGAACTGGGATATGAACTCTATTTGACTCCACAATCCATGCTCTTAATCACTCCACCATATGTCATAATGTGCTCTCCAGGAAAACAAAACACCAGATGCCCACATTCTGAGAAAAAGCCCAGGAAACCATTTTTAAGACATCTAATTATTTCATAAGTAAATTAACATTTTTTAAATTATAGAGATGAAGATTTTAAAATAACTTTTCAACACTCTAGAAGCACCCACATATCAGTCATTCATTCATTAAATATTTATTGAGTGTAAAGTACAAGACATGCTTCTTTACACACCAATAACTGCTTACATACCAACAATTGATATGTGACTATCAGATCATTGAGATTCTCTCTTAGAAATACAACTTTTAAATTTGGCATAGGCTATTTTGTGCACTTTGAAGTAATAAAATGGCATTTCTTTGTTTTTAAAAAAATCCATTTATTTTACAACCTCAAATTGGCTTAATCCCATTCTTTCAATTACTTTTGAGCTTTGACTGTACAAGATTGCATAAGATGTAGTCTTAATGTAATAAAACGTAATTCTGGTTGAGCCACAGGGAACTCTTTCTGTCCAACTCATTGGGCATTATCACAGCTTTGTGCTTAGGTGAAAAAATATGTAGATTTTAGTATGCTAGAGCTTGAGGCATTGAAGGGGAGCACATTTCACAAAGTAAATAGCTAAAATCCAACATTCATTTAACGTTAACTTTCTAAAACTCTACTCCATATATCTACAGAGTAACATACAATAGAAGATTTTTTAACCAACCTCTGCTTTAACCATCTCACTAGATTAACTAATTATCACTGCAAAACATACTGATTGATGACGCAAGCTGACTGCGTACTTGCAACTATAGACAACTCTGCAGTATGCACTTCTAATTAAGTTGTCTGTACCGAGAGTCAATTGTATTTTTCCCCAAAATTATGTTGGTTCTATTTGTTCTTTGTTATGTAATTTAATCAAGTATTATGGAAATCCACATGAGTACAGAAAGAATTGTTTTTATAAAAAATTTACTTGAGTACAGATCAACCGGTTTGCAAGGCAGAAATAGAGACACAGATGTAGAGAACATATGGACACCAAAGGGGGAAAGTTGGGGGTGGGGTTGGAGTGGGATGAATTGGGAGATTGGGATTGCCATATATACATTACTAATAAGAAAAAAAAATCAAATTGTACACTTTAAATAAATACAGTTTATTGTATGTCAAAAAAAAGAATAAAGTAGATTTTATCAAAGAAGAAAAAATTTACATGCATGTTTGAATCGCCTTTGAGTCAAGTGGGTAAGCTAAGTGGAAAAATTTAGAAGTTTTTCATAAAATTATAGGTTCTAAAAGAATTCTGTACTCATCATACAGCTTTGCAAATGTCTAAATTTCTTAAAGAACCCACTTTATGGTTAATGAAACTTGAAAAGTAGATGAAGTATTATAAGCGTGGTTTATGCAAGAAAGAGGACAGGAAACTCCATAGGCAAAGGTGCATAGGCCAAGATGAGGCCATGACTGTATAAAAGATTGACTAAAGACTATATGTTTATACATCTTAAGTTTAAATAAAATAGTGAAAGTTTCTGCATGTATTGTTAGTGTTCCTTACTCTAACTTTTAAATTTCACCCACAATCTACTAGTTTTAAGAGCATAGAATAAGAATACTTTTACCTCATAGATGCTCCCTGGGCCAGTTCTAGATTAAATTGTAAACTAGGAGAATTTTTCCTTTCCCCTTAGAATCACATTTCATCTGACCCACCTGTTTCTCTCCTCAACTGTGCCCCCTTCATAGGCAATCAGTTACTTTTGGGTCTAATTTAGTGGTGTTAAAACTAGATTGAGAATCAGAATTACCTGGGAAGCTTTAGAAATACAGATTTCTCCAGAAGCCAGTCTCCAGAGGTATGCTTGTAGGTAGAAGGTAGGGCCCAGAGACCTGCTATTTGTAAAGCTTTCTAGATAATTCTCATTACTAGCTAGGTTTGGGGGCTGCTGCCCACTTGCTGAAGAATAAATGACAAAGAGTAGCTTTAAAAGTTACCCTGTGGGACAGAATGACAAAAGAGTTGCAGATGTATGCAATTGACATTTCAACATAAAATATTAGTGGTTTTTAAATGAACTGCACAGGGAGGGAAAATGAGCCTGGAAGGAAAAAATAAGCCTCTTAGTCTCACATTTTAAGATGGTGCTCAACAAAAGTTAAAGTGAATTTTCTTATTTATTTATTTGGCTGCATTGGGTCTTAGTTGCAGCACATGGGATCTTCGTTGAGGCGCATGGGCTTCTCTCTAGTTGTGGCAAGCGGGTTTTCTCTTCTCTAGTTGTGGTGCGTGGGTTCCAGAGCGCATGGGCTCTCTAGTTTGCGGCACATGAGCTTAGTAGTTGTGGCGCACGCACTTAGTTGCCTCACAGCATGTGGGATCTTAGTTCCCTGACCAGGGATCGAATGCACGTCCCCTGCATTGGAAGACAGATTCTTTACCACTGGACCACCAGGGAAGTCCGTAAAGTCAATTTGCTTTTTTGCAAATGGCACCTCCTTTTTGTTTTGTTTTTAATTCCTAATTATTTTTAAAATTTTTTATTTTATATTGGACTATAGTTTATTTACAATGTTGTGTTCATTTTAGGTGTACAGCAAAGTGATTCAGTTATACATTTTTTTTTCAAATTCCTTTACCATTTAGATTATTACAGATTATTGAGCAGAGTTCCCTGTGCTATACAGTAAGTCTTTGTTGGTTATCTATTTTAGATATAGTAATGTGTCTATGTCAATCCCAACCTCCTAATTTATCCCCCTCCCCCTTCCTCCTTTGGTAACTGTGTTTGTTTTCTGTGTCTGTGAGTCTGTTTCTGTTTTGTAAATAAAATCATTTATATCCTTTTTTTTTAGATTCCACATATGTGTTATCATGTGATATTTGTCTTTCTCTGACTTACTTCACTTATTATGATAATCTCCAGGTCCATCCATGTTGCTGCAAATGGCATTATTTCATTCTTTTTTATGGCTGAGTAATATTCCATTGTATCTATGTACCACATCTTTATCCATTCGTCTGTCGATGGACATTTAGGTTGCTTCCATGTCTTGGCTATTGTAAATAGTGCTGCAGTGAACACTGGGGTGTATGTATCCTTTAGAACCATGATTTTCTCCCAGTATATGCCCAGGAGTGGGATTGCTGGATCATATGGTAGCTCTATTTTTAGTTTTTTAAGGAGCCTCCATACTGTTATCCATAGTGGCTGTACCAATTTACATTCCCACCAACAGTGCAGGAGGGTTCCCTTTTCTCCACACCCTCTCCAGCATTTATTGTTTGTAGACTTTTTGGTGATGGCCATTCTGACTGGTGTGATGTGATATCTCATTCTAGTTTTGATTTGTGTTTCTCTAATAATTAGCAATGTTGAGCATATTTTTATGTGCCTGTTGGCCATCTGTATGTCTTCTTTGGAAAAATGGCGAACCCTTGAAAGGACAAATTTTAATCACAATAGAACCCTCTTTCTCATGAAATCTCATGTGGAAAAGAAAATGCAAAACAGAACAAAGAGCACTGCTGTGGCTGATGCTGGGTCAGGGAGGTCCTGTCCATTTGATATCCCCCTTTTCCCTGGTGGAGGCCCCTAAAGAACTTCTTGAAACTCCTGGGGAATCCCAGGCAACGTTTTGAAAACCACTGGCACAACCGAACTCTACAGGGAACCGGAGGTTCCCTCAGGGTGAAAGAGTAGATCTCGACATCCAATAGAAACACTGTTGACCCAGCAGCAGCTCTCAGAGTGGTGCTGTCAGAACAGCCACAGTGCCCTTACTCATGGCTT
The DNA here is from genome assembly GCF_030028045.1 of Hippopotamus amphibius kiboko. NCBI lineage: Eukaryota > Metazoa > Chordata > Mammalia > Artiodactyla > Hippopotamidae > Hippopotamus > Hippopotamus amphibius. Next base: position 72,398,356 of record NC_080190.1, on the reverse strand, counting down.
AGCATAAAGATTTGCTTCCCCAGCTTGCTACTGACTCCCCACTCCATAACCAGCTCATGGCTTCTGTTTATTGAGAACTTCTCATGGATTCTGTGCACTGCTTTTTCTCTGTACCTATATTTTCACCTCTTGTATATCTCTGGGTATCTCTCACATTCAGATGCCCAAAGAATCTGATTGTGTTGCCCAGTGAGTATTCAGTATGGTGTGTCCTTTGGGGCAAGCTCTTATGTCAAGCTATCTTATGGGTCACAGGCCAAGTGTAGATTATAGATAATTGAGTATCTTTGAGTCATTTGCCACTCCCTAGAATATTTTGTTAATGGTGCCAGGATAATGAGGTCATATGATATAAAGTATAGTGACATATTCATAGGGAACCACTGTAAATTGCTTTTTTCAGAACTGGATTGTGAGTGGCAGGTCCTCAGATTATCATGACAATACATTGGGTTACTAGAATCAATCAATAAAAACAAATTTGTCATAATATATAATAAATAATTATAATAAAGTTGCAAGTCTAAACTTATCTGAGCTTATATTAATAAAGTGACCAAATTTGAGTGAAAGGATAAAAATGGGAGGAAAAGCATAAACATAATTACAAGTTTTTGAATGGATAGAGATTTCCCCCTTTAAGTCACAATTGCAATATGAATAGCTTTTTAAATATGTATTCACTTAAAAAGAGTTCCTCTCCATTTATTTCTACTCTTTCTTATATTAGTAAAATCCAGCTGTTTTTGAAATGAAGCAAAAATTTGCAAACACACATTATGAAATATGAAGAATCTTGGGACTAACTGACCACTTCAGTGATTATGAAGACTGTAAACTATTTTTAAAAGCAGATTTTTCACTGTTCTTCATTAAGGTCTGATTACCTCTCCCATTAGCATTTGGCTCTTTTATTATCATGATTGTGAAATACTGTAGATGTTACCACTAATGGATAAAGAAAGTTGACATGGTTATTTTGATTAACTCATCAATAATCATTTGGAATAATTTTTCTTCATTCAGTGAATGGATCATTCGCATGCCCTGTAATAACTGTGTACATTGAGGTGCAGGAAATTAGCATAAAAATTATCCCTGGAGAGCTGGTTTCCACTTCTAATACCACTAAAAGTTGGTTTGGACTAACATTTGAAGGCTTTATCAAATGAGTGAGATAAAGAAATGAATCCTCAGCCATTTTTCCTGTAATGCTATTATTAATACAGCCTTTCATTTTTAGATTAGAAATGTAACAGCACTCCTAAGCCTTCTTTTTTGCTACTTTGTTTTTGATAAGGGGAAAATATCAAGCAGCTGTTATAAAACAATATAATAGGGACTCTCTATAAATAGAAAATCACACAAGGAAATTATTCCACACTCTTCTTCCACTGATGAAGAAAGAAAGAAAATGGTGGGTTTTCAATTCCAATTCTTAGAATGGAACTGAGATTTTAAGTAAGTTTTACATAGTTTAGGCTTCATGTCTCAGCTACTGCTAGAACAACTTAGAAACACAAACTTGGTTCTAGAGGTTTCTTAACGATCATCTGATCTAATCCAGAACAGGAAACTGACATACGGTGATTTACCCAAAATCGTTTATTCAGTAAACAGCAAGATGAGACCTCACACCCAGATCTTCTGACTGAAGTCCAATAATTGCCTTTTTAAACCACAAGACACTATTACCACAAACACCTTGAATCTGGCATGAACCCAGACATGAAGATAGTATGGATAATGTGGCTAGGGGACGTAGGGAGAGACTTCCAGATTATTTTTTCTCTGTAGCCATCTCTCCTTAATCAGCTCGGAAATGTATTGATTCTGGCTGGTCTCCATTATTTTGCAAGAACTTAGACGGTGACTTCAGCTGTTGTCTTATCTCATAAAGGCCTTGGCACTATAAGTGCATTTGTTTTCAAGTACAGGTGAACATATCGATCCTGACTGACATAATCTATAGGATTTGATTTCTGGTTATCCTTCCAGTCAGGGTTTACCTCAGTTGATTGAAGCAAATGATAACCAGTCTGGGGTCACTTGTGCAGTTCCTCCATCACAGGCAAAATTTTGTTTCATAGCCATAGACTGGACCTTGAACTCTCACCAGTTATCTCACAAAGATACGCCCTAGTTTGCAATGTGGGGAGGATATGAGGGGATCAGTGACTTACAAACAACTTGGCATTCATAACGTGACAAACTGGCATTGATCCAGGTGATGCTGTATATAACTAGATACTGATACCTTTGGGATTTTGGCAAAATCCATATTGCCAGGACTTTGGGGCAAGTGATAGACAACAGAAATATGATGCAAGCAACACATAATTTTAAACTTGGGGAACTCCCTGGCAGTCCAGTGGTTAGGACTCCATGATTTCACTGCAGAGGGCCTGGGTCCGATCCCTGGTCAGGGAACTAAGATCCCACAAGCAGCACAGCACTGAATAGATAAATAAATAAATAAATAAATAAGTCTGTTAGTTACCACATTAAAAAAGTAAAAGAGAAATAGATGAGTTATTATTAATTTTAATAATAAATTTTATTTAACCCAATGTGTCCAAAATGTTGTAATTTCAACATGTAATCAACATAAAATTATTAATGAGATATTTTACATTCTTATAATGTCTTTAAAATCTAGTATAGATTTTATATTTACAGAACATCTCAATGTATACATAAAATTTGCAGTTAAAAAATAGATTCCTGTACTGAAGTTGTTCCAAATTTACTTAAAAGCTTTCCAACAATTAATCAATTAACCAAAAATCATTTCCTTTAACATTTGCGTCCACATTGACAAAACTTTTTTTTAAAATTTGATTTGACTTTGAAGCAAAAGCATATCAGTTTTAAAACTACATCTGTCCAAGTTAAATAAATTCACTCTCCTGTGTCCACTCAGGATTAATATCAAATTCAGAAAGTATTGAAATATAACTTTAAATTTATCAGTATCAACAAAGTGTTCAAATTTTCTTTGTACTTTTGGCAGCCAATTTTCATGAAAATACTCTGCATATTGATTCATGTTAAAAATCATGTGCAGAATCATTATTATTAATTTGTATTATGAAAAGTTTTCATTTCAACATAAACTGTTCTGTCTAGCTAGAGTTTTCCCTTTTCTTGGAGTTTCAAATTTATCTCATTCATATGCACTCTACTACCAGGGAGGAAATGTAAATCCCATTGCCATTTTTATCTTTGATTATTGAATACTTGGCAAGCATTCCTTTTTTCCAAGACAATCAGAGTTAATAGAGTAAATCTGTAAAGCTCTTCTACAACTCAACCAATGAACATTGGCGAAGAACACCAGATCATTAAACCCATTGTCTTCTATTGCTTTCAACAGTTCCATAAACCTCTGATGATTCATAGCATTTGCACATATATATTAAAGGATTTTAACAACTATATCCATAACACTGTCATAGTCTGCTTCAGCAAACTCAGTACATGAATTTTCAATAGCTATCATATGTCATGTAAGGAAAACATTAGTCACTTGTTTTAAAATTCCAATAAATTTGAGTACCATCCACTATGATAAAGTGTAATTTTTTTCCAAATCTGGCTGAAACTCGTCTTTGATAGATGTAAAAGACTTAAATCTGTACATCATGAGTTTGATTTTAGGTCACAAATTGACAACATTTCTTTGAGAAAAACATAACTGAAGAATTAACTGGGCAATGTCTCTTGTGTAGCATGGTATTTAATGCTAAAGAAAAATATTTGCAATTTTTCAAATTTTGAACTTTCATTTGAATTTTGAAATGATCTTATTGTTAGAAAGGTCATGTTTGGGCAGCTGTTTGGTGCCTTAAAGATCTTTAACTTTTTGTAAAATAACTTTTTTAGTCTTTTCCTTATAATTTTCCATCTCAGCTCCCATAACCAAAATAACTTTGTGTGTGTGTGTATGTGTGTGTGTGTTTGAATGTGTTCAAGAATCCAAGAAGTTTTACAGCTGGCCAAATTTAAAGCTCAGGTCCTCTTTTTTTTTTTTTTTTTTTTAGGTGGGGGTGGCTGTGCCCTGTCACTTGAGGAATCTTAGTTCACCAAGGATCGAACCTGTGCCCCTTGCAGTGTAAGCGTAGAGTTCTAACCACTGGACCACCAGAGAATTCCCAAAGCTCAAATCCTCCTAAAAATCATTTTTAAAAATTTATTGGAGGGCTTCCCTGGTGGCGCAGTGGTTAAGAATCCACCTGTCAGTGCAGGGCACACGGGTTCAATCCCTGGTGCGGGAAGATCCCCCATGCAGGAGCAACTAGACCCATATGCCACAACTACTGAGCCTGTGCTCTAGAGCCCGAGAGTCACAATCACTGAGCCCCACAACTACTGAAGCCCACACTCCTGGAGCCCGTGTTCTGCAGCAAGAGAAGCCTCCACAGTGAGAAGCCCACGCACTGCAACGAAGAGTAGTCCCCACTCGCCACAACTGGAGAAACCCCATGCGCAGCAACAAAGACCCAACACAGCCAATAAATAAATAATTAATTAATTTTAAACATTTACTGGACATTAAATTCTGATATCAGGCAACTCCTCTCATCAAATTTTTTGACTGTTAAGAGGAAACTTCTTATCAATTTCACTACATTTTGCTAAAAATATCTTTTAATATTGTCCATTTTATTATCTTAAAAAATAACGTTTTACACAACAGCTTTCTCACTTTGCTCTGCCATAGCAAATTGCAAATGTCTTTCACTGTGAAATATGCAACATACCTTCTTCCAATCTCTTTTTTCCTTCACTGTCTTACTACTTCCACATCTCCATTCAATTCCCCACCAGTAGTATGCCTTCATTTTAAATTTAAAATTCATTCACACTTTTTACCTAGAAAATTAATTTAGTTATGTTATAATTAAAATAGTAAGCATTTCAATTTATAGCACTGTAACTTGTGCTATCTGAATACAATATTCAAAGAAACATGTTATTGTGTTACATCGATGCATAGAAAAAGTAATTTGAACTGAGTTCTTCCATTATGTGTTTGTATGTAACACTAAGGAGGACACATGTGCCCAACATACCCACTATAACATAGTGTCTGACATGATTCAACAGTTAAAGTGCAATATGGACCTACCAAAACAATAAAGTTATATAACAGTATTTTACACTGCTTCATTTTTTTTTTAAAGATTTTTTTTATGTGGACCATTTTTGTAAAGTCTTTATTGAATTTGTTACAATATTGCTTCTGTTTTATGTTTTGGTTTTTTGGCCACAAAGTGTGTGGGTTCTTAGCTCCCTGACCTGGGATCGAACCTGCATCCCCTGCACTGGAAGGCAAAGTCTTAACCACTGGACTGCCAGAGAAGTCCCTGCTTCATTTTTTAAAATTAAAACTAATTAAAATTAAACAAACTTAAAGTTTCGCTTCCTCAGTCATCCTAGCCACGTGTGGCTAGTGGCTACTACATTGCACAACATAAGTGTAGAGCTTTGTGAACTGTATCCAATTTGAGAACTTACCCTTTTTTGTTGTTTTTGTTTTTCTTAATTCAAATTCCAGGTTAAGTTTTAGAGACTCTAAACTTTTTCCCGTGGACCTTGCCTGTTTCTCTGGAAGCTGCCACTTGTTGAGGATTAGGAAGTAATTGAAATAATAGACAGTGTTCAGGCTTTCACAACAGAAATGAAAAGGAATGGGAAAACATTTACACTCTCAACTGTGCTTTCAATTTTTAGAACATTCAGAATTGGTTATATTTTCTTTAAAACGTGTGGAGAGAAAAAAAGATTTTTTTAATTTAAGGATACTTTTTTTGTTAAATTAGTAAAAATCTTTTTATTTTTCTATAACTGACATTCCTTGCTATTTCTAATTCATTCATAGTCCTTCCTTGCAAGTAAATAATTTAACCATTTTTATACTTGGGTCCATTTAAGGAGTTAAACCTCACCATTTCTGGCATTTTGAAATCACCAGACAAAAAAACACAGGTCCAAAAATATTTAGGTGCATTTATCCAGTGTCATAACAACTCTGTTCTATGTATATAATGAGATATTGAGAATTACAAGAATAACACATCACTTCTCAATACTTTACCCTTCTTGTAAGCCTAGTTTGTAAAGTCAAAGCAAAGAAGAATCTTTTAAAATGACCAAGTCCCCAAAGTTCCATGTGGGTTCCTGACCTCCCGGAAATACAACAGGATCTCCACATTGAAGATCTCTGCTAGGGATCAGCTCTTGCCAAGCACCTCAGTTCTTGGCCCCTGTGGTCTCTCTCCTTCTCTCTACTCCAGGAGAACTTCTCTTTTCTGTAGGCTCACTTCATACAGAAGAGGAGACTGGTATCTTCCTTTCCTATATGACCTTCATCTCATGACTGGAACAAGTTTTGTAGCCAAGGGACCCTGCTATCACTTTAGTTGAGGCCTCAGAAATTAGTTAATTAAGACATAAGTAGATAATAAAGATATCACATCATTTGACAACAGGATGCCAGGCGTGTTGGTCATGGACCAATTAAGAAAAACAAAGGACACACTTGTGACATGTCTTAGGAAAACTTACTTATCAATAAGCACAAAGTAGTGTGCAAAATGGACAGAATGCTGAGAGAGAGAAAATAAAGGTGGTATTGGATCAATACCAGAAAACTTTAACCTGGGGCATTGAAGCTGGCCTTATGCACAAATGCCTCTTCCATAGAACAGTTTTAGGGGACAGGAGATATTTACCCCACATCTATCTATCTCTGATTTTTTTTAAAACAGTTTTTAAAGGTCACACTCCATTTACAGTTACTACAAAATATTGGCTATATTCCTCGTGTTGTACAATGCGTCCTTGAGCTGTCTTACAACCAATAATTTGTACCTCTCATTCCCTCACCCCTCTGTTGCCCCCCACATAACCACTTGTTCATTCTCTATGTCTGTGGGTCTGCTTCCTTTTTTGTTACATTCACTAGTTTGTTGTATGTCGTAGATTCCACATATAAGTGATATCATACAGTATTTGTCTTTTTCTGACTTATTTCACCTAGCATGGATGCTGACTGCCCAACTTTCCCAGATAAATAATTCCTTTGAGTTGAAGCGCTGAAGGCTACTATTTAATTAGAAATGTTAATAGACAAGATTAACATGTTAAGTTGTTCTCAGCTTTTTGTTACCACCAATTTTATGATTGGATTATTAGATTCATTGGCTGGTCACCCTCAGCTGGTTCTGAGGAAATGGAACGCGAAGAGAAGCACTTGACAGGGAGGAGAGTGAGATGAGAACATGGGACACTGGCCTGCAGGGTGCTCAGGATGGAACAGCAAAGAGGCAGAAAGACAGCTCAGTACCCAGAGCTAAGAGAGAAGCTAAAAGACATACCATGCTACAGAGCAAGGCCATCAACTGGTGCGCAAAGAAGGGAGGAACAGAAAGCATGCCCTAGCCTGCTGGAGGCATTTGGAGTTCACAGGGCTGCTCATTCGCCACCCCAATTAAGGACTCTCTGCTCCCTGCCTGGCCTTGCTGTGGTTTTCCCAGACAGAAGTGGCTTTGTTATTGGGTGAGCACCGGGGCCTGGAAGCAGCTGTGAGTGTGTGGACTTCCTGGTTGCAGCCTTTCTCCTCTGAATGCCTCCCTGGGACCTCTTGGTCCCAAGCCTTTTATCTCCCATGTTTCATCTGATTCTCACTGAGTATATTCTGTAATTTGCTTTGTCAACTGCCGCTCCCAAGGACTCATTCCCTCTTGATCTTTCGTTCTTCAATTCCTTTTTTTGTTCTGTCCAAAATGTAATTTTAATTAATTTTTTAGCTTAAACATTTATCAAAGTTCAAAAGTTAATCTAAAATGTTAGTCACTAAAAAGAGCAGTTCCTTGCCTTTCCTACTTCACCCACATGCAACTACATCTCTTTTAGTGATTTTTTTCCTCGAATTTACCCCAAATTTTACATAACATAAACATACTATTACCTTTTAATTCATCAATTATGAACATTGTCTAATGACTCTTTATTATGGTAGAGGAAGACAGCGCTCTTTCATATCCTTCTCCGCCCTCATCCTCCCCATTAATTACATCATAATGTTTGTGTTAATCCATTTTGAGGATTTTTAGCTTTGATGATTAAGCAAATACTGCTTGCTGCTAAGCCACATAGTATACTATGATTAAGTACACTCTTGGTGTAATTTTTTATCTTTCCTGGAGTTAATAATTCCCTTTTTTCATTTGCTCTCTTTATAAATATGACCTGTTTCATGAATCTGCATGCCCCTTTGGGCAACAACCATGTTGAGCTGCTTTTTCTCTTTTCAGTTGTGGTGGACATGCTTCCAAAGTAAGTGCTTTCATGCTGCTTTGAGTCTTGATGGCTGTTTCCCTTTTATTCCAAACCCCATAAAGCTATAGGTCCTTCTTGATGACAAAAATTTTTACCTCAGGTGACAAGACCCAACACCAAGACTTACACATAACTGGTTCTCCATAAATATTCCCAATTTGGTTTGTGGTCCATGATTTTGTGCTCTATTCAGCTCCTGCCAACACCTTTGCATATTCTGTAGTGAACCAAGTGTTACTCACCAAGGTTGCACACGAGCCAAGATTCACACACATCATGTGAAGTGGAACCAGCCCTGTACACCGATTCTCATATTCCTCAAGATGCACTATAATGCTAGCAGCTGGAGATAAGACCGGTGGAAACCCCCTCTTTCTGGAAGTTAATCTTAAATTTAGACATAACCAGGTGGTGTCTTAGAAACTTCAGAGGAAAACAGCTTGTCACAAAACCCGGGCCCTCACTCAGAGCTTATTGGATCTTATTTGACACACAATTCTAGGAAACACGATCATTTCACAGTCTTAAGCAAGTAGGAAGTAGCAGCAAACTAAAAGGGGTGTCGACAGAAGTAGACTCAAGAGCAGCAGGAGAAGGAAAGTTAGCTTGACCTTAAGGAGAGGATAACAAGTCAAAATCAGAACTGCATTTATCTGGTCTCAAAACAGATGTTTATAATTATGATTTTTGCATTATTCAAAAGACATTTTAGATGTATTTTTTCCTCAAATTTGAAGTCCTGGTACTTGATAGAGTCAGCTTGTATTATCCAGAAAATATATGTACTATTTCACTCTTGATGCCAGATATACAAGGTAGATTAAGTTCCACTTGGCCTTAACTCTGTGGCAATGGCAATGGCAATGGCAATGGCAAACTTCTCTGGCCTGGGAAGCTCTTCTTTATTATAGAATGTGGTTCTTAGAAACTTTACCAAAAGGCTCATAAAAAATAAACTTGAGTAAAACCAAAGGGATTTGTTTTACTCTGTCAACAAAACCTGCAATAAAACTTTTTTTTCCAATGGTTTTATTTTCTCCTGGGGTTTCATATAATGAATAAGAATGTCTAAAATGTTGGTCGTTTGTGAAGTAATCAGAACAAACCTCCAGTTAGGGAAAGCTGATGACAGTATTTTATATCCTCTTGACAACCAAAAAACCAGAATCTGGTAGCAGAGAAGGAAGTGGCTCCACTGGAACCAGGTCAGAATTGGAGAGTCACAGCCTCATGGTCATGCTTGGCCACCAAATTGGGTTGGAAATCCTCCACATGAGAAATTTTATCTAAAATGAAATGCAGAGAAAAATTTTGCTTTCCCTAAGGAACATACATTTTTTTTTCTTCTTGTAAGAATTGAAAAACATGTGTATGATTATTTAGTTCACGTCTTTTTCTCCCTCTTGACTGTGAGCTCCATGGACCAGAGAATATACCTGCTTTTCTTTACTTTTTTTGTTTGTTTGTTTGTTTTGTTTTGTTTGCCACACCATGCTCCCTGCAGTGGAAGCAACTTAACCACTGGTTAAGACTTTTCAACTTCTTCAGGTTTGGTTGGTTTTTACAGGAGTGTGGTTTGAGGGAGAATTCAAGGTATCTGTTTTCCGTGAGGCAAGCAGTTCTGTGCTTTTTTCATGCCTCCGTCAGGATGCCTTCCTTGCCTTCTCTGCCCTGTTGGAAACTGTCTTTTTCAAGGCTGTACCTTCAAAGTCTTCCCTGATACCATCTGTCCACCTCTCTCTCCTTCCCTGTTATCTGATTGAATTCATTGTAGTCGTATTTGTGTGTATCATGACCTTATAATTTTTTTTTTTTTTTGACTGCATTGGGTCTTTGTTGCTGCACACGGGCTTTCTCTCTAGTGGTGAGCAGGGGCTGCACTTCGTGAGGTGTATGGGCTTCTCTGTGAGGTGGCTTCTCTCGTTGTGGAGCACGGGCTCTAGGCATGCAGGCTTCAATAGTTGCAGCTGCAGGCCTAGAATGTGCAGGCAACAGTAGTTGTGGTGGGCAGGCTCAGTAGTTGTGGCTGGTGGTCTCTAGAACGCAGGCTCAGTAGTTGTGGCACATGGGCTTAGTTGCTCCATGGCATGTGGGATCTTCTTGGACCAGGGATCAAACCTGTGTGCCCTGCATTGGCAGGCAGATTCTTAACCACTGCGCCACCAGGGAAGTCCCATGACCTTATAATTTATCATACAAACTGGAACTATTTTGAGAAAGAAAGAAGACACTATTAAATATTATGCCAGCTCAATAGAAGTCAATCAGGAATATCCCAGGCAACCCAGGTACACGGTCACCCTACTTATTTGGGCCAAAGGCCTCTGACATCCATGAGGGAAACATTCCTGTAACTGTCAAGAGATCAGAATCATGAAAGTATGTTCAGGTTCCTTGCTGTATCCTAAATCCTATGTGCATTTAGACACATACCTATCTGCACATCACCTATACACTGTAAGAAAATTGCCTTTTTGAGTTTTGTCTCTCATTTGATGGCCATTTCTTCCCAAAGAAACATCTTTAAAGACTTCACGTGATGGGGGATACAGGAGGATGCTGGGCTGTCTGCTGGGTTCACAAAGTGCTGGCCCCCCCTTAGCAGCCTTACCAGGCACACTGTTGAAATTCCTCCATCAGCAAAGTGCCAAACTGATATGTCATGATCCTCCTTGTCATTTCTTACAAGTCAAGGCATGAATGTCGAATGCACCATAAGTTATGTATTGCCTGGACCTTCTTTAAGATTCAAGACTCCGTGGTTTCAATGAAGTCCTTGTTCAAGCATTTGAGCTGCTATGACGCTGTTTTTTGGGAAAAGCTATAGGCTTATCCACAGGAATCCTAGGGGCCCATTTCCTCAGAGATAGAGTGGCTTTTGCTATCTGTGTGTTAATATTTAAGACTTTTTATGCTCAAAACCCCAACCTTCCCCTCAGCACCAAATTTCTGGAAGACTTGTCCGCCTTCTTCTCTTCCTCTGCATTTCTCACTCTACCACCATCAGACTCCAGCACCCTCTGTACCATGGAAACTGTTCTGACACAGGCCAACAATAAACTCCTGCTTGGGAAAGTCACTGGAAACTTTTTCAGGCTTTATTATACATGAACTCCTCCCACTTACCACTTCTTCTTTGCTGGATGTTTTCTTTCTCTCTTAGACTTCTAGCATGTCTCTCTCTTCTGGTTCTTGGTCTTGATCTGCTGACCCCTCTACCTGCAACTGCCTCTTAAATACCATAGTTCCGCAGGCTCTGTTCTTGGCTATCTTTCCTCCCCACCCTCACATTGTTCCTTGGCAAACACATTGATTCCTATGGCTTCCACCGCTACTACAATACCAGCAATCATGAGTTCTAGATTTTCTAATCAGTACCATATTAATTCATTTTGTTTTATTGTAAAAATTGCTTTCATTATGCAGTTAAATGTTTGATTTTTAGAATTTCATCGAATTTCTCCCATAAATATTCAAATCTACCCTATCTTTGTAAGTGAATTTTTGGTTGGGTAATTTAGCTGAGTTCAAATCTCAACTCTAACTAGTGTGAGCTTGGGCAATGGATTATACAACCTCTTTGTGCCTCAATTTCCTTGTCCTAGAAAATGGGTTTAGTAATAGGAAATCTTACCTTACATAGTTATAGGGAAAATTACAGGTGCTAAACTATATGCGGAGCTAAACTATATGAATAATGCCTAGCACTCGAAGTCCTGTTAGCTGTTATTATTTTATGTGGTAACCTTACCTACATAGCGAAGACTCCTATATATTTCTGCAAGATCTGTCCTCTTTCATGAACATTAAACTGCCTATTCACATGGAGATCCCATAGGTACCTCATTTGCAACATGTCCAACACTGAATTTGTCATTTTTTCCAACAGGCCTGCTCTTCTATTCCCTGTTTGCACGAATAGTATCACTCATCACTTTCTACCCAGCCATGAAATATCATTGTTACTCTTAACTACTTGCTTTCATCCATCTAATGGGTCTTGTTGCTCCCAAATGTCATAGATTGGACCCATTTCTCCATTACTACTGTCACTCATCTTCTCTTAACTTGACCTTCACTTCCTTTTCATTTCAATCTGTTTCTAAGTCACAGTATAGTCACATCACTCCACTGTTTAAGAATCTTTAAAGGCACTGCATTGTCTACAACAATGCTATATAATAGAATTTTCTGCAGTGATGGAAATTTCTATATCTCTGTGCTCCAGTACGGTTGCCACTAGCCACATGTGGCTGTTGAGCACTTGAAATGTGGCTCATGAAACTGAGGAAATGAATTTTTAATTATGTTTAATTTTAATTAGTTTAAACACAAATAGCTCCATATGACTTGTAGCTACCAAATTGGACAGCACAGATGTAGAGGACAGAGTCCACCCCACCTGGCTTGGCAAACCCTATATTCCCCAGCCCCGCACCCTATACCATGACCCCAATGGTCTACTTATTCTGTACTTTTGTACATCTGTGTTTTTGTGTATGTTTGTGCCCTTTGCATACCACGCCTTTCTCACCTACTTGATCTGATGAACTCTTATTCAGCTTTGCAACCTAGATCAAATATCGCTTTCTCTCAGAAGCCTTTTCTCACATGAAATACAGAGAGACATGTAGATTAACTTTTTCTTCTGTGCCCCCTTGCACTTTGCATTTATTGCTATTGTAAGTTATACCACGTTACATTTTAGCTATTTGTTTCCTCCTAAAAAGTTATGATTCCCCCATAGAGCAATCCCTAGCTCAGTACCTCAGACTTGTTAAACATGCGTTTTAAATATGACTAGAGAAATCATTAGGCTCTGTGGGCTGTGTATGGTAGGAACAGCGTCCTGACAGGTACTTCCTTCTGGAGTCAGCAAAGTGTGACATGTCTCTTTCTAACATTTGTATCATATGGCATCACGTCTTACACTCCCTTCAAAACATGAGTGTATGAAGGAACCAATGTTAAATCCAAGACTGTAAGAATGGTTTCAAATAGATGGTGCCCTGTACAAATCAACAAGAAAATACATGCTAGAATTATTTATTTTTCTGCCTTATCCCATTCACTCTCTTTAAGAAAATGGTTACTGTCTTATATTTGTATTTCATCTATATTTATAAATTTACAATTTGGGCATAATGAAAATTTTTAAAAAAGGGTTAAATGAATAAATGAAACACAGAAAACTGATTTTGATCAGTAACTGGATACCTAAACTTTGGGCTGCTGGGCATTAGCAATTTCATGTTTTTCTCATCTTTAATCACTGTCAGTCATTGGTACAGTGCCTGTCAAAATACCAATCGAAACAACTGACTTTGAAATAGATTGGCCGGCGCCCCAGCATTGATAGCAGCACTTGCAAAAGCCAAGACATGGAAGGAACCTAAGTGTCCATCAACAGATGGATGGATAAGGAAGAGGTGGTATATGTACACAGTGGAATATTACTCAGCTGTAAAAAAAAAGAATGAAATAATGCCATTTGCAGCAACATGGATGGACTAAGAGATTATCATACTAAGTGAAGTAAGTCAGACAGAGAAAGACAAATGCCATATGATATCACTTCTATGTGGAATCTAAAAAAATAATACAAATGAACTTGTTTACAAAACAGAAATAGACTCAGACATAGGAAACAAAGTTATGGTTACCAAAGGGGAAAGGGGAGCGGGAGGGATGTTAGGAGTTTGGGATTAAAATATACATACTCCTATATATAAGATAGATAACCAACAAGGACCTACTGCATAGCACGGGAAACTATACTCAATATCTTGTAATAACCTATATGGGAAAAGAATCTGAAAAAAGAAAATATATATATATATATATATATATAAACTGAATCACTTTGCTGTACAATTAAAACTAACACAACATTGTAAATCAACTGTATTTTTTTATGAATTTTTTTAGCTCTTTATTGGAATATAATTGCTTTACACTCTTGTACCAGCTTATGAGGTACACCAAAGTCAATCAGCTGTATTTATACACATATCCCCTCCCTCCCGCGACTCCCCCCAACCCTCTCCGTCCCGGCCCTGTAAGGCATCATCGAGTTGATCTCCCTTTGTTATAAGCAACTTCCCACTAGCTATCTGTTTTACAGTTGGTAGTATATATATATGTCTATGCTACGCTCTCACTTCATCCCAGCTCAACTGTATTTTAATAAAAAAAATTTTTCTTTAATGGATTGGCCAAAGATTTGGGGTAGTCATTCTGGCTCTAGATTCTTGAGCCTGTACTCCTGTACTAAATCAGATTATCAGAAAAGCATACATCTAACTTCCCTCAGAAATACTAAGGACTACAATGTAATACTATGGCTTCATTTTTGTTGTTGTTGCTGTTAATATAAGAAATGGTCATGTGGATACAAACTACTATATATAAAATAAACAACGGCGTCCTACTGTATAGCACAGGGAATTATATTCAATATCCTGTAATAAACCATAATGGAAAAGGATATGAAAAAGAATATATATATGGACAGAAAGACACTGGAACTCACCATAAAAGACACCCCACATCCAGAGACAAAGGAGAAGCCACAATGAGATGGTAGGAGAGGTGCAATCGCATTATAATCAAATCCCATAAATGCTGGGTGGGTGACTCACAAACTGGAGAACAGTTATACTGCAGAAGTCCACCCGCTAAAGTGAGGGTTCTGAGCCCCACAGCAGGCTTCCCAACCTGGGAGTCCAGCAATGGGGAGGAGGAATCCCTAGAGAATCAGACTCTGAAAGCCAGCGGGATTTGATTGCAGGACCTCCACAGGACTTGTAGAAACAGAGACTCCACTCTTGGAGAGCACACAAAAAAATGTGCTCACCAGGACCCAGGGGGAAGGAGCAGTGACCCCATAGGAGACTGAACCAGACCTACCTGCTGGTGTTGGAGGGTTGCTTACAGAGGTGGGGGGGCAGCTGTGGAGGCAGGGGCACTGGCAGCAGGGGTTTTGGGAAGTGCTTATTGGTGTAAGCCCTCCCAGAGTCTGCCATTAGCCCCACCAAAGAGCCTGTGGGCTCCAGCACTAGGTGGCCTCAGGCCAAACAACCAACAAGGTGTGAACACAGGCCCACCCATTAGCAGACAAGCAGATTAAAGTCTTACTGAGCTCCGCCCACCAAATCGGATTAAAGCTTTACTGAGCTCCACCCACCCAGCCCTACCCACCATCAGTCCCTTCAATCAGGAAGCACACAGGAGGCTCCTAGATAGCTTCCTTCACAAGAGGGCAGACAGCAGTATCAAGCAGTATCAGCAGTATTTTGTCTTGTGGAACTGAAAACCACAGCCACAGAAAGAGAGAGAAAATGAAAAAGCAGAGGACTTTGTACCAGATGAAGGGACAGGATAAAACCCCAGAAAAAACAACTAAATGAAGAGGAGATAGGCACCCTTCCAGAAAAAGAATTCAGAATAATGATGGTGAGATGATCCAGGACTTTGAAAAAAGACTGGATGCAAAGATCGAAAAGTTTACCAAAGACCTAGAAGAATTAAAGAGCAAACAAACAGAGATATGCAACACAATAACTGAAATGAAAAATACACTAGAAGGAACGAATAGCAGATTAACGGAGGCAGAAGGGCGAATAAGTGACCTGGAAGACAAAATGGTGATAATCACTGATGCAGAAAAGAATAAAGAAAAAAGAATGAAAAGCACTGAAGACAGCATAAGATACCTTTGGGACAATGTTAAACGCACCAACATTCACTTTATAGGGGTCCCAGAAGGAGACAAGAGAGAGAAAGGACCCGAGAAAATATTGGAAGAGATTATAGTTGAAAACGTCCCTAACATGGGAAAGGAAATAGCTACCCAAGTCCAGGAAGTGCAGAGAGTCCCAGGCAGGATAAATCCAAGGAGAAACACGCCGAGACATATATTAGTCAAGTTGACAAAAATTAAAGACAGAGAAATGTTATTAAAAGCAACAAGGGAAAAACAACAAATAACATACAAGGGAACTCCCATCAGGTTAACAGCTGATTTCTCAGCAGAAACTCTACAAGCCAGAAGGGAGTGGCATGATATATTTAAAGTGATGAAAGGGAAGAACCTACAACCAAGAATCCTCTACCCAGCAAGGATCTCATTCAGATTCGATGGAGAAATCAAAAGCTTTCCAGGCAAGCAACAGCTAAGAGAATTCAGCACCACCAAACCAGCCTTACAACAAATGCTAAAGGAACTTCTCTAAGCGGGAAACATAAGAGAAGAAAAGGACCTACAAAAACAACAACAAAACAATTAAGAAAATGGTAATAGGAACATACATATCGACAATTACCTTGAATGTAAATGAACTAAATGCACCAACCAGAAGACACAGACTGGCTGAATGGATACAAAAACAAGACCCATATATATGCTGTCTACAAGAGACCCACTTCAGACCGAGGGACACATACAGATGGAAAGTGAGGGGATGGAAAAAGATATTCCATGCAAATGAAAATCAAAAGAAAGCTGGAGTAGCAATACTCATATCAGATAAAATAGACTTTAAAATAAAAAATGTTACAAGAGACAAGAAAGGACATTACATAAAGATCAAGGGATCAATCCAAGAAGGAGAGATAACAATTATAAATATATATGCACCCAATATAGGAGCACCTCAATACATACGGCAGATGCTAACAACTATGAAAGAGGAAATGCAAGGCAGAAATAGAGACACAGATGTAGAGAACAAACACATGGACGCCAAGTGGGGAAAGCGAGGAGGGTTGGGGGAATGAATTGGGAGATTGGGACACCAAATTGTACGCTCTAAATATATGCTGTTTATTGTCTGTTAACTGTATCTCAATAAAAGTTCTTAAAAAAAAAAAAAGAATATATATAACTGAATCACTTTGCTGTCCACCAGAAGCTAATGCAACTTTGCAAATCAACTATACTTCAATTTTAAAAAAAGAAGAAATGGTCATGGGGAAACTGGATTTTCAAGAAAATCCTGTATTGAAGACTGTTCATTATGTGGTTCAGTGCTTCTTATAGAAAGATGTATGTAAGAATTCTTCTGCTAGTATAGTCCTAGAAAGATTTTATCCTTTATAACATACTTGCACACATCCTTTCATTGGTTAATGACAGCTACATGACCCTACACATTTCCCTCTGGCTGCCAAGAAGCTCAGAGTTAAGTTTTATGCATTATAATTAGTAATTTCCTTTTTTTTTAAGCTCAAGGTAAATTCCATTCTTTAATCTCTGCCTTAGTGATTTTATTGACTCTATGTTATTTGTTGTTAGTAGTTTCAGATCCTCTTATATTATCAAATATTCTCTTAGATATTATAAATATTAAAACATACAAAGTTTCCCATTTTAAACTATATATTTGTACAATATGTATCTGTATTTTCTCTCCAGCAGGCCAGTTTCTTTGAGACAGAAACTCACCTTTTCTCATCTGCCACATCCTCTCTGTGGCTGTCACAGAGTCCTGCAGGCAGTCAGGGGTCAATAAATAGTTCTTAATTAATGGTATCAAAGCTAATTAATTCAGCCAAAAGAGAAGTTTTGTGGCCTAATTCTAATATTTAAAAAAGCTACTTGTAAAGCTGAGCTACTGTATTAGTAAATCTTAAGACTAAAAGCACACATGAAATTATGTTCAGCCTCATTAACAATCAAAGAAATACAAACCAAAATGCTAAACTACTGTTCTTGGACAGTCTCATTGGCAAAGTTTTTTTTTTTTTTTTTTTAATGATAAGTTGCTGGCAAGCATCCTGAGAAATAAATGGAATTCTGATCACTAGAGGTGAGAATGAGCAAACTTTTTAGAAGAAAATTTGGCAATATGGGTGAAATCTTCAAACATGCTTATATCTTTGATACTGCAATTGTGTTTACCCTATAAAAACAATAGGTGTGTAAAAAACAATCATGTTCAAGGATCTTTTCATAGTATAAATTACAATAGTAACAAAATTATAAATAACTGTCAGATAATAGAAAAGTGAAAATTGGTACAAATGTTACAATTTGGCAACATTTACAGATGCCATCTCTCTAGAAATCCTTTTTCTAGGAGTTTACCCAAAAAGAATATGTGAAATGGCATATATAAAAGGACATTTATTTCAGCATTATTAAAAATTTCCAACTCTATGGAATTGGATAAATAAAACATGGAACCTCTGGGATGGAACACTAGGCAGTTATTAACTTTGTGTTGTCCAAGAAAATTTATTGACATAGGAAAATGAACACAGTGAATTGTTTGAGATACAAATGTGGATTACAAAACAGCATTTATAATCATTTTTTAAAATAAAAACTATGTTAACATTTAGGTATGCCATTGTGCTTTTATGTACTTTTCAAATTGTCTACAATGAACAAGTAGTACATTTTTAAAATCAAAAAACCTAACCAAGTATGCGTTTATGACTTTAAAGTCTCAGTACGGAAGCAGCTAACAAATGACAGTCCCTTCTGAAGAAAGCTGTTTTCTAGGTGTGGATCAGGCACTTTACACTGTCTGGACTTCGGCACATTAATAGAAGCTCTATAGGGCTTTATGAAGTGCACTGTTTAGTCATCTGAACCATGCCAGGAAGCTGGGGCTACTGAGGCAGAAGGCTTCCCTCCCCGCCAGAGCCAACACACCAGCCAGAACCTGCTCTCCTAATCACTGTGGAGTCCCAGCATACCACTTATGGTTTCTCTATCAGAGAGGCTCCTAGCTAGCAAAGGCTTTCTTCAAAAAGGAGCCCGACCTCTAGGAGTAAGTCAGGGAGATGCAAGAGAAAAGGGCCTCATCATACTTTCTGTTTGGTTGCTGCAACCCAGTAAGTGGGCCTCCACCTTACAAAAAAATGTTGTAAGACATAGTGTTTTGCTTTCTAGCCTATTTTGCAAATTAGTATTTTGATGCACTAAGTAGTACTAAGAGGTCTGAAAAGAGTTAATATTGCCTGCAAAGTCCCAAATCTAATCCCTTATTCATTTTAATTCAATTTGGAAAATGTTACTGAGCACCTTAACAATGCAGGGATCTATACTAAGTGATGTAGAGTATACAAAAAGCAAACTAACATTCAGTAAGTATCTACTAAAATTCAGGGGCCAGCCTTGAACTTCACATTCTTGATCGCTTGCATCCTCCCAATCATGCTGGGGGTCATTAATTTGATCCTCATTTAACAGATGACATAGAGGCGCAGAGCAGAAACAGAATTTGCCTAAGCCCAGATAGTAGCTGGTAAAGCTAAAATCTGAACTCCCAAAGCCCAGATTTTTCCCACTATTTTTCAATGTGTCAATAACTACTTTAGAGGTTTACAAGTCATGCATCCAAATATCTTAAAAAGGGAGGGGAAAAAAAGGAAATGTTCTATAAGCTCAGTTCAAACATCTAAAGGAAGGCAAAGGAAAGACAGCACCTCTTCCAGGGATGCTGGATGAACATCTTCACAAAAGGGAAAAGCAGCACGTAAACCAGACAGTGGAGTTTCCTTAAGATTCCAGCAGGATGGCAGCAAAGGTGTTTCAGCAGCTCACAACAGCAAGAGCAAAGGCGCAGAGGTGAGACCCAGGGGCTCTGCCTGAGAAATGGGATCTATGGGGCTCCAGGAGGCAACAGGTGAAGACACAGCTGGCAAGGCAGGCTTGAGCCAAGCCTTAGAGAGGCCTGAATTTATTCTCTGGACAGATAGGACTCAGAACTGTGCTTCAGAATGTTTACTTAGAAATATGTGGTCCAGTTGGTGTTTTCCCCCTCTTAATTTCATAAGGCAATTTTGATCCTTGAGGAGCAAATAATGGCCATCTTGAAAGGTTGGGCTTTTTTTGTTGTTGTTGTCCTTTTGTACTTTTTAGTATGTAGATTTCCTTAGCTCTCAGTTCTTAACAATAATGTAAATTGACCATTTAAGAACTCACTGTCTGAACCTCACATATTAGTCTTTCATTATAGACGAATGTTATTTTCCCATTCACCAAATTACTTCATTACAGCAAACATGTATTAGTTGCTAAGATATTTCAATCAGCTCAGTTTGGTTAATGAAGAATATGAATGCTGGACTTCCCTGGTGGCGCAGTGGTTAAGAATCCACCTGGCAATGCAGGAGACACAGGTTTGATCCCTAGTCTGGGAAGATCCCATATGCCACAGAGCAACTAAGCCCGTGTGCTGCAACTACTGAGCCTGTTCTCTAGAGCCCGTGAACCACAACTGTTGTGCCTGTGGGCTGCAACTACTGAAGCCCGAGTGCCTAGAGCCCGTGCTCTGCAACAAGAAAAGCCACCGCAATGAGAAGCCTGCGCACTGCAACGAAGAGTTGCTCCTGGCAAGTAGAGAAAGCTTGCGAGCAGCAATGAAGACCCAATACAGCCTAAGTTAAACAAACAAATAAATAAAATTTTTAAAAAAAATAATATGAATTTTGATGAATGTGTGGGTTCATCAGTGTCCCCTTTAGAGGATGTGTCATTGTAACCTCACTTCTTAAAATCAACTCAAGTAGATCCAAGTTTTAGGATGGGATGCCAAGCTAACTAGCCAAAACCAATAGAGACTTAATTTGGGAGCAGAAAAAGCAATTGTATGTGAACATGAAGAGCTAGAGATGAATGTGGTCTGTTTTCTTTTTTGTTGTAAGTCTTCAGTGCTACCTGACAATCAATTCAATTTAATATAACCCCCTGGGAAGCCCACTTTCTTCCTAAGCAGGAAACTGTAAAATGTCAGAAATACATAAAAGGCAGCTTACATCTGGAAGAGGAAAGACAGGTACGCTTCTAGAAGGAACACCTATAAGTTGAACCCTGAGAATTAAGCAGTTGGCACTGTTCATCTATTAACTTTTCTTTAGTCCCAGCTCAGAGACTGCAGCTTAGGAATATGTTGAAAACTCCTCACTCAGTATTCCAAAGGATTATGAGCACCAGGGCTAGAAATGAAAGTTAAGGAGCAGTAGAAGGTATGATGATCAGTTTTGATAAACACATGGGAAGCAGGACAAGTGACTATTTGCTTTCTGTTCCCTCTACCTCCCCCTGTCCCCCATCCCAGGATAAGACGTACCAACTCACACCTGAATTCCTTCACAATCGCTGCTCACCCACCATTCCTGACTGTGACAGCTCCCTACTTTCCACTGCTCTGGATTTTCAAGCAGCTTCCCAAGGAGCACCTAGTACTGTGGACAAGCCACAGGAGTAGGGCAGGGGGCATGGCATTTGAGAGGTGGGTCCCAGACCCACTCCTCCACTTTACCCAGAACTAGTAGTTTTCATCTATTTTGTTCACTGAGCTTCCACTTAAGATTTCTTAATAAGAAAATGCTTTCATTACCAAAAGAAGTTTGAGAACGATTGCTGTACATCATTGCAAGCCTGGGTTCATGCTTTTCATCATCTGGCCCACTGGCTTCACCAGACTTGTTTCCAAACCACTCTCCTGCCCATCATTTCTCAGCACATTCATTCTCTTCCAAACTCCCTCCAAGTCGTAAACAACTCTTAGGAAATTTCTTTGACTCCTGGCCATGTCTTGCCTTGCATCCATCTCTGATGCATTTTCATCTCTGTATTCTTGTCTGCCCAAAGGACCAGAGGCTTGGGGTGAGGGGGGGGGCCCACCTGCAGGGACATTCAGCACTCACTCACACATGGGATCCTCATTCTTGGCGGCTCCTTACCTCCCTCCCCTTGCTGGCATCCTTCTCCACCCCAGGTCAGCTGCCCATTCCAGAGACTGAGCCCTCCTTTCTTGAAGCTCACCTCCCGCCTCTCTCGGTCATTTCTGAGGCTCCAGTGTGTTCTGACCTCCCCTCCTCAGATCTGATGCACATCTAGTCAGCACCCCGTGATTTAGCTCGTAATCATTACGTGCCTTGAGTTGTTCTCTGGTTGTTTCAGGTGTTATATTTGTCTCCCTCGACTGAGCTGCAGCCCATTGAGGCAGTGGATTGGCTCTTAACACTTCTCCATACAGGCAGATGTCATGGTTTGCTTTCGGCAAACTGCGCTCAAAAGTCATTGGATGAGTCAACTCCTCCTTAATTCCATTAGAAGTGAATTTTCTCTGTTTTGAAGGCCAACCCCACCTTCATACTCAATGCTGCAAATAACTACTATAAAAGTCATGACTGTGTATAAAACACTATGTTTTAAAAGGAGAGCCACAGCACTTGTAACCCAATTTCCATCCTGATCAGGCTTTTGTAATGGCAGATAACAAAAGCATAGTCACACCAGGCAAACACATAGCAGAAGTGTTTGTAAGGATTCAGGGGAGCACACAGAATCCACCAACAGCAGGTGAAGTGACAACTAGGCCTCCCCAGAACCAGAATTGTGAAGTAGAAATTGACTCCCTCCACCCTCTCCCCATATCCTCCCAGAGATCACAAAGTTGACTTTTCAAGCCAGGGCAGTTCCAGTCCCTGGGGCCTCTCTGCGTCCACCTTTCTCTGTTTCCTCATGGCTTCTCAGCTCCCCAGTGACTTCACAATGTTATATAGACACATGCCTTTTCCCACAGCCCCAAATGCTGAGAAACCTTTAGGTTCAGTACCGGCAACTCCCCTTCCCAGGTCCCTCTGTTCAAATCTTAAGAGAGGAGATCTGGTTGGCTCACCCCAGTCCTGGGCTGGGATTCCCCCTCTGTCAGGTGTCCAGTGGGGAAGAAGGAGGCATGTTGTACAGATACAGACAAC
Organism: Hippopotamus amphibius kiboko; assembly: GCF_030028045.1. NCBI lineage: Eukaryota > Metazoa > Chordata > Mammalia > Artiodactyla > Hippopotamidae > Hippopotamus > Hippopotamus amphibius. The sequence goes on along the minus strand of NC_080190.1, from coordinate 72,375,292 downwards.
CTGCGGAATCTGGGGTGGGGGAGAATTAATATTAAGGAGAAGTCTAGGGAAATTTATTATTACTTGCAACACATTAAAATGTGCCATTGGCTCCCTCTGATTTTACCTCTTCTGTTTTCCAAATATGCTAGTTTCTCAAAAAATGCTCTTAATTTCAAAGTGCATGGACAGAAGGAAATCAGCAAGCTGGAACCCACCTGGGTTAGCCTGAGTGTGTCTGATCAGTCAAAACAAAACCCAACAGGGTCTGTCTCAAAGAAGCCTCTTGTGTCAACATGCTTAAAAGTTCCCTATGTTTAAATAGACTCAAACTTTGCATCCAAATTGGGACACTCTTGAGTTAAGAGCTTACATTCTATTATTTCTATTTGAGTCAATTAGAAATGAAATTTCCTCTGGTTCTCTCAAAATTTCATGTGTATGTGTTCCATGAGCTTTCCCCAGTGAATATCATTATACCATGGGATTTTTGACTGCTGGACAGCACAGTGTTTGTTGTTCAACAAAGAATACTTTAAGATAGGAGCTTAGTGTCTGAAAATCAGCACTTTTTTTTTTTTTCAAATGAAAACTTTCAGGAAGCAGATTTTTTAAAAATTCTATCAGGTTTTGAGGTTACCAATCTTATTTTCATTAAAAAAAAAAAGAAAACTTGTCATATTATAGTATTATTGGTCTATGGTTCTCCACTCTGCAATTTTTAACATAGAAAATTTTCCCATAAGACCAAAAATAAATGAGAATTCCCACCAGACCTCTAACAAAAACATAGTCAACTTGTAAACTTCAGAAACAAGAAACTTAATTAATTCTCCAGGAGAGAATTATGGAGACACAACTAGCATTTTATGGACTAAAGGTATATAACACTAAAACCAAACTAAACATTTTTGAGACTACTTTTACCTTCAGTGATAACAAATTATTGAATTTTCTGTCAAAGGAAAGACTTATAGAACCTGCAAGACTCAGATTTAACAGAAAACAAATCAGTATTATTGGACATTAGTGATTTTTGAGTCTTTGAGATGGATTTTATAGTCAAAGACAATGATTCTGTCTCACTCACATTGAATCATGTAGAAAGGAGGAGTTTTGAAATTGGCATTTCCCACACAATTTATTGCCTACAACTAAAGGCAAACACTGGTTTCCCCTGGTACCTCTCAGCTTCACCTTCACTATTTCTGCATAAGAGCAGAACTCCTTTAACAAGGTTTGTGTGTGAAATCAGAATTCTGCTGTAGAGAAGATGCCCTTCAGATCCTTCCCACTACCACTTTCTTCCTGATCCTGTAGCTATGCTTTGATATATACAGTATTGTCTTTGTTTATATTCTCCCTAATAATCTATTGATGCAATATACAATGACAGTATTGTTATTTTTAGCAGACAGACAGATCCTTCTTTCTGATTCTGAATATAGAGATAACACATTATCCAAGAATTAATTGCTCCCTCCTCTGTGCTCCCATGGCCAAGGGTATTTCTGTTCTAACATAAGTAATGTAAGTTGCCTTATGTACGAGCAGCTCATCAAAACACAGATGGCTCCCTAGATCGTATTCCTTGAGGAAAGAGAGTGTCTCTGTCATCACTGTATCTCCCAAGGTCCTTGGCATAGCACCTTGTGGTGCCAAGGGACAGCTTGTGGTTGTTCAGTATCCCATTCTCAGCCATCCCAAACAAACACGTAATCCAAGGGAAATTACAGTGAGCAAACATAGTCTTAAGACAGTTTCTCTAGCCCACTCCTCTCTACACTCCAACCTGATTGCATAACCTAAGTGACCTTCCTAAATAGAAATTGAGCTGCCTGTCACTGAGGAGAAAGGAGTAGGGAGGAGGGGAGGAGGATCAGGAGAGAAAGAGAAAGAGTAGAAGGAAGAGGAGAGATGGTTAACATTTTTTTGAGTCCCGTCTGCCTGGAATCATGTTAAATATCAATACCTTGCATGCCTTATCTCATTTAATCCTATCAACAGCCCTGAAAGGCGAATACTATTATTATGCTATTTTTCAACCAGAAAATTGAAAAGTTTAAGCAACTGCCCAGAGTCACAAGTAAGAAGCAAAGCCAAATACTCAGAAATTGTTAGAGGATTGAATACATGATCTTATCACTAAACATCACCGTTCCCCTTCTCAATGGGAGCAGTCGAGTTTCTTACTGGAGTACGATAAAAGCAATCCATCATTTCACTCCATAGCATTTCAGGAACACACACATTCACGTGCCTATTAGATTGAAGTGGTCAGTGTACTTAGGCAAGGATATAGACAATTATTAGAAGAATGTCAACCACAGAGATAGGGGCAGGTGCAGCATAGCTCCTTCTCCATGGTTCTTAGAACTGCTAACAGGGACACAGCCAGGTGTTAGAAACAAAAAGTAAGATTAACAGAACCTGGAAAGTCCAGTTTTTGCTACACCATAGCCTTCCATACTCAGGATTCCAGACAAATTTCCACTAACAAGCTGTGTGCCTGCATTCAGGGAATGTTTGTAAATACTGAGTTCCTCTGGTTCTTGAATCAGATTCAGCCTTAGGGAGGCCACTAGTTCCTCCAGAAAGAGAAACCAGTTAAAAAAAATACCAGAGAGAAACACCATGCTTAGGTGCCCCGAACAATCTCTTGGCCTCTAAATCTTCCCCAGCTGGAGCAGCAGGTTCTCTGCTCACTCAATAAAACTAAAAAAAAAAAAAAAAAATTTTTCTTTTAGTCTGTTATTTCCAGAAGTGTGACACCCCTGTGTTAAAATTTCCTGGTACATTGTTGGAAAAGCTCATGCCTCACCCACCTTGTAGCTACTGAATCAGAATATCTAGGACTGGAAAAGAAATCAGCATTGTTAACAACCTCCAGTGCTGCGCTTGTTCAGTAACATCTCCTCTTGGCTGGGGAAGGTGGGATGCTCCCCACTTTCAAGGGAAGTCTCACTTACGTGTGAATAACCTTCCATTTAAAACATTCAAAACCCATTAGTGTGGCAAACTTTTCATTCCAGTGCCTGGCTTTGTAGAAGCCAGGGACCTAAAGTTTCGAGCTTTCTTGAAATTATACTCATTAAATTGTATGTTAATCATGGATCTGGGATTGCACATTATACAACCCATTAAGCTTTTGTATGTTCCTGGAAGGCTGTGTATTGTATAAAAATACAGATGATCCAGTGGTTAAAATAATTGGCTATAAGGAAAAGCAAAATTAATTATGAATGACCACATTGCTTACCCGGTTGACCTAAGTCATTAGCAAACGTAATGGATCGCGTAAATATAAGACGTATTTTGGCTTCTACAAAGTGCTCCACAAGCATCCACTGTAGTCCCGGGACCTCATTGCCAGCTCAGAGGATATTTACAGGAGACGGTCTGTGTGAGGCCAGTGATGGTCCTCTAGAGAAGATTCACTATGAATCCATGATAAGAACATAACCTATTAAGATAACCTGGATTTATCATGGAACAGGAAGAAAACTGGTCACTTTTTTCAGTTAAATTAACTCTTATGTACCAGGACCACCAAGATATCTTCTGATTTAGCTAAGCAGTGACTTACTAAATGAGCATTTCCTCTAGGGCGTTGCATGGAACACTAACCCTAAGAGATGTTGCCGGGGAGACGGAGAGGGGTGTGGAGACAGAGCTTCTGCAGCAAACACTTTTGGAAAATGCTGTATTTTTTAGCACCTTTTGGAGAATCACAATGCACACTAGAATTGTAAGGTTCTGAGAGTCCAGCAGTAAAGAAACTCATTTCAGTTCTGCATTAGTCAACAACCTTGGCTGCAGGCAGCAGGATGAACTCTGCATACCCTAAGAAGAAAAGGGAGTCAGAGAGAAGATATGAAGTAGCTTCCAGAATAGATGAAAGCTGGAAAACCAAGGATGTTAGGCATAGAAGAATGCTGAAACAATCTGGCTTGGGCACTGCCGTGGCCACCATGAGTCATCTCATTTATTCCTTTGACTTTGTGTCATTCCCCAGATGAACCATGTCAGGAGGAAGCATTTGGACAGACAAGGCAGAGAAAATAATTATCTATCCTGTCAAATTCCTTGCAGGGGTAATGAAGGCCCTCACTTTCAGGACATACATCCAGTTTCTTCCCCCAGAGTCACATACCCAGCAATAATTTTCTAGCTCAACTTTGCTTAGCCCAGCATTTCCCAAAATTATTCTACCACCATTTCTTCACATAACACCTATTAATAGTAGAACACACTTTTGGAAATGGGATAAATAATAGTAAATGGCATAAGTGATTAGCATGTATGTAGGGTACATGATTAATATATATTGTACATAACTAGTGTATCGTCGTTAGCATGGTTAATTTTTTTTAATAAATTTGTTTATTTTATTGGCTGTGTTGGGTCTTCATTGCTGCACATGGGCTTTCTCTAGTTGCAGCGAGCAGGAGCTACTCTTCATTGTGGTGCATGGGCTCCTCATTGTGGTGGCCTCTCGTTGCAGAGCACGGGCTCTAGGCGCATGGGCTTCAGTAGCTGCGGCACATGGGCTCAATGGTTGTGGCTCATGGGCTCTAGAGCATGGGCTCAATAGTTGTGGCACACAGGCTTAGTTGCTCTGTGGCATGTGGTATCTTCCTGGGCCAGGGATCGAACCCGTATCCCCTGCATTGGCAGGCGGATTCTTAACCACTGTGTCACCTAGGAAGTCCCAGCGTGGTTAATTTTGGAGGTATACTGATCCACCACTGATGTTTGCAACAGTATTCTGAGCAGGTCACCTCTGGGAAGGAATAAGTTCTGAGGCAAGTCATTCTAAATGTTTCTATTCCCCCCAATTTTTTTAATCTACATGAGCTTGGGTTAAAATATATCCCAAGGGCAGCCTTGATGGGGAGAAATTAACAAGAGGGCAACCTGCAGTCTCTGGGCATGCTGAAGGGGGTCATTACCTCACTATCTCAGTAACAGTGGGGAAGAGGGTTGTTGTTTTTCTCTCCATTAATACAATTACAACAATCTGTAGGGCACTTTATATTTCACTGCATGCTTCCACCCACCTTACCTCTTTGATAGTAAAAGCTCAGGGCTGATAGTTCTCATATGAGCCCGGGATTCTCTGAACTCCAGCCCACAGACCTGCCCCCTCTTTGCTCAGCAGCAGGCTGCCTCCCTGAGTCACTGCCTAGAAGTGTCTCTGACTAGGAAATGTCACCGCAACAAAACTGCATTCCAGGTCTCACATGATGCTAACCGAGGGAAAGACACTAGCTACTCTCTGCCCCTGTAGCATTGGGGCTTCAGTTGTTTGTGTCTCCAGTTTTCCCACACTTTGGAGTCCAGAGTATTCACAGTCAGATTAATCCCCAGGGAGAAAATGAGCTCAATGCAGGGGAAATGAGGACCAGTAGGGATGCAGCTGGCCCACACATAACAGAGAGAGAGGAGCAAAGCTGGGTCTCACAAGCCTGGATGTTAGAGTCATCCAGCTGCTTTCAACCCTGAGAGGAAAGAGAGGTCCATCATATTTGTTCTGCCTTAATCATGTCTAAAAGAGGCATCGGTTAGGTCAGCCCCTGCCTGTTTCTGCCTGTGCCCAGCCTCTGTCAGGCACTAAAGGGCTGACCCTTGCAGGCCCAGCTGTGCCAGCACAGTGAGTACCTACTCTGGCAGCATGCTGGCTGCTCCTGCCCACCAATGATCAGGACCCAAACAGTCCACACTCATACATTGACCTTGAGCTCCAACATTGAACCTGACTTGTTAGCCAGGTGGTTGCCAGGAAGTGCCAGCTGCCACTTCCACTCCAGGTTCCAACCAGGTGAGACACAAGCCTCATGTCCCAGGTCTCTGGGATTGACCCATGTTTCCTTTACCTTCTCATTAACTCTAATGAACCGCTCTAACAGAATTAGATTTGGCTGCACGTAATAGAAAACCCAGAATAAAGTGACTTAAAACCAGAAGATTTGTTCCTTTGGGTAAAAGAAGTCCAAATGTAAGTGGTTCAGTACTGGTAAACTGGCTTCACAAAGTCATCAGGGAATCTTGGGAAAGACAGGGGAACTCTCATCTTTCTGCTCCTCAAAGACTCTCATGATCTAAAAGAGCCCCTAGACCCCCATCCAATGCATCCACATTTCAAACAGTGGGAAGGGAGAAGGAAGACACAAGGGCCTTCCCCCAGCTGTCTATACTTCCAATGAAACTTTCCAGAATTCTTTCATAATCTTGACTTTATTTCAGTGGATAGAACTGAGATATATTGCCATATACAGCTTCAAGGGAGGCTGGAAAATAGTTTTATTATTGAATACATTGCCACCCCCAATAATATAGGGCTTTTATTAATATATTCATGTATAAAGTTTACATTAATATAGGCAGTCCAAGGCTGATTTAGTGGCTCCACAATCACCAGAATCTCAGGTTCCTTTCATCTTTTGGTTCTACCATCCTCATCATGGGACTTCTGTGTTATCTTAATCAATTTGTGTTCCTCTAACAGAATACCATGGACTGGGTGGCTTAAACAACAGACATTTATTTCTCAAAGTTCTGGAGGCTGGGAAGTCCAAGATCAATGTGTTGCCCTCTTCCTGACTTGCAGATGGTCACCATCTTGCTGTGTACTCACATGGACTGTACATGTGTGTGCTCACATGATCTTCTGTTTGTGGATAGAGAGAGGGAATGAACTCTGGTCTCTCTTCCTCTTCTTATAAGGACACTAATCCCATGGTGGGGCTCCACCCTCATGACCTTATCTAAAATTCCTCCTAATATCATCACAGTGGGAGTTAGGGCTTCAACATATGAACTTTAGAGGACACAAACATCCAGTCCATAATGCACTTCAGAGTCTATTATGACTGCTCCTGTTCTAGCGTTCACATCTGTAGTCCAACTAGCTAGAAGAAATAAAGGCTGGAGTCTTTAAAGGCATTTCCTAAAAGGTCCACGTATCACTCGTCTTACATCCCATTAACTAGAGCCTAGTCACATGGCCACACTTTGCTGAAAACGAGGCTGAGAAATACATTCTGGGTGGCCAGGTACCAGATAATTTTGGAAATTCTAACCCTTGAAGGTAGGAAAATGCATATTAGAAACAATTATCCATTTCTATCACCATTTGCAAGAAAGACATAATGGATGTTACATAAGCAAATAATAATACCTATGTAACCTCCCTAACTCCACTAGGACATCCACTAGAGGCTGTCTTGCCTTAGCCAAGAAGCTCTGTCACAGCCCTGACCCCTGGAGTGGATCCCTTGGGTCTAATTCTTGTTGGATTGGACTCAATTTTGCCTGTTTCTCTTGGGTTTGAAATGATGGTGTCACCTTAGAGCTGGCCAATCATTCAGTCCTAACTACCCCCACCCTCCTCCTTAACCCTGCCTAAGAGTTCTCAGCATGTTTATATTATAGGTTTAGCCAGTTTTAAGCAAAAGCAAAGAATTGTTGGTTACTTAAAAAAAAATGTTTTCTATCCATTTCTGATCATAAAGTAGGTTTAGTATCATGGGAGTGCCTCTTTTTAAATTGACCTTTTGACAGAACCAGATGGATTTGTATTTACAAACAGATGCATGTGGACAAATGAAAAAATGACTGAAGTGAGGTTTTGGCTTCAATTCAACCACTGAGCATTTCATACTTGTCCACTGCATGATAATATAGGAAGAAATTCACCAATTTTGACCAATAAAACTTTGAGTTTAGCCCACCGTCTTGAAATTCAAAATTAGCCATTTTCAAATAGGCATACCAAGAGTAATGGATATTTTTGTCAAGTTCAGGGAAATTTTATAGAAATTAGAGGTTATAGGCATGCTGCTGGTCCTGCATGAGGTCAACAGATCTTAGCACATTAGACTCAGGAAAGTTTACGATACTACCATAATGGTACCCAAGTTCACAGCACCCTGAATACATGTACTTATGAGAATATTGATTTCCCAATAAGGAAATATGGGTTTGCAACCCACTGTTAGCACTTTTAAAAGTTTGCAACTGCAGGCAGGACTTCCCTGGCGGTCCAGTGGTTAAGACTCCATGCTCCCAATTCAGGGGGCATGGGTTTGATCCCTGGTTGGAGAACTAAGATCCCACATGCCATAGAGCATGACCTAAAAAAATAAAATAAATAAGATTTAAAAAAAATAAAACTTTGTAACTGCAGGCAATTTTCTTCACCTGGAAGAGCTTCAGATTCTTCTCTGTAATGAAGATGCCAGCAATCAGTTGTTTGAAGATTAAGTGACCACATATGTTGAAGAAGCTAGCATTATGTTTGGCCCACAGAAGATGGTCAGTAAATGTCCTCTGAATGTGAATTTATGTAGAGAAAAAGTTCAGTTCTATTAATTAAATACAATACACATCACTTTTTTAATGGACTTAAATCTCATTCTGAATTTCTCATTCTGAATATTTAGAAAAACAAACTAAATATTTTCAAAGCTCTGTAACTAGCGTAGTATTTAGTATAATGAGCTACTCAGTTATTTTTCATTAAAAAATATAAAAGCTTGTATTGGAAATTATACCCATAAAGTCCATTTAGTTTTACAACTTAATTATATGTAGTAAAACTTTACTGCCACATTTAACAGGTATTAACCTAATTCTTTTTAAGCAAAAGCAATATTTGACTGGAAGTGAACCCTTAGGTGAGGGGGAGAAAAAGGAACTCCCTTAAATATTTCCTTAATATTTATTTTTCAAGAAAGGTCAACTCAGCTAATGCATGAGTTTGCTTAATGTCTTATTTGTGTTATCTCAGTATTTTTAGTAAAACAAATTTGTTGCTATGGTGTTCAATTTTAGCATTACCACAAAATAGGCCAATATCAGGAAGGCAAAACCAGATGTGAGTTTTGCAATAGCAAATTTAGTCAACTGAGTTTATACCTTGGTTAAAACAATTTTTAAAACTCAAGGAATATCTGGGAAAGATGAGTCTTTCAGATTAATCTCATACTGTATTTTGGAGGATTTGTCTCTTTCTTTTGCAACAGAAACAAAAAAGAATGAATCTACCCAAGTGCAGAAAACACATTACTTTTAATCTTAACATACTTGAGTGAAATCTTACCAGATTTTCTACCTTATTTATTTTTTTACACCTTACTTAATGTGTTCCTGTATAAAATAAAATATTCTTTAACATATTCAATAAAAATCCATAAGATACCATTGGGTCCTTAAAGTATGTTTCATATAGAATATTTATATCTCATGGGGCTTCAGAAGGTGCCAGCATACATATGCATGAGCAATAATACAGACTTCTCTGGTGATTATCTGAAATTCAGTTTGTCTCTACAACTATTTATTGACTAGTGTATAATCAGAGATGACAAGTTTATATAATGAATGAGATCCACACTTCATATCGACATCATTTGTGGAGCTCCTTACTAGATATTCAGCCATGTGGTAGGTTCCAGACATACAAAGATATGTAAAATACAGCCCCAAGAAGTTTGTATTATTATGCTTAATGTTGATAATGCCAGAATATTACGTTTGTATAGTGCTTTTAAAATTACAAAATATAGTTATATCCATTATTTCACTTAACACCTTCAATATCCTTGTAAGGTAGTTGTAGAACAGGTAAAACCATTTCCATTTTTTAGATTAAGCGAGCCTAAGCATTTAGGCAACCTGCCCAGGGTCACAAAACTAGACTGATGGCAGAAGTAGGATTAGAACCACATTTATATCTAAGGATTTTTCCACTTAATTAACTTCTTCAAAACATTTATTTAGGAAGTCCAGACGTATTTATAAGATTTATAAAACACCAAGGCAGTATGGTAGATGCCAAGGCCAAATGGCCAATTAAGATGCATTAAGGAAGCTGTGGGGAGAGAACTTTACATTGGGACCCTCTCTGCCCAGGCTTCCAGGAGAAGGTGAATCTGAACTGGTTATGAAGGATGGTTAAGATGCAGGAAAGCAGGAAAGAACCAGGAAGGCACTGCAGGCAGAATAAGCTTGATCTAAAATGTGCTGCTTGAAATACTTTCCTTCCTGGGACACAATAAGCCAAGGGTAATTGATATTTTTGCCAACATTAACCTTATAAAGCCTAGCACAGACCCCCTGAACAAATTGTAGTTTGTTTAGCAGCACTTCTGACCTCTTTCCATGACAAGCTCTCAATAAATGTTTGGTGAATGGAGAGATGAATGAATGAAGGAGTCAGAATAAATGAATGGACAAATATTCATTCAAGGATTGAAAAATCCCAAAGATTCAAGAATTTGGAAATGTCATCACATCTCTGGATGACTCAATTAATTCATGCATCCCTTTATACATTAATTACATACATGAGTGGTTCTCGACTGGGGACAGTTTTGCACCACCAGGGATATCTGGAAACATTTTTTGGTTGTCATGACCAGGCAAGTACTACTGGCATGTAGTGAGATGAAGCCAGAGATTCCACTAAACATCCTGCACAGGAATACACAGAAGAGCCCCCAATAATAAAGAATTATCCTTTCCAAAGTTTCAGTAGTGCTGAGGTTGAGAAATCTTGCTTTATAGTAAGTGCTAGTAAAGAATTTGGTTTAGTGATGGGCACAGATGTTTCAAATTGTAAACAGATTAATTATTATATATGATAACTAATAATCATAAACTGGTATGTACTATGGGAAAAATTGGGAAATACCATAAAAAATTATTGGGAAATTCTAGATACCTTATTGCTTCTGAGCAGGAAAAGATAAGTGGTCATTTCCAGAGGACAGCATTCTGGAAAATTTCAGACAAACTAATTAGAAACCAAAACACACCAGAAACCCAAAGATAAATTGGGTACCTTTCTGGGGGAAAAAAATGTCTTTGCCTAAGGCAAGTTGTTCTGCTCTTTTCCCTCTGAAATGTGGCATCACCCCCAACAACACAGTCAGCATAAAGAAATTAAAAATAAATAGGATAGTGTTTGAGACTCAGTGAGACTCCCATTTTCTTCAAAATGTGAAGACAAATTTTTTAAAATGGAGAACTATTTAGGTTTGAAAAGAGGTCTGTATCTGTTCAGGTTCCCTTTCTTGGGGGAATCAGCCCTTCTCCACTCCTTCCAATTTTGGGAGACTGTTAATTGAGGGCCCTCTCATCTCCTCCCCTGGAGTGGCCACATGACACAAACTGGACCAATCAGATTCTCTTGGGCACTCAGAAGGAGGTCAGTGAAGCAAATTCATTTGACGTCTCACCCTGGAGAACTTGTCTATGCATTTCTGCCACTATGAATCCCAGGGCTACTGTGACACTTGCCTTCCACTGACCTTGTTATTCATCCATCCTTGACTCCCAGGAGGAACTGCAGCATTCTCTAGACAACTTGCTTTCTCTTTCTTCAGACATTCTGGGTTAAAACCCTGGCTTTGCCGCTTACATGGTGAGTAATCTTACAAAATTACTCAACATCTCTGTGCCTTAGTTTTCTCATTTGAAAAACAGAGATAATAAAAGAACTCATCTTGCAAAGTTGTGGGGAATCAATGAAACAGTATAGGTAGAACTCTTAAAACAGTCCCTGGAACAGAGTAAATTGTCGTCTTTGTTTGAACCAATGAACCCCAGCTGATACAGTTGGGTATTCTGTTTTAGGAATGGATAGTGGCTCAGATAGAGAAGTAGAAAAAACAAGAATCTTCTTTTTTCTAATTGTTCATCCATCCTTCCAACCCCAGCACCCATCACACTTGCCCTTGAAGCCTTCACTGACTGCTTCCATGTGGGGTCACTCTTGATAGATACTGTTGCCTGAAATGACCGCCATTTATTTAACATGCATTGTCTTTCACTGCTAGTATATTTTCCTAGACTGTATGGCCCTATAAAGGCAGAACCACACTTGTTGTTTCTTCCTATCTTTCACACTGACAAGTAAATACTCAATTAGGAATTGTTAAATAAATAACTATGGAAGCCAATCTCCAAGTTGCCTCCAATGCTCACCTGTTGGTGTTCATGTCCTTGTGTAATCCTCTCCCACAGTGAATAGAGCTGACTTGTATATCTAATGGCACATTGTGTAAATGAAGGTTTATGACTTTTTTTATTGAAGTATAGTTGATTTACAATGTTGTGCCAATCTCTGCTGTATAGCAAAGTGACTCAGTTATATCCATATATACATTCTTTTTTTAATATTGTTTTCCATTATGGTTTATCTCAGGAGATTGGATATAGTTCCCTGTGCTGTGCAGTTGGACCTTGTTTATCCATTCTAAATGTAATAGTTTGCATCTACCAACCCCAAATTCCCAGTCCATCCCTCTCCCTCCCCTCCCTCGCCCTTGACAACCACAAGCCTGATCTCTGTGTCTGTGAGTCTGTTTCTATTTTGTAGGTAGGTTCATTTGTGCCATATTTTGGATTCCACATATAAGTGATATCATATGGTATTTGTCTTTCTCATTCTGACTTACTCAGTATGATAATCTCTAGTTGCATCCATGTTGCTACAAATGGCATCATTTTGTACTTTTTTATGACTGCATAGTATTCCATTGCATATATATACCACATCTTCTTTATCCATTCATCAGTCAGTGGACATTTATGTTGTTTCCATGTTTTGGCTATTGTGAATAGTGTTTCTATGAACATAGGGGTTCATGTATCTTTTTGAATTATAGTTTTGTCTGGGTATACGCCCAGTAGTGGGATTGCTGGATCATATGGTGGTTCTGTTTTAGTTTTCTGAGAAACCGAAGCTTTATGACTTCTAAGGCTAGGTCCGTAAACAATGTTTGAGTTCCTGCCTTACTCTCTCTTAGATCACTCTATCTGGGAGGAGCCAGTGACAGAGTCCAGAGAACACTCTAGCAGCCTTATAGAGAGGTCCACATGGTAAGGAGTTAAGACTCTTGCCTACAGCCAGCACTTACTTGCCACTTTGAACCATCTTGGAATTGAATCCTCCATCCCAGTCAAGGCTTCAGATGACTGGTACTCTAACCTCATGAGAAACTCTGAGCCAGAACCATCTAGATAAGCCACTTCCAAATTTCTGACCCACAGAAACAGCGAGATAATAAATGTTTATTGTTATTTTAAGCCACTAAGTTTTGGGGTAATTTAATATAGAGCAAAAGATAACTAAAACAATAATTGATTCCATCTTGGGAGAAACACAAGCTCCACGTTTATTTGAACTATAAAAATAAAAGGGGTGACAAATTTGTTTCCTTGATGAAACAGTTCTTATAAACAAAGTAACTTTAATGTATGATGACTCAGTTCCATTTAGAGCCTGAAGGCAAAACCGAAAACAACTTGCATATTGTACCAACTGTAATTCTTAACATGTCAGATACTTAATAATAGTACCTTTTTAGGTACTTAGCTACTAAGAGATGAACAGGGGGTATTTCTCATAGAGAAAAGTCTTCTTCCAAAGAAGTTGGAGAAAAAGATTTAAAGTATGGTTACCAGGTTTTCTGAACCCCAAATTATGTTATGAAAACATGGAACTAGTGAAACCAAGATTGTCCTAGAAAATTCAAGAGATATGGTCTCATTACTAAGCCTGAACTGGATGCTTAAATTGTGCTAAAGACTGAACTTGAACTATAGAATTAGACAGCTACTATTTGAAGATTTATTCACAATGTTTTGATTTGTCTGTGAGAAGAGCAGCAGCTTTAAAAAGACCTTGTACCATCCTGAGAAGGCTAATTGTGATTTTAAAAAGTAATACTGACTAGGAAAAAGCCTGCTGGGTAATGAAAAAAATATGTGAGTCATATGCACGTAGAAAATTAAGGTACAGTATTTCCTCCTAGAATGATGATTTTCATAAAAGAAGACCCGAATGTTAAGTCTAAATGTGTTTTCTTGTTTCTTTTTGTCAGATAGTAGAATATCAATTTGATTCTACCTAAAAAATTCCCCACAAATTAATCTTCAAGTAGATATTACAGGTTTTTAGCATATATATGAGTATATGTATGTATACATACACACATACTCGTACATGTGTGGTGTGTGTGTGTTTCCATAACTGGAATGTTTCCATACACATTGCATCTAGAATAAGATTCCAAGCTCTAGGCATGCCATAGTGCCTACCACTCACAATTGTCTTGTCCAAGCCTGCCTCTCTCATTTACTTTATGTTGAGTATTTACTACCTCAACCCTGTAGGCATTTGAGTTTGAGACTCCTAGTCCATCCAATCACTAAAATCCCTTTTTTCTCTAAATTAGATGAATCTATTCCTTCAGTGCTAAAATCCCATGAGTTAAGTTACCAAAGATAATATCAAGGAGTCAGAATAACAATTGTGTCTCAAGTTCCACTAAAACTGTTGGAACAGTGAACATATATAATGTGCACCGCACTTGAAAAGAGGTGGATCGAGGCTTCCAAAGCAATGTGACAACCTTTATTCCAGATCTTTGTTCCTTATCACTATGAGGTACAGGGCTGGCACACGTGTTCATGGGATTTAAAACAAACTGACAGAGTGGCACATCATTAGACCATGATGTTCAAGGCTAATTCTGCGAGTCTCTGCATTAATGGGGGGATACTCTGTTTGGCTTTATTCTATTAATATTTATAGAGTACTCGTTACCATAGCAACTAAGTGCTTTCCACAGAGAACTGATCAAGTTATTAAGGAGAGGTGAATGGGAGAGAGGAGGACCACTGCAGGAGTTGAAAGGAAGCTTCTGATCTCCCTCTAAATAACCCTTTCTTTGACCTACCTGACAAAGCTGGTTCTCACAAAGCATTTGTTTCATGCATTCCCTGCCAGAATCCTAGCAATATCCGATCTTGGTGCCCTGGTACACTGCTACACAGCAAGTTGGGCTCATGTTAGGCAAAAATGGCAAAACAGAAGTTTGTCTTCAACCCTATGTTACCTCTCTGTGCCCCTTGTTCTCTTACAGGGAGGCAGTAGAGCATACTCTTTCAGAGCTAGGCTTTGAAATCAAGTCACCTAAGTTTGAATTCCAGCCCTTCCACTTACGAGCTAGGTCTCCTTTGGCAAGTTATTTAACTGTCCTATGCTTTGGTTTTCTTGTCTACAAAATGGGGATAGTAAGAGTAATTTCGTAGGGTTATGATGAGACTCAGATAAACTGATAAATATTAAGTACACTAAAGAATCCCTGGTACATAGCAAATGCTCATTAAATGTTGGCTTCATTTCAGCGTATCCTCATCTTTTATTCCCAGTCACCAGAACACTCACACTGCCCTGCTCTTCCTGGCTTTCAGTGAATGGACATAACTTCTTTTCTAAGAGGAGGCCCCTCCTAGGCACTACACAGAAGAGTGAAGGAGGAAAGTGGCCCCCATCTGGCCAGATCATAAAGACTTAAACTTCTGCCATTGGAAACTAATATCTCTGGATCAAGCAGTTCCTTTACAAGTATGTTCTCCTACTCGATTTAACCTCAATCGTTTGTCTCCAAATGTAAAGCCAAATCTTCCCTCACATCCTATTCATACTCAGGTACAAAAGAATAATTTGTTATCCTTCTCTGAAAATATGTACACATGTATGTACAAAGAGTCATAGCAAATCTATTAGTTCAGGCTCTACAGCAGGTGGTAGGGGCTAACAAAAAATGATTGAGACATGCTCCTTGCCTTCATGAAAGTTAAATCCAGCAGGAGAAAATACTTGTAAAGGAAGTGTTTTACCCAAAGAAATGAGTTTTCATGGTGGAATTTGATGCACTGACAGAGGAGGAACGTAGTGGGGTCTTTGTGAGTGCCTAGAGCACACTATGGAGAAGTCCACCAACTCTAGTAGAGGCAAGCCCAGTCCCAGCATGGACTCAGATAGCATTCCTCTCCTTGGAGGGTTTCCTGCCTGGTGTGGCGTGGCAGTGCTGGTCAATGCTACTGACTCATCTTTACACAATCACAAAGAGACTTTATCTCAGACAAAGTCGGAAGCATCAACACCCAAACCCAAGAGCTAAGATTTCAGATAAGCACCCTTGAAACTTGGAGGAGGTCATTTTAGGATAGATAAAGGGACACACATTCCTTTACACTGTGGGTAGTAAATTTATTACCTCATCTGGAACTTGTTACTGCAAGAACCTATATAAACCATAAAACTAGGTTCAAGAAGGTTGAGATGAATGTATAAAGGAAGAGTTACAAACAGGCTCTTGAGGTGAAGTTAAGGAGATTTCAGTTCCATAAGAATCTACTGAGGATCTACCGCTGTGGACTAACCCCTACTTTGGACACACTGCTAAACTTCTGAAGGTCCCACTCTTTCATCGTGTTCCTTGGTGCCGCTCCTGAAGCAGGGGTCCTGAGTGGAAACGCAGCTTGCTAACTACGGGAAATTTCCTTGTCCTAATGCCCTTTATTAGCACAGTTTGCTTGCCAGATCTTAATCAATACAAATCCGCTTTCTGCCTACCCCAGACCTTGGAGAATTTTTCACAAAGGACAATGGTTCAACTCCAGAAGAATAATTGGAAAGCCTAACCTGAGCACTAGAAAAAACAGAAGGAAGCCACATCTGCTCAAGTTCTTCAACAGTTTACTTGTCCAAAGTTGAAATTCTCTGGCTAATCAAATGCTAAACTCTATTTTCAGCAAATTACTGGTTAACAGTGGGGGGGTGGGGGGCAATATGGGGTGGGGTATGGGAAGTACAAACTATTGGGTGTTAAGATAGGCTCAAGGATGTGTTGTAGGGGAATGCAGCCAACATTTTGTAATAACTGTAAATGGAAAGTGACCTTTAAAAATTGTATAAAAATTTAAAGATTGCCAAAACAAACAAAATAAACTTTAAAATATTTTTAAAATAAAAAAAGGAAAAATAAATAGTCTGTTTTAACTCTCTTGCATTCAGAATCTTGCAGCCCACGAGTGGGATGACTTTAGTTACAGGTAAAGTAGGTCATCTCCTGGAAGGAATAGTAAGAGGGCTTGTGAGGCTCGGTGCTCCTCGGTACTCTTTTGCCTCAACTCATTGACAGATGCCCCCAATACCACTGGGTCATAGCTTGGTCACTTTAGGTCAGTGATTCTTGAACTTTATCGTACATCAGAAACACCTAGAGGCTTGTTAAAATAGATTACTGGGTCCCACCCCTCAGAGTTTCTGCTTCAGTAGGTCTGTGTTAAGGCCCTAAAATTTGCATTTCTAATAATTTCTAAGTGATGTTAACTCTGCTGGTCCAGGGACCACACTTTGGGAATCATCGCTCCAGGTCATGATGTCCCCTCAAAAGCAATCTCCACCTGGGACAGATTACACTCAAGCTGTCATCAGCCTCATACACCCAAGGGTGGAGAAAGGCTCCACGAGCAGAGGTAGATTGGGGAAGAGGGGCTGGAAGGTCGAGAGGGGACACTGAGACTTGTTTCAGTGCTTTGCTGTTTGCCCAGGAGAGGACTTGGGCTGCTCCTTGAACCCACCCCTGCCCCTCACACATCCACCTGGCTACTCTTGACCCATTTTCTGCAAGAGCCATCCTCCACCACAGGACTTCCAGCCACCATCTCCCAGGCTGGCGGCTCAGTGGGACTGTCACTCTTACCCGTCTCCCTGTCAGGCAACAGCTGCTCCCGGTTCTCAGAACCAGCCTGCCAAGAAGTGAGTGACTGAGGCTATGAATTACAAATCACCCCAGTAGCAGCCCAAGTTCCCTGCCCCAGAGGCAGCTGTCCTGGGGGAGGGACCCCTTCCCTATTTTACACACACACACACACACACACACACACACACATGCAGAGAAGCCATGTGCACCAGCAGGCCACCGTTTCCTCCACCTACACAGGGATCCTTCAGAGATCGCTCCTGGGCTCCAAATGCCGAGCTCAGCCTCAGACCAAGAGAACATAGATCCAAGGGAAAATTTCCATCACCAGCCGAGAGTGGCAAAGGGGAGGGAGAGTGGGAAGGAGGAGATCATTTGCTACTCAGAGTAAGTACCAGTCACCAGTATTTGGTTCTGGTATCTTGACATGTTTAGTCTCTTTTATCCACACGTCAGTTGAGAGAAACTCCACATTAGGCAAGGATGAAAATAATAAAGTCCACAGAGCAGAGTCTGGGATCTCTGAATAATTTGCCTGTGGGAATAAGACTAAAATGAGTAATTCTCTCTGAGCCCACTCATCCTTCTTCTCACATTGATCAGCTGAGAAGTGAAAAAAAAGTTCACGTACACTCATACCCATAGTCTTTCTCACTCTCCAAGGACTTCCTTTCCTTGTTCTGGAAACCCTGCCTGCTCCCTGAGAAATCACATGCATAATAATTGGAGAGACTGGTTGGGCTGGAAGCAGACTGAATGACATTCCGTGCTCCTCCCCACCCTCCCTTGTTCTCTTACTTCCCTCCACCACCCAAACACATTGACTTCCTTGCTGGTTGCACTCCACCGCCACAAACAAGGCACCCCCACTTTCTACAAAGCCTGAGCCTCTTTAGAAAAATCTTCCAGGATGTCCATCCTTCTCAACACTTTTTACAAAATGAAAGCAGTCATCTTTAAACCACATAACTGAAACTTTGTTGTCAGAGATATTTTTCCCAAATAAATAATATAAAAGTTTAATACTGCACCAAGTTAAATACCAACATCATCCATCTCTGCGGCTGTCAAAGGTGAAAGTATTAAATACGTTACTTCAGTGGGAAGTGATTGCTGATAAACCATTAGATAGAGCTCATCTTCCATAGAGTTATTTTTGGGCACTTAAGTTGGCACGAACGTGCCTCTTAATGCCTTAAATTAAAAATAATTATAATGGTAAGAGTATAAGCAAGTTGTGATTCTAAAGGTGTTTTAACTGAAAACAGTGTCTCGGGGGACATTTTTAAAAGACCCATTTTAATGTTCTTTGTGCAATTAAGTTTATTTCCCAGGTTTATAAAATTCAATTGCATTTCCACAAAAGAAAAAGAACTCACTGTCTTCCCCTGCTTATGACAAAGCCCCAGCAGCAAGTCATTATCACTCATCAGAGAGAAACCACCTGCAGGAATACTCCCCTTTCTGTCGGCTCCCAGCAGAACCTTCCAAATGATGATTAATCACTGAATAAACAGCGGAATTGACAACAGCATAATGACAAAGAGAAAGCAGAGAAGGGGCCTGAACAGTGGGTGCATGTGGTCCAGCCCCAGTGGGTGGAAGGGCCGAAGAAGATGGATGACCCTGTAAGCGCTTGACACTTGAGTATCTTGTCTTTTACAAGGGGGTCACTTCTGCCAAATTCAACAAATAAGGCAGCACGCATCAAGTGGACATGCTTCCTATGGCTGTCAGAAGCAAGGAGGAACGTCTTAAAAATTAAACTAATGAGCTTAAATTGACATCCTAAACTCAGATGATAACAGAAATAAGAGATACTACAAATGACAGCCTAATCCATTATTGTGGAAGGCATTCGGAAGGTTTTACTGATTACAGACTCAGATTACCCTAACCGTGTCCCTACTAATTTGAAAAATGATGAATCACTAAGTTCAAACAGGGCTCAGAAGAGTCAATTATACTAAGCAGTGATATCAAAAGCTCATATTTTCTACACTAAGGAATAAAACATGTTATGCCTAATAACAAACAGAAATGAAGTCTATTACCCACTCTCAGTTGACCAAGTCATTAGCAATAAGAATGTTTCTCTAATTTTTCAATATTCTTTTCAGGATGTATACTCCCTGCCCCAAGGAATCGTACTAGCCAAAGTTTATTAACATGAAAAAGATTTGTAGTAAATGAAATATTGCTTTGCAGCCGCCTTAATGTCCTTCAGATACCATCAGTTTTCAGGCCTTCCGTGCTCAAAAGAAAACATTTGCTGGCCAGACTCATTATTTCCCAGGCATCATCAATGTCCTCATCCAGTTCATCAGGATTATCTTCACCTTTGTCACTTTTGTTTTGTTTTTTCTGCAAAACATAGAGAATTTAAGTTCACAAGAGTATCATGCACATCTTTGCATTGGTTCTAACTTAAACAGATACCCCTAGTCAGTGCCCTCTTCCAGCTACATGACACTCTTTTACACATCAATTCTGTCCTATCTCATGGACCACTTTCCATATTAATTCATAGCAACAGAAACTATCTTGTTATAAGGCTGTAATATCAAGTATCAAGATCTCCCTGTATTGCTAGGTATACTTTTCTCTGCATTGTGTCTTGTTCTTAACCATGTCTAGAACAAAGCTTTGCACATTGTATTATAGATGCTCAGTAAATATCTGGTAAGTGACTGTTTTGTGATTGCTTTTTCCAGACTCAACCAGCATAAGATCCTATATGTGAGATCTTTGAAATCCTTCCCAAGGGGAGTTCTCAAGCATTTGTGAGTCACATTCAGACCTGAGTAAGCCCGTCACACTGAAATAGTGGAGAAATCTAGGAATAGATGATTATAGATGGACTGTGAAATAGCCCATGAACAACCCCATTTCTCACTACTTTCCATATGGCTGCACTGAGAATTGATTTTTATTTTTCCCCACCAAAATTTAATCCTATCATCCTCCAAGAGCTGGAGAGTTTAGTCTCATATTCAAAATTTGGCTTCAGATTCAAACTCTTTGGTCTGGCTTTCAAGTCTTTACCTGAGCTCACCACGCTGCCCTCTTAGCCAGTTTCCCCCACCACCTCCACCCCGACCTACCTTCCCCCTTCAACAGGCCTGCTCTCCCTTTCCTCTCCTGTTCGGACTCTCTCATCCTTCTTGTACCACACCACCCTTCTCTGGACCACTTCTAAAATCTTACAATCTTGAGAATTCCCTGGTGGTCCAGTGGTTAGGGCTCTACTTCCACTGCAAGTGGCCCAGGTAGGGGAACAAAGATCCCACATGCTGTGTGACATGGCCAAAAAATAAGATAAAATAAAATAAAATAAAATAAAATCTTACAATCTTGCCTTAGATAATTTGGGAGGCTATAATCAACATAGCCAGCATGAGAGAGCATGAACTTTGGGGTCACCAAGCCATTCTAAGTTCTCCATTTACTCAGTACAGACCTTGGGCAAGTTGCTTAAATTTTCAAAGGCCATTCTTACATCTCTGAAATAAGGATGACGATACATACCTTAGAGTGTTATTGAAAAAAAAAATTAAATGAATCAGTGTGTGAAAAATGCCCGGCCCAGATATTGCAAAGATTGTTATTCATTTCTGAATCCTTAGTATAAAGCCTTGAGCCAGACATATTATAGTAAATTTTACTCAATATTGAATGAAAAGTGAGCAGACACTGAGAGGGATACATGCACACATGATTCAAGGTTTTTAATTCAATAAAATGTGACAGCTTTGCTTTTCTCATTTTATCTTTTATATTTAAATTATTATATCTTTCACTTAAAAAAAATCCCCTATTTCCTGTATCTACCCAACAGATAAGTCAAATATTAGACATCATTCATTAATGAGCAGCAGAAACCAAACGTTTACAATTTTTTTTTTAATTTTTGGGTGTGTTGGGTCTTTGTTGCTGTGCACAGGCTTCCTCCACTTGTGGCAAGCGGGGGCTAGTCTTTGCTGCAGTGCATGGGCTTTTCATTGCGGTGGCTTCTCTTGTTGCGGAGCATGGGCTCTAGGCTCTTGGGCTTCAGTAGTTGTGGCACACAGCCTCAGTAGTTGTGGCACACGGGCTTAGTTGCTCCACAGCATGTGGGATCTTCCCAGACCAGGGATCAAACCTGTATTCCCTGCATTGGCAGGTGGATTCTTAACCACTGAGCCACCAGGAAAGTTCCCAAACATTTAAATTCTTATCCTAGTATGGCGTTCCCATTCCTCTTCTCCCCTCCTCCCACATCCATCCTCTCATAGCCCCAAAGGGAAACAGCTTTTGGGGGGAGAGGTTAGGAAACAGGTGTGAATTTGCTGAAGATGGGGAAGCACAAGACTCCCTGCACTGAGCTCCTTTCTCTTGGGGGAGACGAGAGGCTTAAAATCAACCAAGGATGCAGAGGTCCCCCTGAAGGCAACTTAAGGCAATAGATACTTAAGGTCAATTAGAAACTAGTTTATTAGGGAAAAATACCATAGAAATTACTAAGTCATTAGATAAGTAATACTTAAATAGAAGAAAACTAAATATGAAATGAAGGGAAATAAAAGAATAACATAAGGTAGCTTTAATTTGATAGATTTAAGGAATTCTTAGGGGTTTTTTGGTTTGTTTTTTGTGTGTGTATGTGTTTGTTGGTTTTTTTTTCCTTAGAAATCATATTTTTTAACCACAACAATCTTTGTTACAGTTAATGAATAATTACAAAAAGGAATTAAATATATTTATAAATTAAGTTCTTAGAGTAAAATAGCAAAATCAGAAAAAGATACTTATTTCTAAAAACTTTCCTGGGAGGAGCTCTTTTTCCCATATCTTTCTAGATTTTTCACTTTTAGATTTCATATCCAGGAACATACACATCATGACCATTTTACAAACAAATAAATTACACAAAATGCACCTTTTGTTCCTAAACCAAATGAGTTCAAATTTATAAATGGTGCTTTTAGCAAGCATAACGTCAGTGACTACTTTCTACAGCTCTTTCATTCTCTTCTCTCCTTGTCTTCAAAAGAATAGATTTTTCCCCCACTATGGTGTGTCATTTTATATAAAGTTCTTATCTTGGGAGAAGGAGAAGGTTCAGCATGTAAAGTTCTACACCACTGGTTAGGTATTTTAATTCGGTCCTGCACATAGTATGTGCTCAATAAAATGTGCTTCATTATGTTAGAGTGTCCAGCAAAAGGGAGAAGCATGTTGCTCTTGACTCCTCATGATGGTGTTTGACTGTCCAATGCTCTCCAGGCAAAACAAAGCCCTAACTTCAGGCTGCCCGTACGCAATCTAGGAGCAGTCTACAAGTGGACTAGGCCTTCTCCCTGAGGGCCCACGCCTCCGGAATGTTCCTCCCTTCCTGATCTGACACAGGCTGAGATCTATGAAGCTGTCTGCTCATGCATTTTCCTGAAGACTGTAGGTGGACTGGGATCAGAGATTAAAGTGGTGCAAGTCTTTATTTATTATGACTACAGAGTAGTCTATCCAAGCTGTCCATTTATAGGGACGAGAGATGCTCTTGTAACAGCAAAGAACATCATTAGTGTTTTATTTCCTTTCCCAACGACCTGTCCATGGTTGTTGTGCTCCCTTTGACCCAATCAGGGCCCAGAAACAGTTTCCTGACCTAGGGGATGAAATATGAGGTGGCTCACCTCCCAGGCAAGGCTGGACACACTGAGACGGCATGGTCCAGTGACCTAAGCAATGGGCTGGAAATTCCAGACTAATTATGCTCTTTCCAGCATCAGACTTGCTGTGTGGTGTCAGGTGAAGAACCTGCCTTCTCTGGACCTCTACCTGGGCTTATTTGCTACATGATGGGAGTGGCTGCTATGAGATAACATGCAACTAACAGCCTTTCTGAGCCTCTGCTTTCTCATCTGTAAAACAGGAATGACTAGCTGGTGCCTTCATTACCTCAAAGGTCAGCGTAAGGCGAAAATGCATATTAAAAATTCCAGTAGTTTGTATGGTACTGAACAAACTGGTTCTTCCTAGTGCCATTATTTAGTAACAGGGCAAATCTCAGACTCAAATCCAGGGTTGCTCACTTCGATTCCAGGACCCAGCAAAATCTACACAGACTAAATCCCCTTTTCTTTCCATGAACATCCAACAAATATTAGACCCAATGGACTGTGGTTTCATGACACAAACGTTCCTGCAAGGGTTTGAGCAGATCGTAGTATTGGCTAAGTTCAGAAACATTCTGAAGCCAGCTCCTCTTGGGAGCATTATAGCAGTTCTTAGGCTGAAACCAAGAAAATGTGGTGCAACATTTTTATTTAAAGCAAATGTTGAAGTGAGCCTCACTTCTAAGTTCTCAAATGTGTAGAAAGTTTTGGCTTGAGGATTAGACACGGAACGGAAGGCTGCTTCCCTCCACTCTGAATCACACTGGGCCCTCCTTCATTACATCCCTAGTTAATTCTTCGGTAATTGGGGAGCTACGGGCTTTGCAAATGTCACAGTTTTACCACAGTGTATGTACTTCTGGGTGGATTAGCGTGAATGTGTCGATTGTCTTGGATTGCCAATTTTGTGGGAGTGATTTGAAAGCCTGCAGAATAAACTGTTATTTAACTTGGGGAAATGGGAAGGAAAAAATGGCAGCGTTCTATGTGTTGCTCCCTTTGGTTCATATTTGCAAGAAATCCTCATAACCAAAGGCAGCTGGAATCCCATGTATAATGATAACACTGGAGGTGAGAGGCTTGGACCTGGCTGGAAGGTGGGGCTCGTGTAGGAGGCAATTTTTCCACGCAAATGTAAAGCATAAGAAATATTTATTTGTGAAGATTACATATGAGGATTAGAAAAAATGGGCTTGTTTTTGAGGAACCTTGTTCACAGTATAAGCCGAAAGTATTCAGCCAGCTTGGTCTCCTTGTAAAGACGGTCCCCATCGGATTCACCTGCAAACATTCTTCATTCTGTAGGACATTCGCTTGTCACTCATTATCCAGAAGAAACTCTCATTTGGGGTAACAATGCAATTAGATTATTTCTAAAAAATCAGCTTATTCCAAGCGGACAGAAATGTGTCTTTTTTTTTTTTTCCTGAAATCACCAGAATTAAGGGTGGGACAATTAATAAGACCGATATAAAGGGAGTGTTGTTTTCACACACAGGCCCTGCTGATTACAAGCCGGCATCCCGTGCGCCTGTGTTCCCGGAGTAACAAGCTGAGGGCATTACTCTTCTCCTCCTTGGTTCCCATGTATCCTTTCTGCCTTGCTCCTCTGCTCTTTTAGTCTCTTGAACATATTACTAATGATCTCTACTATGATCACGAGGGTATTTTATGTTAAAGATAATGCCATAATGTGCACTGCTAAGCAGAGACACACAAACACCAGAACGGTGGCTGCCCTGCCTCACCACACAGCAGATGAATTTTGGCTACAGTCTGTTGGTGAAGCCTGATCACCTCCAAAGAGCAGGACATCACTGCTGGCTAAGCCACAGGGTTATTTAGATTCTGCTTAACCAAAATAACAAGAATGATCAATTATTGTTGTTTGTCTCTTTTTTTTTGTTTTTCAAGAAGAAAATAGAAAAACATGATGAAAGTGTGCTATAGTAAAAGAAATACTTTTGGGCTAAGAAACTAGAAGCTTGGTCAATAGTTCCAAGACTGTTTCTAACAAGTTCAGAGTTTGAGCAAGTCGCTTATCTCTCTGGTCCTCGGTATTCCAATCTGAAAATGAATGGATTGAACTAGACCTATAAACTTTTTCCACTTTTAACCTCAATAATTCTGTTTCCCAACGTTCATTTTTATTAACTATTTTTCTCACTACATAAGCAATCTATGTCCATTGTATAGTTATAACAAACAATAAAGAGCAAAATTAAAATTATCTGCAATCTTATTACTCTGAGATAACCAGATTTGCAAATATATAAAGTATATATTTATTTGCAAATATATCAAAATGAACCTATACCAAATACAATGAAATATATTAAACATTGAAAAAAAAGCTGATACCAAACTTTTTTTCCGAAAAGGTAACACTAAGTTTCTTTCTTATTCCCGGAGCACACCAGACCCATTCTCTTTCACTTTCTCTATCCTGGATATGAGCTCATGTTGAGATGATGATGTCCCTGATCATCAGAGAGAAAGCATAGAACTTTAAAGAGCACTCAAAGGAACCATAAAAATTATTTGGAACTACCTTATCATTTTATAGGTGACACAGTTGAGGCCAAAAGAGCCTAAGTGATATGTCAAACATCATAACATCACTAGATGGCAGAGGCAGGGCTAGAACAGAGGTCTCCTACCCGCTGTTCTAAAACTGCACTTTTTTCCTATTTCAATTTTTTTTAAAATGTAAACGGCAAGGTTGAAACCTTTTTATTTTCTGATTGAACTTTGGTTAATAACAAAACTTGATTTAACCAACTTTCCTGGTTAATGGAGGTCTCACCTTAGCACACTCCATCCTCACAGCTGGTCACTGGCGGGATGCAGGAAGAGCTACATTGAAGGGCAGGAATATGTCATGATGATAATTGTTCTTAAAAGAAAAAGTACGTGAGCCAATGTCCCTACTACCTCTCCCAGTGATACAAGACAAACAATAGAACCTCAGTTTTCCTTTACTTTGTTGAATTTTCCTTGAACCAAATGAAGGGACAGCCCTACACATACCTTAAAAAAAAAAAAAAAGAATGCCAGGAAACAATGTCAAATGCTTAGTAAAGATTTGTTGACTGATGGAGCTTACTCCAGTCAAAGGCACTGGCTTTCCTGGTGTTCTTGTTCTACTGTGAGATGGGGAAATAGCACCCACCCACACCTATCTCACGGAGAAGCCAAGAGAGTGAAAGAGACAATGGAGATCAGATCCTTGGAAGAGAAGTACTGTGTTTATTCAGATCTTGTTCATATTAACCATCCAGCTAAAGTGCTTGGTCCCTGAGAGGCTACCTCTCCGTCAATGAGTCTATAGTGCCTATTCTCAGTCTATAAATGGCCTCATTCCCCAGATCATCCCACCTAAGCTTTAAAACTCTTCATCTGCAATTCTCCATCCAATTTGCTTTCCTAGATCATACCTGATCCTGGTCAAAGTCACGTCAAAGTCTTCTAGTCCAGTTGTCTTTTGTTTTCTTTTTCTTTCTCTCCTCTCTCTCTCTTTTTTTTGTTTTAGTTTTTGTTGTTGTTTTTGTTTTCCTTACCCCTGCTCATGGGAAGGATATAGGACTTTCCCAAAGACAAGGTGGGAGAGATGTTTCCTTGTTTTGAATAAAACCTTTCGAATGATTTTAATATGCCCACCGCCTCCAAATTCCTGGATGAGAATCTCTGGTTCTGGTTCAGCCTAAGAAACTGTGAGCCAGAGATTGGAGATGGTGTGTTCAGGGTTTCGTTACTGGTTGGAGGAGGCAGAGGGGCAATCTCTTTCCAAGTTTAACTTTCGATGATCCCTCTTTTCATTAGGCTCCTGTGTTGTCAGTCATGACATTGTTTCACTTTACTCCCGAGCATGTCTTGGTATCTTCCTACAGAATCAAGCAAAGTGATTTTTATATAGTAGATTCTTGATAAATACATGAGTGAATTAATCCCAAACTTATTTTTCTCTTGCTACTCTTTACCCAGTTTTTACTACGTAGCTGGACCAGAGTCTCTTCAGTGGATATCAAATGTAAGGGTGCATCAGAATCACTTGGAGCGTTCGTTAAACAAATTGCAGGGCCCCATGCTCAGAGTTTTTTATTTAATAGGACTGAGGTGTGGCCTGAGAATTTCCATTTCTAACGAGTTCCCAGGTGCTGCTGCTGCTGCTGGACCAGGAGCTGCACTGTGAGGACTGCTGGTCTATCTTATTCAAGGACTGCATGGGGTCTTGCCTTTTCTAAAAAGATTGGTTTTCAGCTACTTAAGTATTCTACACATACTTTCCATTATGCTTGAGCATATTCTTAATCAGCGGTCTGATCTGCTTATCGGGGACTTCCCTGGCAGTCCAGTGGTTAAGACTCTGTGCTTCCACTGCAGAAGGTGTGGGTTCAGTCCCTGGTTAGGGAACTAAAATCCCATATGCCCCATGGCGTGGCCAAAATAATTTTTTTTTAAAAAAGTTGATTTGCTTATCAGTTTTCTTAAGTACCACTATTCATGGTAATCTGCAACACTGTTATATCTGTGTGTATACACACACCCAGACGTACACACACGTACATATTAATCTTTCTGTCAAGAATTAAGTCTAGTCTAGAATACTTTTTTCTCATTTCTACTATTATTCTCTCCTACGCATACAAACGATGTTTATTAGCATAGGCCCACATCTTAGTCCTCACCTAAAAGAAATTAGTACTAGCCCAGTATTTTGACTACTTTTAATAATATTTCTCATAAAGGATCATCCAGTTTAGAACTGGAATAGACTACAAATACAAGTACCAATCCATTTAATAGATGAAGAAACTGAAACCCATAAATTTGTGAGTTCTCCCAGATTTCACAGTTAAGGTGCAGCACAGCCAAGATTAGACTCCAGCTTTCCTTCTATTTCTTTTTTTTTTTTCTAAGCCTACCATAATGCCTCTTTGACATTGTGTGTGAAGCTATAATTGGATGCAAGGCTATTGAAATGCCTAATTTTTTTTTTCCCAAACCTACCTTTATCTATGGAAGTCTTCCAGCAGTTAATAATAATTCCTCCAGTGATTAAACAAAGATCTAGATTTTTTATAAATACATTTGCAAAAAAGATATTCTGTATTACCAGAAATATCTCACTGTTCTCAGGTACTGTGCTAAGTACTTTATATGAAATACTTCATTTAATCCTAGAATGAACTGTGGGGCTATGTATGATCCCAACTTTCAGATATAAAAATTCACATTCAGATGTAAAAAGACACAAGACGGGGACTTCCCAGGTGGTCCAGTGGTTAAGAATCCACCTTCCAATGCAGAGCACGTGGGTTTGACTCCTGGTCTGGGAATTGAGATCCCACGTGTCCTGAGGCAACTAAGCCCATGAGCTGCAACTAGAGAGAAGCCTGTGCACCATAAATACTGAGCCCACACGCCACAACTAGAGAGGCTGCACACCGCAACTATTGAGCCCATGTACTCTGGAGTCCAGAGAGAAGCCCGCAACAAAGAGCCCGTGCACCACAATGAAAGATCCTGCACGCTGCAACTAAGACCTGATGCAGCCAAAAAGAAAAAAAAAAAAGACACAAGAGGTTACTTACCCATACCACTGGGATTAGAATTTACTCCTGCCATTTTCTTTTCTGTATCCTCACTAGACAGTGAGCTTCATAAGGGAAAAGACTGTATGTGTTTAATTATGATTTCCAACCCAATGTATAGGTCATAGAAAGATCTCAGTAAATGTATGTTCAGTGAATGAATAAATGAAAATCTCTTTTACTGTTTTTGGTCTTACCTACTGTTTCTGCACTCCTTATTCTACCATGGGGTACTTTTAATAATAAAAGCTTACAGTTATCCTGGAATTATGGAAGAATCTGTTTCCTTGTGCAGCAAAATCTATACTTTATTATTACTACCTTGAAATTTGTACATTACCAAAATTTTTCCAGCTATTTTAGCAAAATTGGGCCCCTGTGGAAGCCCTTGCTTGCAAAGGGCTTTTTAGTTATTCACAATTAATAGTCTCAGTGGTAGGTGTGACTCATCACCTCCTCATTCCCATTGAACAGAGGGAAACACATAACCAAGTCACAGTCAAGGTCAAAGTCAAATGAATGGAGGAATCAGGATGAAACCAATGACCCTGGCCCTGAATCTAGTTAGTTATGCCTCTGGCTTCTGGTATCTTACAAGATTTCTACATAGTTCCAAACTCGCCTCACTCTGCCAGATGTTTACCACATCTTTCAAGTGGAAGCAAGTCCTTTCAATTAGGCTCACCAGGGGAAACCCACTGTACTTCTCTGAAAGAGGAATTGGCAGAACCAGTTCATCTAAAATAAGAACTGACGTGATTCTTTGTCTGAATTCTGAAGCTGTTCGGACAGCATTTTCTTGTTGGCTAAGGTCCCACCAGTAATGAACTGGAATATAAAAACAAAGGCTGTTCTCATGTCATTTCCCAACCAAAGAGGGCTAAGCACTGGGTGAACACAGTAATGTCGGCATGTTTAGCTGCGTCTTGAGCTTGACTTTTTCCTACCTAAACACTCCATCAAATTCCCACCAGGACGCACACAAAAACTGTCTTTCCATGTCGCTAAAAGAGTCCCAGAAAACAAGCCAATTTCTACAGTCATCTAACAATTTCACCCCTGATATCTCCAGATTTTGTTTTCTCTTGAGAGAATAAGGGAGCAGCTGAAAATAAAATTGATAAAAAGTGTACTTAAAATTAAGTGCTATGACTTGTCTTTATTCGCAATTTCATAATCTAATTTCCTGCCTATACTAGCATTTTAAGGGTGCCACATGTGTGTAGTTCCTCTGAAATTTTCATAATCTCATTAATTAGAGAACTGAGGAATATAAAAGGTGAGAGAAATAAGGTCACACAAGAAGAAGAGCATAACTCAAGACTTGGATATTTAATTAGATTTACCATTGAGGTATCCTTCTGGAGTGAAAATCACTCCAGATCAGCTAGTGTGGATCTAATCTAAGAAGTAACTAATAAAGTTCATTGCAGCAGTCTTTCCAAGTTTTCCCATTGCCTTCAGAATTTGAGACAACAAACCTCAAACCCAAAAGTATTTCTCTGGAGAGATTTCCAGGTTTAACTGGGAACCACAAGTAATTAGAGCAAGCTAACTTGTAGACAGTAGCTGCTCTGGCAAATTCACCACAAGGGCATTCCTTGGCACCCTTGGTGAGTTGCCTCTCAGGCAAGAGAGGCCAGAGGAAGAATCTTCACTCCCACATCAGTGTCTTGTCTGTCTCCTCTCTGTACTTTCTCCCCCAGCTCCCACCTACAAAATAGGGGAGAACTTCAAAATTCTAGCCCTGACTGCTTCAAACTGGTTAAGGAATCACAATGAAATCGAACATACAATTGAATGAGGAGAGGATTTGGGCTAATATTTTATACTTTGTGCTTCTCTAGGTTAGCTGAATTTTTTTTTTTCTTTACTGCTCATCAGGGACAGAGCTTAAGTTAGAACAAGGCTCGAAAACTCAGTTATTTGTAGGAGAGAGGCATATAATGTAATGTGTAAAGCAGACAGGGTATAAGAAGCACACATCCCGCTCAGTCAAGATTTCTATTCCCACTTTAATTCAAAACATGGATATAAGAAATAGATTGTTTTTACTTTAACTCTACTACATGAAAACAACATTCCAAGGAACATGGTAAATGGCAGTGACACTAGGCCTCAGTGCTGCAGTAGAGAATGGTGGAGACTGCGGAAAACAGGCACACAATCAGCCCATCTGAAAGGGGTAGAGGCGGAATTCCCTGGCAGTCCAGCGGTTAAGACTCAGCACTTCCACTGCAGGGGGTGTGGGTTCGATCCCTGGTCTCAGAACTAAGATCCCACATGCTACAGGGCCAGGCCAAAAAGAACAGTAAGTGGTAGATGCTGCACACCTCCAGCACCTTGCTGATGTACTGCAATTCAGGACCCAGGGTTACTAAACTGATGTTTCAAGAGAAACCAGATATGTGGACTTTTCCCAAGTTGGCAACTTCATCTGGGTTTTTTGTTGTTGTTGTAGTTTGTTTTTCTTTTTTTAAGAAGCACTGTCCCAGGTAACACTGTGCGGTCCAAAACAAATCAAACAAATAACAAAACAAAAAACCTGTGTGCACCCTGAGCTTTCAGGTTCTGAGATCATGGTGAGGTTGGTTCCATAGTTTTTACTTCCCAAGTCTCTCCACATCACCTACTCAGCCCTCATCCTTCGCACACAGCCCTCCACACCCAGCCCTCACTTTTGGCTAAATCTAAATTCAGTACACAACCTAGGGGTCAGCAAAGATAGCATTTGTTTACCTCTGCTTCTTAAATGTGGTTAACAGTTAGTAGGACATGCATTTTGAGACATTTTTTCTCAATTGTAGCAACTGGTGTGCCCTTATCTATGTGCAATCTATTGCCATGCATAGCACTTTGTATTAAAAGAAGAAAAATCTGTTTTTGTGAGGAGTCACATTCATGGACATGAAATGAAGCAGTGCCAGTTGTCCCACATTGAGTTGAACCCTAGATACACAGGAACAAGTCAATTAAACAGTGAGAGCAAAAAGTATTTCATAGCAGTAATACTGAAACTGTTCTGATCAGAGGATCATTCAGACTTGGAAATACCCTTAACCATAAGTGCAGTTCAATCTACTCATTTTCCATTTGTAGGAACTGAGGCCCAAAGAGATTCAATATTTAAGGATGGGCAGAAACCTAGCTACTTGGTCAGGAAACTGGATCTAGGACCCAAGCCTCCAGTTTCCACATTCAATGTGTTTTTTTGTTACTAGCTATTAGCAATTCTAACAATACTATTATGTGATTGGAAATTTTATTCATCAAGTTGAAAATGAGAAAAAGAAGCCACCCTTTGTCAGTCACACTCATAGATTTGGGATCTACTTTTGGATGGCATGTCACATAGCTCTGTAGCTTCAGAGAAAACAAACTATCATTATTTTATGTTTAATTTGTATTCATTTAGCAGTAAATCAGGGCTTCCTATTCAACCACTTTGCTCCTCTCTCTGTAATTAGCAGGGTCCACTGTGCTACACAGAAGAGTTGTGTACAAATTAACTCAACACATTATGACTCAACTCTGAATATATTTTTCCCTGAAATTACTCCATCAGAAGATGAGATAGTACCTCACTCTCAGAACAACACAATTAAATATTTTCTCTAGGTAGAGTATAAGTGGAAGGCTGGAGTGGTCCCTTGAAGTCATTGTTTCCAGCCCTCAAGATTCTGGGGTGATTTTAGCCCCAAGTATCTCAGCCTTTGAAAAGAAGTTCTACCTCCACATTCCTGTAGCATGACAACATGGTGTTATAGAAAAAACAGTGGGCCCCCAGTAGTAAAGAGTGGTGGCAATGGAGATGTCCACTCTGGGATTCAGTTCTCTCATCTGTGAAGTGACAGGATTGAACAGGATGATTCCTTGACTCTCCAAGTTTCAACATCTGCTTCTTCTGCCACAGCTAGTAGAGACTGATTCCCAAATCAGTTTTCTGATGAAAACACACACACACACACACACACAAACACATGCATAATTGTCATCTTTAAGGCTGACATATTGTGTAGGGTAATGGCTTAAGTGGTCAAGCATATATCCCAATCTGATACAAAACATTTGACTTTTTGTTGTTGCTATGCTGCTACTGCTGTGTGTTTAAGTATTTTTTATATTGTCTTTACATTCCAGATATTTGTTTATAAATTTTCTAGGGTATCTGCCTTTATAATTTGACAATTTCTTAAACACATACACATACACACACATCTAAGATTTTTGTTTAAACCTGAATCTTTTAAGAGACAGAAGCAAGAAGAAAGGAAACAATTTGTTGGCTTTTGTCTCAAGAGGGAAACCTTTCTTGTTTTTTTAAAGTCTTTGATTTTTTTCAAAACACAGATCACAGGAAAGAGAGGAAATCGTGGTAGCGACACTGAAAAGTCCATACACTGCATTTCCACCCAACCTTTCAACATTTCTAGATCTTGTGATGCTTCTTGAACAATTAGTTGAAGATTGATGCTTTTTAAGATAATGAAGCATGGGACTACCTTAAAGACATACAGCTCCTCTTCAGTTTCTTCTCTGCATGGGCCAGGATATTGGAGAAAATCAGCAGATTTCCGAGTGTTAATGTTCAACCAGGTACAGTAATGGGTGTAGAGCACAGAAGGCAAGACAGATTCGTCTGACAGACTCACCACTCTAGCCTATTGAAGTTGGCATGTACTAGCCTTGTATGTTGCCTTGTCTAATTAGCTGCTGAGCTGTGCCTTGGTTCCTCACTCCTGACGGAAACTTAGCGGGAAAACTCCTGTCACCAGGCATGATGAAGTGGTGCTTGATTGTGCTACAAGATGTCCTGTGGCTGCAGTCCAGACCGTTTCGACTAATCATCAACTTTGCAGATTCCAACACCAGGGCTTGTCTACCAGGGCAGGAGCTTTGCAAAGTCAGCCTGAATGATCTGTAGCTGCAGAAAGAACATAAGGGATTGCTTTGTTTATATAGTTTTAAAGGACTGACTACAATAGGCAGCAGCATGAGTGTGCCTGAGAAACAGGGGACCACTTTCAAGTCAAGACTCCTCACAGCTTCATAAGAAGGGAACAGCACCAGCATTTGCCATCTGCATGTGACCAGATCTATCACCACCTTCAGGTTAAATTGCTAGTCATTTTACAACTATGTAACCATTCAATTAACTCCTCACTTTCTTTCCTTGAAGAGGAGTTTGCATCCCATTTGCATCACATAGTTGCAGCTCTGTGCCTTTGGACAAATTAATTATCCTTTCTGAGTCTCAGTTTCCCCATCTGTAAACTATTTTATAGAGTTTTGAGTGACTTTTAAAGTGTGTAGAACAGTGCCTGACACAGTGAGAGGTCATTAATGTTAGCTGCTTGTATTATTATTTTTATGATGTCTAAACCCATCATTCTAAAAGTAAATGTGATAAAAGAACATCTGTTGATAAGCATCATCTATACAGTATCAATTCTAAAATTAACTACAGGTTTTAAGTGATAGTTAAATGTCTAACTAGAATCATTTTAGAGGGTGGCAATAATAAGTTATTAGAACAAGTAAGTCCTCCAGTGCAGCTTTCCTAGCTGGTTACAAAAGGAGCAGCCTGTCTGTTTTTCTCCCTGTTGGTTAGCATCATCATACCTTGATGATGACAAAGGTCATCCCAAGAGGCGTTTTCAAGGACAGAAGCAAATGCCCACTATAGTTAAAAATAGACCCATTGTTCATACTTAATATTCTGAATGTCTGTCACTAGCGCACAATTATAACTAATCCCAGAAGAATTACCCCCTGTCAAAGTGCAGCTTTTAGCTCAGGAAGCAGAAATAGAGGATGTAAGGTTTGGACAGGGACAGGACCAAATCTGACCCAATCCACGCCAGCTCCCATTTTCAAGTGGGAAACCTGAAGCCCAGAGAGGTGACTTGCTCATTTATGTCAGAGCTAGATTTCCACCTACATCTGCATGGAATCAGGAGCTCACGTTCTCTATAACCATGGGATGAGTTCTCTCTTTGGATATGGTCAGAAGCATCAACCCAAGTCAGCCTTAACTAGCTGAGGCTCAGATTGAGGGTTTTCTCCAGTTTATCTGTGTCTGAAGGAGACGTCCTAAAATAGAGGCTAGTATGAAAGAGCAAACATTATTTCACAGAGTGATATAATAGTTTAAAATAGGCATGACCAGTTTCTTAAAAAGAAGAGTCATATATGCGTATGTAAAAAAAGTACTCAAAACTATTTTTAAGTAAAAAAAAAAAAAAACCAAGTTGCAAAACATTCTATAGAGGGCTTCCCTGGTGGCACAGTGATTAAGAATCTGCCTGCCAATACAGGGGACTTGGGTTCGAGCCATGGTCCGGGAAGATCCCACATGCTGAGGAGCAGCTAAACCTGTGCACCACAATTACTGAGCATGCACTCTAGAGCCCGAGAGCCACAACTACTGAGCCCATGCACTGCAACTACTGAAGCCCTCGTGCCTAGAGCCCATGCTCCACAACAAGAGAAACCACCAATAAGAAGCCTGTGCACCACAATGAAGACCCAAGACAGCCAACAAATAAATAAATAAAAATAAATAATAAAAATCTTTAAAAAAAATTCTATAGAATATCCATAACACAGTCCATTGAGGGGTGTGTGTGTGTGTGTGTGTGTGTGTGTGTGTGTGTATGTACACATACTTGTACATAAATGCATGGAAAAAAGCCTGAAAAGATACGCACCAAATTGTTAGCAACCCTTTGAGGAAGGGAATGGGATTGAGGAAACCAAAATAAGTAAAAGGTAGGACTCTTTACTTTCTATTCTACCTACTTTAGCATTGTTCAAATGTTATTACGCAGCAATTTTTTTACAATAAGTGTAGCTTGTGTAAATATAAAGCTTGTTTAATATATTCAACATGTTAGCCATGGTCTATCATCATCTAAAGCATCCACAAAGCTTTTGCAAAACCTATTATAAGAAAGGGAAACATTTGGCATGTTAAGTTACTTAATTTTCTTCTGTTCTCAAACCAAGGCACACTAGTGAAAGTGCATCTCTGCTATGGTCCAGTAATAATATACAAATCTTGATTTGGTTGTTAGTGGTGCTAGCAATATAACTGCTATCTTAGAATATTAAGTTTCTATAGCATTTTAGAAACTATGTAAAAATAGAAATCCATCAGTATACTGGGTTTTTTAAGATTTGCACATAAACACACATACAATAAAACTTCCTCTCCTACTTGTGCAGATAAATTTTGTTATTTTAAGAATTAGGGAATTCCCTGGTGGTCCAGTGGTTAGGACTCCACACTTCCACTGCAGGGGACATGGGTTCTATCTCTGGTCAGGTCCAATAAGCCTCATGGTGTGGCAAAAATAAACAAACTACAAACATATATATATATATATATTTTTTTTTTAAAGGATTAACCATAGAACCATGCTTTTCACTTAGGAAATTCCATCAGAAATGAATTTTAATTGATGGCAACTTTATTCCCCCAATTCCATGGTGTGTACAATCACCAGCAGCAAAATAAAAATCAAGCTACATTAACCCTTCCTAGCAAAATTATCTTCTAATTGTACTTTTACTTTTCTCTAGGGAATAGTAGATTATTTCACATTAAGAAAATTTTATTGGATAGCCCTTATATTTGAGTGTCAATTGAAATTTTAAAGTTCTTAAATTTTAGTTCAATTTTTCCCTTAAAGCAGTAATAAAAGATCCAAGCTGTTTTGTTGCTTATGTAGGGAAATCATCGGAGAACACGACCGAACTTCTGCTTGCGCTAATAATGACTAGGTAGCCGTCATTTTTAAAAACAGTGTCACAAAAGCTATTTCGATGCTGTCATGCTTAAGAATAATTAGTTTCCATCAAAGCAACAGATTATCTGTTCATGTTGTCCACTGGGTCATTACAATGAACAACCAATACAGATAAATGATATCTAATCTTTTCTGCTCTTCTATTGGGCTGATGGATGGTTATAACATCTCCAATATTATAAGGCAGAAAAATTATGCTGACATTTAGAAGCAAAAGCACGGAAAGATAAAACTAAGTACAAAGCATGCCCAGCACTGTTGGGGAAAAGAGAAATATCTAAAGACAGAACTGAAAACAGAAAAGCAATTAGGCCAAAGGAGAATTATGGGAGGGAATGACTATACCTTGTGGGTGGCAGGCAGCTCAATTAATTATATAACAAGAAGGGGGAACCCGGACATTTCTGAAAGACACATTATTAAAAGGAATAGTGACTTAAGCATCTTTTAAATTTTATGCCCTAAAAGAAGACAAAAGGGTTTCCCTAGTATTGATCTGCTCCTGAATCAGGTTGACTTTAAGGGATCATATAATGAGAAATGGTTGAGCAGCAAATGAGACTAAGAAGGAACTGCAATTACTTACAACTCACATTTACCAGGTTCAATAGATTACAGCTTTTCCATGTCGCTTTGTGTTCATGTTGTATTTGTAAAGTAGAATTGGAAAAGAACCATTCAACTTGTCCTAAATATGAAACAGCAATTTGGGACTGTACCTTTGGTTCACTCTGTTAGAATTTATCATTTATAGAAAAACTATGAAATGAGGATGGTTTAGACTGAGAATCAAGACAAAAGTCATCTTTAGGCTATTATTTTCCCAGAGATTTAGAAACTATGTACCCTTATAGCTGTTTTTGCCTTGAAGAGTGTCAATTCCACTTTCTATTTTAAGCAGAAATTAGGGAATGTTTTAGCTCAGTGAGCGCTTAAACTCCCCATGGAGTTTGGGGATAACCCCTCAATTAGGAAATTATGCTCCCTGCCATCATCTGAGAGTCAGCAGTTTTCCAGGAATACATTGTATTCTTTCCACTAAAAAAGTGAAACAACAAAAACAAAAACAAAACAAAAAAACCTACACTCTCTCTAAATGCAATGAGTGGACTTCCTAGGTGGTGCAGTGGGTAAGAATCCGCCTGCCAATGCAGGGGACATGGGTTCGAGCCCTGCCCCAGGAAGATACCACATGCCGCGGAGCAACTAAGCCCGTGTGCCACAACCACTGAGCCTGCGCTCTAGAGCCCGTGAGCCACAACTATTGAGCCCATGTGCCGCAACTACTGAAGCCCATGCGCCTAGAGCCTGTGCTCTGCAACAAGAGAGACCACCGCAATGAGAAGACCGTGCACCACAAGGAAGAGTAGCCACCACTCGCCGAAACTAGAGAAAGCCTGTGTGCAGCAGCGAAGACCCAACACAGCCAATAAAATAAATAAACAAATTTAAAAAAAAATGCAATGAGTGATCCTGGATTGGACCCTGGAACAGAAAAAGGAGGTTTATGGGAGAACTGAGGAAATCTAAATAAAGTCTGTAATTTAGTTAATAGTATTACATCAATCAATGCTAAGATCTTAGTTTTCATAAATGTACCACAATTATGTAAGATGTCAACATTAGAGAAAGTTGGGAGGAATATATACAGGAACATTCTGTACCATCTTTGCAACTCCTCTATAAATCTAAAATTATTTCAAAAGAAAATGCTTCTCAGGGACTAATTCCCTACCCCCATCACACTTCAGAATTAATAGTAAACGGGCAAGTGAGCGGATGCTTGTTACGCTTACATACAATGGCATCATTGTGGTCCACTGGCAAGACTTCATAGCAAGATAGAAGACTAGTTTAAAAAAAAAATCCTAAAGTTTGCGAATGTTCTTCCTTAACACACACACACACACACACGGAAAATAAAATAAAATAAAATAAATAAAATAATAAAATGGCAGGTATGATCTTTTCTTTAAGCCTGCGGTTCTCAACTGTGGGTGATTTTGCTCCCCCAGGGGACATTTGGCAATTTTTGGTTGTCACAACTGGGAGGTGCTGCTAGCACCTGGCAGGTAGAGGCCAGGGATGATGCTAAATATCCCACAATGCACAGCAAAGCCTCCACAACAAAGAATTACCCTGACCAAAATGTCAGTAATGCTCAGGCTGAGAAACTCTGCTTTAGGCAATTAAAATTCACAAGCAAAATGGATGAGGAGAAATCAGACTAAGGAAAAGCTGTACCAGATCCTCCCTTTAAAGGAATACAATAAAAGTGGGAGAGGTCCCCATAAGGAATGAGTAGCCAGAGTAGCCCCACAGGTAACTGTGCCATACCACAGTTCCTCCAAGCAGGACATCACACTGGCAGCATCTCTCTTCCTGGCATCTCTACACCTTTTCTTGGGGCTTATCCCAAGAAATAAGAAATCAACTGCTCAGTAAGAAATCAATTCTCCTTATTTAGCAGTTAGGTCAAGTCTGACTTTGAGCGTCCTTTATAACCTCACTGCCTTAAGATTCACTGATTTCTTAAGTGGTTTTTCCATTTTCCAAATTCATAGAACTTCTCCTAAGGATTGTGTTTGATAATGCTTATAATTCATTCCACCCTTTACCTGGTCCATGGCAAATATTGTTTTAAATGTTGCGTATCACTACATTGAATCTGAGACTCCAGCAGTTAAGAGATGCACCATTATTTTATATACCACTAAAAATGAAAAGATGTTGCCAATTTTTAAATGTCACTACCAATTATTAGATCCATCCTAATAATATAGACATGAAATATAAAAAATTCTACCTTAGGAGCAATGATATATAGTTTTATCATCCCTTCAGTATTTACTTATTATGTATTTTCACTATTATTACATGGAAACATATCTCCTTAAGCAGTTGGAAATCCCTTTAAAGCCCCATTTTTCATGTGTTTCTTTGTTCATCCTCAGCACCAAGATCAATACCTATAGCATCAGAACCAGTACTGGAAAAATAGTAATGATAATAGCAGGCTATGTCCTATACACTCATGCTACACTACACATTCCAAAAGTATTTCATCATCCAGAGAACACGATGAAGTAGCACTATCATTATCCCCACTTAGTAGATGAAGAAAGCAAGGTGATGAATGTGCCCAAGGTCACCCAGCTGGTATGTAGCAGAACCTCAGAATATCCAGTTTTTTCCGTTGAAAAGCCCACGTTCCCAAATCTTATGCTGCTCTGCCCTCATGAACCTTACAAATAGCTGTGAGCTATAAAGGGTAGGTTTAGGATAGGTGGAATTGACCTTAATACGCTTTTTGGTGACACTCCACATGAGCAGTAATTTTACAATAAATATTATTTTCTTCAAAAACAGGGACATTAGCAACAGTAGCCAAAAATTAAACCAAAATTGTCTGTTTCCAACTTTAAGCCACTAGAGGGCAAGTATTAATAACCCTCAGTCACAAACCAAGAACATCTAACAAACATGACTTGAATGTGATGATGGTTTTGTTGGTCCCATGAGAAATATCAAGTTTCTTTTCAAATTTGCCTTAGTATGACATAGTGGCACTCTTTGGATTAAAGACCTATCAGGCTTTATTCTTTTCTCTTTTTTTAATATTTATTTTATTTATTTTTTATTTAGTTGCACTGGGTCTTAGTTGTGGCAGGCCGGCTCCTTAGTTGTGACATGTGAACTTTTAGTTGCAGCATATATGTGGGATCTAGTTCCCTGACCAGGGATCGAACCTGGGCCCCCTGCATTGGGAGCTCGGAGTCTCAACCACTGCACCACCAGGGAAGTCCCAGGCTTTAATTTTAATGTCATTGACAAGATATCACATCAGTATTAAGATATATTTCAGTAGAAGAATAGCACAATAAATTTCATCTCCCTAACCTGCTCCAAATTCTAATGTCATAGATTCATTCCCATAGGCTTGTTTTATATGTTTTTTCTACATGGATTAGTTCACATTCTGCTTCTTTACATGATATATTGTAAGCATCTTTCTACACCAACCCTCCCACCTAACATATTTTTATTTGTTTATTTATTTTTATTGGCTGCATTGGGTCTTCATTGCTGCACGCAGGCTTTCTCTAGTTGTGGCGAGCAGGGGCTACTCTTGGTTGTGGTGTGCAGGCTTCTCATTGTGGTGGCCTCTCTTGTGGAGCATGGGCTCTAGGCATGTGAGCTTCAGCAGCTGTGGCACGAGGGCTCAGTAGTTGTGGCACACGGGCTTAGTTGCTCCGCGGCATGTGGGATCTTCCTGGACCAGGGCTCAAACCTGTGTCCCCTGCATTGCTAGGCAGATTCTTAACCACTGTGCCACCAGGGAAGTCCCCCAACTAGCATATTAACTTGGCATAATATTTCTGCATATATTTGGTTATTAAAGCATTTCCCTAATGTTAAATATTTAGATCGTTTCCACTCTCTTTCCTTGTTTTAGTTGAGTTTCCTCCAACTAACCTATTGAAAATAACACCATGATAACCGAGAGGAGGAGGGGCAGGGAGATTTGCTTCTGCAGAATTATTTACTTAGGATTTATCTCTGAGTTTGGGACTATTGAGTCAAAGGATTGAATGTCTTCATGATGTGACTTACTGATAGTTCAATAGTATAAAACCGAGATCCCCACACTGAGTTGTCTCATTGTTCTGAAGAAAGGGCGGGGGAGTAAAAAACTAGAGTAATGATAGCTAGCATTAACATAACACCACATACTTTTCAAAGTGCTTTCACAAGTGAAATGAAATGCTCTCCAAGCTGTGAGGACCTGACTGTCTCAGGGACACCATTACTGAGGGAGCTCACCAATGCCTGAGTTGTGTTTGAGAGGAAATATTACAAGATCAACCAATGTTACATTAAGAGATGAAATAAAGTCTGCCAGGGAGAAAAAGAAGTGCCTTTAGATTCTTCAAGTGAAATATCGATCTGATTGATCAGAGACATGCTAAAGGCATAATTACATCTGTCATGTAAACCTCACTTAGTTCATAAGGTACTGAACAGGAACAATAATTGTTTTCCTGTTAATGAGGCTGTAGACTATGCTTTCAGAGTGACTCGTTTATTATTTAGTTTATTTCTAAATAAAGCGTGGCTCATCAGCATTCAGCTAAATTGGACAGATTACCACCACCACCACCAACCTCCAAAGTTGGGCTCCTGTCCAAAATATGCAATGGAACACTCACCAAAAACCAAAACCACACAGTTCTTTGAGTCATAAGGAGGCCAAGCTGTACCCAAATCCACAAGTTACTATTTCCCTTGACTTGATTTTCATAACGTAACCCATAACTTAAAAGTCATCCTAATAGAAGGCTTTTAAGTAAGATTATAAAATTAACCAAATAAACTCATGAATCACACGTATATAGGATATCACTGTGTCTGTTTCCAGGCAAGGTCTACGAGGTGACATAGTATAATGATGGAAGTTCCACCAGAGTAATAGGATCCACAATGTAGTTCTGGAAGGAGCTCCAGATGAAGGATGAGTCTTCTCTCTCAGCATCCATGTAGCACTCTATATGCCACTTACAGGTTTCCAAAAGGGCCTTGCTCTCATCGCTTTGTCCCTTTACAAGTTCTACTCTATCTAATTAAAATACCTATCATTACTTGGTGTACCCCCCCAAAAAATTAAAAATTAATAAATTAATAAATAAATAAAAAATAAAAATTAACTCAAAAAAAAAATATCTATCACTGCCAAAACTTGGAAACAACCAAGATGTTCATAGGTGAGTGGATAAATCAACTGTGGCATATTCAGGTAGTGAAATATTATTGAGCCCTAAAAAGAAATGAGTTATCAGGGCGTGAAAAGACACAGAGGGACCTCAAATGCATATTACTACGTGAAGAAAGCCAATCTGAAAAGGCTACCTACTGTATGATCCCAACTCTATATGACCTCCAGGAAAAGGCAGAACTATGGAGACAGTAAGAGGATCACTGGCGGCCAGGGGCTGGGGTGTGGGGGCAGAGCGGAGGGATGAGTAGGCAGAGCAACAGGGGATTTTCAGGGCAGCGAAAGTGCTTTGTATGATACCATCATGATGGGTACACATCATTATGTGCTTGTCTAACCCCGCAGAACGTCCAGCAGCAAGCGTGCACCCTGACGTCAGCCGTGGACTTGGGCTGATGGTGATGTCTTGGTGTAGGTGTATGGGTTGTAACGAATGCACCTCTCTGGTGGGGGATGCTGATGACGGGGAAGGCAGGGGACGTGCGGGAAACCTCTGTACCGTGCGCTCAATTTTGCTGTGAACCTGAAACCGCTTAAAAAAACATCAAGTCTATTTTCCAAAAAACCCTACCCACTCTTCTTCACCTAACACTGCCTGTCCTTCAGGATACAGCAGGCCACCTGGGAGCCCTACTGCATTTGTCCATTTTCTCATGCTTCCTCCTGACTTCTAGCCGCTGGAGAACAAGGACCTTTTTTGTCTGTGCACAGCACACAGTAGAAGCGCAATAAATGTTGGTTGAATGAATGTGTAAGAGGAGAAGCCTTTTCCAACCAGCTCCAGCTTCGTGAAGAAAATATCTCGGTTACCTTTTATAATCAGCCAACATGGAGAGGTGCATTAGAAAAGAACAGAAAATCTGCTTAAGCTAAAAGACCAGCCAGAATTCTACCATCTTCCAGAAGTGCTGCGGGATCGTTTCAGCCATAATTTTAAGTGTCAAAATCCAAGCATCCTATAACAGTTTTTATTTTTTTAAACAACCGTGTGAATCTTGCTTTCACTTCAAGTTCCATAATGATTAAGAGCAAGGGGAAATCAAAGCTCTTGTTTAAACCAGGTGAAAAGTGTGTTCAAGAGCTCCCTCCGCCTTGTTTTCTGCCCACACAGCGCCGAAGTGTATCAAGGGCTGGATTGTGGAGAATGTCTCACTGTGGTTCCAGTCACGAAGAAAAAAGAAACTCCCTTGGCTCCGATTGACGTAGTCACAAAACAAAACCCGGCTTTACAGGCATGAAGGGCATATACATGCAGGAGAATAAGAGCTTGAGAACACAGTTGGCAAAGCTTCATCCGGCTAATGCGGGGTTTGAAGTGAGTAATTTGCAGCGAGGAGGTGGCGCTTTCATGGAAGGCACCAGCTATAGCTTTCCTCCTGCTCCTCCAGATAATAATTTTTAAAATCCCTCCAATTTGGAGCAGTCTAGCATACACACAAGCCAACAATCAGTTCCTGAAAGAGAGCTTTCTAGGTGAGTCTGGATGCCACACGGGTGAAAAGGATTTCTTGGTTGTATGTAGACAAGCAACAGGGGATTCATTTCTCGTTGCTCCTTTCCTCTGTTACTTATTATACTTTCTTTGCAAAACGTCCATCACCCCACCCTTCAAAGGACATTACAGCTGAGA
Organism: Hippopotamus amphibius kiboko; assembly: GCF_030028045.1. Taxonomy (NCBI): domain Eukaryota; kingdom Metazoa; phylum Chordata; class Mammalia; order Artiodactyla; family Hippopotamidae; genus Hippopotamus; species Hippopotamus amphibius. The sequence continues at coordinate 72,331,284 of NC_080190.1, read as the reverse complement.
GGAGTTTGGGGTAGAATTAGCAGTCACCCCTTCACTCTCTAACAATGGCACCTTTTTGCAGGTTGTTGTAAGCGTTCAAAGTAATGTTGTATAGGGCAGAGAGCCTGGCATGCAGAAGGTACAAGTTGCAGATGTATAAGGAAGATGAAAGGAAACACAACCATTGGGGGTGCAGTGGGTGGTGGCAGGTAGACCATTGGGCCCAGGCCTCACATTCACAAAAGACCTCCAATTTAGACTTCTAAAATCATCTCCAAATAAGATCATACATATGATTTACAAAAGCAAATCAGGAGATGGGAAGAATTTCCTTTACTAACTTTTAGATTGTCCTCTGTAACTGGACTATGGCACCTTTATTGCTCTTTTTTATAAATCTTATAATTGTCTTATGGCTGGTACAGTGTATTACATTATAATATATTTTTATATCAAAGGTGTTGATGTGTTAAGTATAAAATTTTACAATATGAAAATATAAAACCACTTGTGTAACTCTACTTTTGGCATTTCCCAGTTTTTAATTTACTAGGACATTAAAAAAAAAAGGAAGTGGCCTGGGTCTCTTGTGACCTCTGATCCAGATGGGAGAAGTATATATCTGGGGTCTTTCTTGGGAAGAATTAGCAAAATGCACAGTCAGCAATCTATCTAGTCAGTGCTGTCCCATAGAAATATAGAACAAGCTGTAAATAGGAGCTATACATGTGATTTTAAATTGCCTCATAGTCACACCTTAAAAGGCAGAAATTAGTTTTGATAACATACCCTATTAACCCAATAGCGTTAAGATGATATTTCAATTAATATAAAAATTGTTAAGGAGATGTTTTTATATTCTTTTTTTACTAAGTGTACTAAGTCTGGTGTGTACTTTGTACTTAAAGCACATCTTAATTTGGACTTGCTACATTTCAAGTGCTCAGTGGTAGCCTGCTATGGCTCATGACCACCACATTGGACAACACAGTTCTAGAAGTCACATCTTCAAGAGTCTTCCCTTCAGGTTTGTTTGGATAGAGCAGTATCTGGGCACTTGCCATTTTAATGGTTAACAGTGGTATTTATAAGAAACAGGTTTAAAAAGATGTAAGAGATGGCAACTGACACCTAGTGGACCTAAACTGAATATTTTTAGCAAGAAAATCAACTAAATAAGTAAGAATCCATAATTTAACAAAAATTTAAGGACTAGGAATCTTATAGCATTTCTGATAGTTTTCCCAAGCCATGTCTTCCTCCATGGAAAATGCCCCATGAATACTTCTGCAAAAAGAAACCTACTTTGAGAAAGCATAGAGGTTCTGAACTGATTATAACTGTGAGATACATGGGGTAAAAAAAATTCCATGAGTAAATTACAGTGTCCTTCATCAGAAAGAGCCTTGGACTTGGTCTTCTCACCCTGATTTCATGAAAGCAATCCACTTCTGTCTGTCTCAAATATTAAGTTTTTTGCATAAAAGTTTGTTTGGGGAAAATATGTTGCTAGTGGAGGGGGAAAGAGATTGAAATCCACTGAACAAAATGATCTCTTTGCTACACGAAAGACGTCAGACTTAAAAGCTATATACTATATATTTGCATTTATAGAACATTCTGGAAAAGGGAAAACTATAGGGACAGAAATCACATCAGTGGTTGCCAGGAGTTGGGGTTGAGGCTAGGGATGAGGGAAGGGACACAAGGGAAATTTTTGGGGTGAAGGAAATATTTCATATCGCATATCTTTTTTTTTTTTCTTTTTTGTGGTAATTTTTTATTTTATTTTATTTTATTATTTTTATTTTTTGGCCTAGAAATATTCCATATCTTGACTAGAGCACTACACCTAAAAAAAGGTGAGTTTACTGTATGTAAATTATACTACAGTATACCTGATCCCATAAAATACCTGTCTCCTTTGTTTAACTATTATAGTTCATGGGGACGTTGGCTCTCAGGAAGAGTATATGCAAAGTAATTTGGATATTCAAACTGTCATTCCTTATTTTTTTTAACTCTGTAGTGGGCACTTGCAGGCTTTTACTCCAAAGTGCATATCCCTTCATCTTGGCAATAGCATCCCATTTCATTTTGGGGAACTACTCCATTTCATGCTACTTTGGTGAAACAGTCAGTCCAATCCTCTCCTACCCAAGAAATGAACACATAACTGGCTTTTTCCAACTAGACACTCCTTTTCAAGACGTTAAATCTTTGTCATAAACGGGAAGAACAATATCCTTAAAAGAAATATGAGTTAGTTTCTGTCATCTAGGCCTCCAAAGCAGCCCTGGCTTGTCTTTTTTATTGTTTCCTAGCCCACTCTTTAATTTCTGTATCAGAATCTGTGTAATGGCTTGTCCAATATCATCTCAGAGCCCTCTGGCATACCTTCTTGTACTATAGATGCTGGAAATTGAGACATTTCCCAGATTCCTTTGCAGCTAGGGTTCTATGTGCTGTGACCCAACATGTCCTCTTCTATATATGTGTCCCTAAGATAAATAAGAGCATAGATCTACCCAAAGACATGGACAAAAATGTCTGTGATAGCTTTTTCACAATAGCAAAAAATTAGGAAGAGCCAAAATATCCATTAACAGTAGAGAACAGATAAATGTCACATATTTGAGATTTTCATATAATGGAATATTATACAACAATAACAATAAATTATTGCTATACTCAGCCACATGGATGAACTCACAGATACAATGTTGAGAGAAAAAAGTCAGACACTGAAGAGGAATATATGTTTTTAAGGAAGAAAAATTAATTTTATTGTCACATTAATTATTTCCTAGGCTTTTATAGTATGCAGTGTCCTTCTATGAATAACTTAAGCCATCTTACATTCAAGTTGCCACTGAAAAAAATTAAAATTTTAATTAAAAACATTTAAAAACAAGTACATAGGGAACCTTTGGGATCTCTCAGGTATATGACGCCTAAACTAGTTTTGCTATTGGTTTTTCAAATTTAAGGTTTCCTTAAGGCAAACTAAAAGGCTGAAGGCCAAAAGAAAATAAGGACTTTATTTACCATTACTGGAAATCTCCCAACCTTCCTACTCAACTCTTAAGTGGGTATTATGTAATGCCCAAACTTAGCTGAATGACGAGTAGATCTGGACATTGACCTTTTAAAAGGTTTTAGTAGGGAATTCCCTGGCAGTTCAGTGGTTAGGACTCGGCGCTCTCACTGCCTAGGCCCCAGTTCGATCCTGATGGTAGAACCAAGATCCCACAAGCTGCGTGGCACAGCCAAAAAATAAATAGATAAAACTATCAACTGTTTTAAATCTGTTTAAACACGATGAGATATAAGTAAATAAGCAGATTTTCATGGTGCTCTCTATGCATTTGCAGAAAAACCTGCAGCATTTTGATGGCATGTGTTTGTCCAAGTTACCTCACATCCTGGGAATAATGGAAGGGATGCTTTACAGCCTGATTCTGCAGAAATGAAAGATTGTTGGAAAACTCCGTAAGGTAGTTAACAATACTGTATTGTATACTTGAAATTTGCTAAGAGAGTAGACCTTAATTGTTGTCACCACACACATAAACACACAGGTAACTATGTGAGATGATGAGTATGTTAACTAACCTTATTGTGGTAATCATTTCATAATATATATATGTATATTAAGTCATCACATTGTACACCTTAAGTTTACACAATTTTATTTGTCAATTATCTCTCAATAAAGCTGGGGGGAAAAGCTAATACAGAAGATTTTTCTACAACATAAGCAACAAACATGTATAGGGTGTTTATACAAGGGGTGGGGCTGGGAGGAAAAAGAAAATATAATTTTGCAACAGGTCTTTAATAAATTGTTAAAATTGCAAACAGCCTACATTTATACCACAACTATAGGTTTCTAAATTACATCTTATTTTGGCATTTCTTTCTACTATGGAATTGTGACATACAGATCAAATGCCATTTCAACAAATATAATTATAATAAATAGCAAATTTCAGTTATGCTTCACAGAGATGACAATAAGACATCCTGCAAAAGGAAATAATTAAACAACCCTTTGGAGCTTATTCAGTCATTCAACTCTTCACTCAGTGAATATCCATTATGTAATTATTATGCCAAGCATGCACCAGGAACTGAGGAAGCAACAAAAGGAATACAGTGCTTCCTCTTGAGCATCATACAGACCAGTGAGGGAGAGAGACAATTGAATAATTACAGCAGTGAGTAAATAGTACCTTAGAGGCACGCACAGGGTGTAGAAGTGCAGTGGGGACTGAGGTTACCTGTGCTGGTGCATCATCAAAGGAGGTAATACTCGAATGTACTCTTTAAAGATGGAGAGGAGTTTGAGGCAGGAGGGGAGGTATGGGGGAAGAGTGACAAGAGATGAAGTTGGAGAACTAAGTTGGAACTAGACCCTGAAGAGCTGCATATATCTTGCTGAGGTCTGTGGAGTTAATTCTGCTGGCAATAGGGAGCCAATGAATGCTATTCAGATGGGGAGTTAAGTCAGACTGGTATTTCCCTAAGGATCACTTGTGCCCTGGCATGGATGATGAGTGGTGTGGGATGAGACTGGAAGCAGGGAAACCAAGTAGGAAGTTGTAATGATTGTACAAGAATCATGAGGACAATAGCAGAAAGAGTGGAGAAATGGCAACAGTTTTGAGAATTATTTGGAATTTATGGGAGTCAAGACATTGTGATAGGTTGACCATTTTGAAGAGAGGGAGGTCTCCAAAATGTCTAGTGAATTTTCAGCTAGACTGACTGAATGGATGGTGATATCATTAATGGAAATAAAAATGTAGGAAGAGGGGCCATTTTGGAAAAAAGAAGGTAAATTTGGTTTTATAAGCAAAGGTTGAGCATAAATTGACTGTGGGATACTAAGAGCTCAAGTAGGCAGTTGAAAATATAGAACTGGAGTCAGATTGGCCTAATTATTTTGGTTCCCATTCTTGCAAAGGAAACAAGAGCCCTTGGAAATACAATCCTCGGTGTCTTTTAGAATAAGTTCTTGATAAACTAATGTTCCCTTCTTCTTGGGACTTTGTTATCAAAGTATGTAATTTGTTTAAAAGGGTGGAGATATTCAGTGCTTCTCAGAGCTGTCAGCTCAAGGCCAAGTCTTCATAATTCCATACAAAATTATTCATATTTTTTCTAAAGGAAAGGCGATGAGAAATGAGCTAATATATTAAAGGAAATCAAATAAATTTACAATAAAAGATCATTAGGAAATGAAATCTTGTCAGTCTAGATAAATGGGCTCGATTATTACATTTAAGTCAAACTAAATTACTGTCCATGTATCTATTAAAGCATTTATAAGTGTCGAAAATCGAGATGTTAAGATCTTGACTGTAGGTGTAAAAGCAAAGTGATTTTGATAAGTTTAAGCAATCTTTTATTGTGAAGGAAAAGAGGTTTAAAAATCAGAAAATAATATAAATATCACAGGAAAGCTTATAGAATTCCTTTTCTTAAACACTGCCAATGATTTGGAAGATTAAAAAAGAGAGACACTATCTGCACAATTAAGCATGACCATCAAATGACTTTACCTCCAAATAAGTGATTATGAGATTTTTTTAAGTTGGCAAAATTTTTGTATTTCCTTCTTGAAGAACTAAGAGGGAGCTGCTGAGGTAAATTCAACTTGTATTGATAAAAGCAATTTGCTCGCTCGCTAGCACTCTCTCTTTGTAGCAGAAAACATGTCATTATTGCTCTGATTTAAATGAAATCTCCCCTAACTAGATTCTGTCTAACCAGATCCCTTAATTAAGCAATTAATCTGATACTATTTACTCTCTCCTTTGTAGGAGAAAGAGGAAAAAGATAAGAAAAATGTGTGTGTGTGTGTGTGTGTGTGTTGTTCTTGGTTTGAATTGAATCCATTATGGAGCTTTCCAAGGATGACTCTCTACCACCAGAGAAAGCTTTAGGTGTGGAAGCTCAATGATATGTTCACCTGTACCTGTTTACCACACCTGGAAAGATGGGAAAAGCATTCCTGTCACTTGAATTTCTCACATTTTCTTTTTCTCTTATGTGCAAAAAAGGTGACAACTAGATAATACCCAAAGGAGTAGCTGCCAAACCTTGAGAAGTATTTTTAAGACAGATTCTTAGGCCCTACACCAGATCTCTAAATCAGGATCTTTGGGAGGAAGGAAGTTTGCTCAGTTTTGTATTTTGTTGGGTTCACGTGAGTGAACAGCCATATTTGAGAACCACAGCACTAAGCTACCAGTTTTAAAGGCCTATGAGATTATGAATCAGACATGTTAAGATTCTTAAAAGCAAGAATTCAACAGAAAAATATGTATGACTATCCATCTCAATTAAATACAAATGTGTGGACCATTGTAGTCAACTCTCCAGCACCACTGCACTCATGACCATCTTGTTCCTCACACCCATGACCCAGTCCTGGCCGGTGTGACATGGGGGCCTTTAAGAAAGTTTCCTTGTTAGAACTATTCAAACATCTGTGCATCTCCTTACTGTGCACCAAGCCCATGGTCTGATTACCAACTATGCTTAATTCAGGCTGGGAACCTACAAGGCAGGCTCTTTCCATGCAATCTCTGCTGTCCCACACAGCTCACCAGCGCTGGTGTGAGGTCCTGTATCACTTAGGATGACTGTTGCTACAAATATCAGGAAATCCCAACTCTGTTTGGTTTAAACAGTAAGGAAAACTGTTCTCTTGTATAGCAAGAAGTCTAGGCTAAATGGATCCGGGGCTCAACAATGTTATAAAGGAACTGGGTCCTTTCCCTTTATCTACAGCTCCATCTGTGGTGTGTTATCTTTGTTCTCAACACTGGATCATGGAGATTGAATGCTAGGACTCCATGCTGTAGGATGACTGAAGACTAATGGAGAAGGGGCACCTCAATAAAAGTAGTATTTGAAGATCAACATATCAGTAGCGTTTAGGACAAATAAGGGCTGTAAGAAAGCGTGTGTGGGGTGGGGCGGGGGGGTCAACGAGGAAACTACAGTAATAGTTATTTAAGCCAAGCTTGCAAAAAACCAAGTGCTTGAGTTAGATTAGTGGCAACAGAAGTGGAAATGGAAGAAAGATAAAGAATATTCCATGGGACTTCCCTGATGGCACAGTGGTTAAGAATCCACCTGCCAGTGCAGGGGACATGGGTTTGATCCCTGCTCCAGGAAGATCCCACATGCAGCAGAGAAACTAAGCCTATGTGCCACAACTACTGAGCCTGTGCTTTAGAGCCCATGAGCCACAACTACTGAAGCCCACGTGCCTAGAGCCCATTCTCTGCAACAAGAGAAGCCACCACACTGAGAAGCCCCTGCTCACAGAAAATAGAGAAAGCCTGTGCACAGCAAGAAAGACCCAATGCAGCCAAAAGTAAATAAATAAATAAATTTATTTAAAAAAAAAGAATATTCCAGAATGGTTTCTTAAGATATGTAATTTAAGTGGATATAAAGATATAAAGAGGAATCAGAGATGCATGAAAAAGTACTGAAGTTATGAGAAGATATTATTTAAACATAAAAGAAGCAAAATCTACTCATTGAATACTTGCCTCTTTAAAATATATATAGTACAGTAATATTCATTATTATGGTAATTTTCTTTTTAGAAGCTCTTTTAAAAGATAAACCGTGTAGACTCCCTAGGTGGTGCAGTGGTTAAGAATCTGCCTGCCAATGCAAGGGACATGGGTTTGAGCCCAGCTCCAGGAAGATACCACATGCTGCAGAACAACTAAGCCTGTGTGCCACAACTACTGAGCCTGAGCTCTAGAGCCCATGAGCCACAACTATTGAGCCCATGTGCCACAACTACTAAAGCCCATGCACCTAGACCCCATGCTCTGCAACAAGAAAAGCCACTGCAATGAGGAGCCCATGCACCACAATGAAAAGTAGCTCCCACTCGCCACAACTAGAGAAAGCCCCTGTGCAACAATGAAGACCCAAAGCAACCAATTAATTAACTAATTAATTTAAAAGATAAAGTGTTTATTATACCCTATTAACACAATTTCAGTCATAAACAGGAAAAGCCAGTATTTGTGTTAAGAAATTTTTATTTGACAAATAATTTGACCATCAAAATGGAATGCCTTCCACTGATGAGCTGTGTTGTGTTCCTGAGTGGGGTAGGGAAGACTCATTATTGTAAGGATGTTCATTTTCTCTAAATTATGTTACATATTGAATGTAGTTGTAAGAAATATTCCCAAAGAGCTCTTTAAACCCTAATTAAATAATTCTAAATTCTAAAACTTCATGTGGAAAAAAATGCAAGAAGACTAGAGGATCTTTTTTTAATATTTAAAGAAAAGTAATCAGGTGGTGTCAAGATGACAGAATTTTTATTAATCCTGATGAGGTGGAGCAGGTTACCTGTCAGGAGGTGGACTTGGAAATTGGGATAGGATTAGAAGTTTTGTTTGGGAGAGATTAATTTGAGATGCCCTTTAAACATCCAAGTGGACATCCTGAGCAGCAGTTGGATATATAAATCCAGAACTTAGGGGAGGGGTCCAACCCAAGATAGGAAATAAACAAGAATAGAACTGTATCCTGAAAGCCAAGTGAAGAAAATATTTCAAGGAGGAGAGACAGATCCTTTGTCCCAAATGAAAGCTATATGTCAGTAAGATAGACTTAACTGTTGAATTTAGCAACATATTGATATGGGTGACAATGAAGAGCTATTTGGATCATGTGGTGGGAGCAAAAAAACCAATGGGAGAGGATTCAAGAGAAAATGGGAAAAGAAGAAGGAAAAAAAATCTGAGGAGTTTTTCTCTAAAGTAAAACAGAGAAAGAGGGCAGTAGGTAAAAACACTTTCAGATTCAAGAGAAGATTTTAGTTGGCCAAACTGGGATTCTCTGCCTTCCCTTTGGCTGGAGTAGGGCAAGCAACAGACCCACCAAGATAGCAAGCAATGAAGGAAAATTGGAGCCTTATTGGAATAAAGAGAAATCACTTTAAGGCAAGCAAAAACACCTCTATTCCACAGATAATTATAGATGCAAGACTTTTAAAGATTGAATTACTTGCACAGGTGTCAGGCTGGACAAGGGCAAAACCAGGCCTACATTCTCAGTCGTCTGACTTCTAATCCTGGGTTCTTTTCTCCACAACATGACCTTCTCTGATATAAACATAAATACTCTACCATGCATTACTTGGGAACTTGCTGTTCTTGCATAGTAGCTTTAAGGGCACCATGTTGGCATCATTGCTTTGAACACCACAGATGCAGGAGTCTAGATCAAGATGGCAGAGTTGAAGGACATGTGTTTATCACTCCCTCTTGCAAGAGCACCAGAATCACAACTAATTGCTGAACAGTCATTGACAGGAAGACACTGGAACTCATCAAAAAAGACACCCCACATCCAACGACAAAGGAGAAGCCTTAATGAGATGGTAGGAGGGGTGCAATCGCGGCAAAATCAAATCCCATAACTGCTGCATGGGTGACTCACAGACTGGAGAACAATTATACCACAGAACTGCACCCACTGGAATGAGGGTTCTGAGCCCCATGTCAGGCTTCCCAACCTGGGGTCTGGCAACAGGAAGAGGAATCCCCAGAGAATCAGACTTTGAAGGCCAGCCAGATTTGATTGCAGGACTTCCACAGGACTAGGTGAAACAGTGACTCCACTCTTGGAGGGCACACACAAAGTAGTGTGTACAGCAGGACCCAGGGGGGAGGAGAAGTGACCCCACAGGAGACTGAACCAGACTTACCTGCTAATGTTGGAGGGTCTCCTGCAGAGGCAGGGGGTGGCTGTGGCTCACTGTGGGGACAAGAACACTGGCAGCAGAAGTTCTGGGAAGTACTCATTGGCATGAGCCCTCCCGGAGTCTGCCATTAGCCCTGCCAAAGAGCCTGTAAACTCCAGTGCTGGGTCACCCCAGGCCAAACAACCAATAGGGAGGGAACTCATCCCCAACCATCATCAGACAAGCAGATTAAAGTTTTACTGAGCTCTGCCCACCAGAGCAACACCCAACTCTACCTACCACCAGTCCCTCCCATCAGGACGCATGCACAAGCCTCTTAGATAGCCTCATCCACCAGAGGGCAGAGAGCAGTAGCAAGAAGAACTATAATCCTGCAGCCTGCAGAATGAAAACCACAGCCACAGAAAGATAGACAAAATGAAAAGACAAAGGACATTGTACCAGATGAAGGAACAAGATAAAACCCCAGAAAAACAACTAAATGAAGTGGAGATAGGCAATCTTCCAGAAAAAGAATTCAGAATAATGATAGTGAAGATGATCCAGGACTTTGAAAAAAGACTGGGTGCAAAGATCGACAAGATGCAAGAAAAGTTTAACGAAGACCTGGAAGAATTAAAGAACAAACAGAGATAAGCAATACAATAACTGAAATGAAAAATACACTAGAAGGAATCAATAGCAGAATAACTGAGACAGAAGAATGGATAAGTGAGCTAGAAGACAGAATGGTGAAAATCACTGCTATGGAACAGAATAAAGAAAAAAGAGTGAAAAGAAATGAAGACAGCCTAAGAGACCCCTGGGAAAACATTAAATGCACCAACATTCGCATTATAGGGGTCCCAGAAGAAGAAGAGAGAGAGAAAGGACCCAAGAAAATATTGGAAGAGATTATAGTCAAAAAATTCCCTAACATGGGAAAGGAAATAGCCACCCAAATCCAGGAAGTGCAGAGAGTCCCAGGCAGGATAAACCCAAGGAGGAACATGCCAAGACACATAGTAATCAAACTGACAAAAATTAAAGACAAAGAAAAAATAGTAAAAGCAACAAGGGAAAAATGACAAATAATATACAAAGGAACTCCCATAAGGTTAACAGCTGATTTCTCAGCAGAAACTCTGCAAACCAGAAGGGAGTGGCATGATATGTTTAAAGTGATGAAAGGGAAAAACCTACAACCAAGAATATTCTACCCAGCAAGGATCTCATTCAGATTCGATGGAAAAATCAAAAGCTTTACAGACAAGCAACAGCTAAGAGAATTCAGCACCACCAAACCAGCCCTAAAACAAATGCTAAAGGAATTTCTCTTAAGGAAAAGAGCTATAAAAACAAACCCAAAACAATTAAGAAAATGGTAATAGGAACATACATATTGATGATTACGTTGAATGTAAATGGATTAAATGCTCCAACCAAAAGACATAGACTGGCTGAATGGATACAAAAACAAGACCCTTCTATATGCTGCCTACAAGAAACCTACTTCAGACCTAGGGACACATACAGACTGAAAGTGAGAGGATGGAAAAAGATATTCCATGCAAATGGAAATCAAGAGAAAGCTGGAGTAGCAATACTCGTATCAGATAAAATAGACTTTAAAATAAAGAATGTTGCAAGAGACAAGGAAGGACACTACATAATAATTAAGGGATCAATCCAAGAAGATATAACAATTATAAATATATATGCACCTAATATAGGAGCACCTCAATACATAAGGCAAATGCTAACAATTATAAAAGAGGAAATTGACATTAAGACAAAAATAGTGGGGGACTTTAACACCTCGCTTACAACAATGGACAAATCATCCAGACAGAAAATTAAAAAGGAAACACAAGCCTTAAATGATACAATAGACCAGATAGATTTAATTGTTATTTATAGGTCATTCCATCCAAAAACAACAGATTACACTTTCTTCTCTAGTGCACATGGAACATTTTCCAGTATAGGTCGCATATCAAGCATCAGTAAATTCAAGAAAATTGAAATCATATCAAGCATCTTTTCTGACCACAGCACTATGAGATTAGAAATCAGTTACAAGAAAAAAAACTAAAAAAAAACAAAAAAAAACAAAAAAAAAACACATGGAGGCCAAACAATATGCTACTAAATAACCAAGAGATCACTGAAGAAATTGAAGAGAAAATCAAAAATAGCTAGAGACAAATGACAATGAAAACATGAGGATCCAAAACCTATGGGATGCAGCAAAAGTAGTTCTAAGAGGGAAGTTTAGAGCAATACAATCCTGCCTCAAGAAGAAAAATCCCAAATAAACTATCTAACCTTACACCTAAAGGAATTAGAGAAAGAAGAACAAACAAAACCGAAAGTCAGTAGAAGGAAAGAAATCATAAAGATCAAAGCAGAAATAAATGGAATAGAAACAAAGAAAACAATAGCAAAAATCAATAAAACTAAAAGCTGGTTCTTTGAGAAGATAAACAAAATTGATAAACCTTTAGCCAAACTCATCAAGAAAAAGAGGGAGAGGACTCAGATCAATAAAATTAGAAATGAAACAGAAGTTACAATGGACACTGCAGAAATAAAAAGCATCATAGAGACTACTACAGGCAACTATATATATGCCAATAAAATGGACAACCTGGAAGAAACGGACAAATTCTTAGAAAGGTATAACCTTTCAAGACTGAATCAGAAAGAAATAGAAAATAAGAACAAACCAGTAACAAGTAATGAAATTGAAACTGTGATTAAAAATCTTCCAACAAACAAAAGTCCAGGACCAGCTGGCTTCACAGGTGAATTCTATCAAACATTTAGAGGAGAGCTAACACCAATCATCCTCAAACTCTTCCAAAAAAATTGCAGAGGAAGGAACACTCCCAAACTCATTCTACAAGGCCACTGTCACCCAATACCAAAACCAGACAAAGATTCTACAAAAAATGTTACAGACCAATTTCACTGATGAATATCAATGTAAAAATCCTCAACAAAATACTAGCAAACAGATTCCAACAACACATTAAAAGGATCATACACCATCATTAAGTGGGATTTATCCCAGGGATGCAAGGATTCTTCAATATCTACAAATCAATCAATGTTATACACCATATTAACAAATTGAAGAATAAAAACCATATGATCATCTCAATAGATGCAGGAAAAGCTTTTGACAAAATTCGACAACGATTTTTGATAAAAAAAACTCTCCAGCAAATGGCCATAGAGGGAACTTACCTCAACATAATATAGGCCATTTATGACAAACCCACAGCAAACATCATTCTCAATGGTGAAAAACTGAAAGCATTCCCTCTAAGATCAGGAACAAGACAAGGATGTCCACTCTCTCTGCTACTATTCAACATGGTTTTGGAAGTCCTTGCCACAGCAATCAGAGAAGAAAAAGAAATAAAAGGAATCCAAATTGAAAAAGAAGAAGTAAAACTGTCGCTGTCCACAGATAACATGATACTATACATAGAAAATCCTAAAGATGCCACCAGAAAACTACTAGCGCTAATCAATGAATTTGGTAAAGTTGCAAGATACAAATTTAACAAACAGAAATCTCTTGCATTCCTATACACTAACAGTGGAAGATTCAGAGAGAGAAATTAAAGAAATAATCCCATTCACCATTGCAACAAAAAGAATAAAATATCTAGGAATAAACCTAACTAAGGAGGTAAAAGACCTGTATGCAGAAAACTATAAGACACTGATGAAAGAAATCAAAGATGACACAAACAAATGGAGAGATATACCATATTCTTGGATTGGAAGAATCAATATTGTGAAAATGACTATACTATCCAAAGCAATCTACAGATTTAATACAATCCCTATCAAATTACCAATGACATTTTTACAGAACTAAAACAAGAAATCCTAAAATTTGTATGGAGACACAAAAGACCCCAAATAGCAAAAGCAATCTTGAGAGACAAAAAGAAAAAAGAAAAAAATGGAGCTAGGGGAATAAGACTCCTTGACTTCAGACAATACTACACAGCTACAGTAATCAAGACAATATGGTAATGGCACAAAAACAGAAATATAGATCACTGGAACAGGATAGAAAGCCCAGAGGTAAACCCATGCTCCTAATGTCAACTAATCCATGACAAAGGGGGCAAGGTTATACAATGGAGAAAAGACAGTCTTTTCAATAAATGGTGCTGGGAAAACTGGACAGCTAAAAGAATGAAATTAGAACACTCCCTAACACCATACACAAAAGTAAACTCAAAATGGATTAAAGACCTAAATGTAAGGCCAGACATTATGAAACTGTTAGATGAATACATAGGAAGAACACTCTTTGACATAAATCACAGCAAGATCTTTTCTGACCCACCTCCTAGAGTAATGGAAATAAAAACAAAAATAAACAAGTGGGACCTAATGAAACTTAAAAGCTTTTGCACAGCAAAGGAAACTATAAACAAGATGAAAAGACAACTCTCAAAATGGGAGAAAATATTTGCCAGTGAATCAACAGACAAAATTAATCTCCAAAATATATAAACAGTTCATGCAGCTCAATATAAAAAAAAAAAAAACACAAACAACCCTATCAAAAAATGGGTGGAAGACCTAAATAGGCATGTCTTCAATGAAGACATACAGATGGCCAACAAACACATAAAAAGCTGCTTAGTATCACTAATTATTAGAGAAATGCAAATCACAACTACAATGAGGTGTCACCTCACAGCAGTTAGAATGGGCATCATCAGAAAATCTACAAACAATAAATGCTGGAGAGGGTGTGGAGAAAGGGAACCCTCTTGCACTGTTGGTGAGAATGTAAATTGATACAGCCACTATGGAGAACAGTATGGAGGTTTCTTAAAAAACTAAAAATAGAATTACCATATGACACAACAATCCCACCACTGGACATATACCCAGAGAAAACCATAATTGAAAAAGACACATGCACTCTAATGTTCACTGCAGCACTATTTACAATAGCCAGGTCATGGAAGCAACCTAAAAGTCCATCAACAGACGAATGGATAAAGAAGATGTGGTACATATATACAATGGAATATTACTCAGCCATAAAAAGGAATGAAATTGGGTCATTTGTAGAGACATGGATGGACCTAGAGACTGTCATACAGAATGAAGGAACTCAGAAAGAGAAAAACAAATATCATATATTAACGCATATATGTGGAATCTAGAAAAATGGTACAGATTAACTGGTTTGCAAGGCAGAAATAGAGACAAAGATGTAGAGAACAAGTATGTGGACACCAAAGGGGGAAAGCAGGGCTGGAGGTGTTGGGGTGGGATGAATTGGGAGGTTAGGATTGCCATATACACATTAATATGTATAAAATAAATGACGAATAAGAAAAAGTAATCTGAACAAGTGCTCAGTACATTAGCATGCAGTAGAAATAAATACCCTTATTTAATCATGTATGTAGTTTTTAATGATGGTAACAGACACCGATGGTTGCCTAGTATAGCCATTCCTAACATGCATCTTCCTTAGGTAGAGCCCACTTGCTAAAATAAATTTTAAAACACTGAATACTTTCCCAGCCTTCTTTGTAGTAGGGCATGAAAATGTTGCTGCATCTTGGCCAACAGGCTCTGGTAGAAAATGTGCTGGGGATGTCTATGAATGGTTGTCTTCTCTAATAAGACACAGGAAAGGGAAACTGCTTCCTCTCTCTTCCTGTGGATACTGCCATGTGAGGATGTGATGCCTGGATCTGCAAAAGCCATCTTGTGAGCATGAGGGGCAAGGATAAGGGAAGTCAAAACACTGACCATGGCACAATGAAAAGAAGGAAAGAGCCTGTGTCTTTGATGACATTCAGAACCACTGAATTAGCCCTGGAACTAACTGCCTCTGAACCTCTTGAAATGCAAGATAGTAAATGCATTTTTTGTTTGTTTAAACCAGTTTTAGGATACTGAAAAAAAAATCCTAATTGATAAAATGACTTTCCATGGATCTGGAGAAAACTGAACAACTTTTTAAAACTACTGTGTACTCTGGGAATTCGCTGGCAGTCCACTGGTTATGACTCGGTACTTTCACGGCCATGGCCTGAGTTCAGTCCCTGGTCAGGGAACTAAGATCCCACAAGCTGTGTGGCACAGCCAAAAACAAACAAACAAACATACAAACACACTACTGTTTACTGTATGCAGTGCCTTACCAAATGCATACATACACTAACTCAAATACATCTGACAAAATAAACAAAAACACATCTTTCGCAAATAAATTGTTAGCACTGGGTGAGATTAAGGGACATTGGAATTATTTCTTCTTGGGAGAAGTCTTTTTTAGATGTAATAGATCTCCTGTAGAAAAGTTATTGATACGTAAAGGAAATAACTCCACTGCTACTCCTAGAACCTCAAGATAGCCTCCCAATCTCCCGCGTTGCAAATGCAACCCACAAGAGCCCTCCCTGTTTTTGCCCCTGGTCCTTTATCCTTATGAACTCATTTTTTCCTTAAATATTTTTTTAATGCCTCAGTGGTTTCTGAAATTAAGTGATGGGTAACCAAGATCTCATTGCTATTTCCGAGTGTGTTTCAAATTTTCTTTCTTTCTTTTTTTTTTTTAGTTTTTGTTTTATTTTGTATCATTATGCCCTCATGGATATACATATATTTTTATTTGGTGACTATTATTCTACTGCAGCAGTTATGAATCTTATTGATACTCAGTCGCTTTGTCTCTTTCTTTTTTAACTGGTAGGAGCTTATTCACTCTGACTCTTGAGTCCTTTGGATAGAGTCCTACTGGTCTTTGAATTCCTCTTGGCTGTCTGGTCTGGGATCTACAGTTCCTGCCCTAGACCTGGCAGCAGCCATTTCTTCAAAGACCCTCATCTCCCGTTAATGCAAAATGTATTTAGAGATCACGCGCTGCATACTGGGGGTGCTCATTGCTGTTGGCCTAGTCACTGTTTATAAATTCTCAGTGGACAGAGCTGGCAATACTTTTTAAAGATAAATTTCAAATGAGTTCATACATTATCCCATAATACCCGTATCCCATTTATCTCATAGTATATAAATTCAGAATGTAAGAGCAGGTTCAGAATCACAATATCCACACTATCACCAATATTGTACAATAAACTGAAAAAAGTTTAAGATTTTTTTGCAATTCTTTAATGAAAAAAAATTTAAGTGCCCCAACCCTTCAATCCCATGTGATGGAAAAGATGAGTGCCTTTCCCAAGGCTCACCTCTCATGGTCAACTCTCATTCTAATGTCCTGCTCCCACTTGGTCTACTTGTTTCCTGCATTTAACATCACCCCAAACATTGCACAAGGCCCTTTTTGCTTTAACTTCCCAAAGACACCTCTAACACAAGGTTTCTCTCTATAGCCTACATTTAATAAAGGCTCGGGGCTAAACACTTCAACCGTTAATGTTAGGCATCCTTGTTTTAAGATTTCCTTGACCATCTCTGTCATTAATCATCCTTTCTCCTTAGGCCATGACCTCCCCACAGGCTTCTGGGCCCGCTCCCTTACCAAACCACTTCACAGCTCCCCACTGAGTTCCTTTTCCAGGCTCCTTTTGCCCCTCTCTCCTGGGAAACTGAAGAATCCCTCTCACCTATTGAGCACAACACATCGGCACTCTCTTTGTTTCACCTTCTTGCAGAACTGTAGGAATCACCTTTTCAAATGAAAGACATCCCTCTGGTTGTTTTCCTAAATATGTAAAAAACCCATCTTCCCTGAGATGAACTATGACATTCCCCTGGTAAAATAAAAAGAAATAGCAGATGCAGTTAGTTTTCATAAATTGCAGTATTTTCCTTCTTACTGTGCCAGAATGCAAACACTCTGTAGTCAGTGCAACAGGAGGTTAACGTGGCACAATTACTGCCTCGATTTTGGGTAAGGCCCAATGGCCAATCAGTGCCAAAGCTCATCGCACTTCTAGTTAAAGCTAGACCATCTAGAAAGGATTTGCCAAAGTCGTAACTAAAACCAGTTTGTGGATCCCCTAACCCATCATCCCATCTGAGGATATAAAATGATTGAAGTTGTAAAGGAAGAAAGAGGACTTATTTGGAGAATTGTTGGTGTTTTGTGCCTTCTGTCCCTCTCCCAATGAGGGAAAGGATGGAGGAGCTTGTGCCTAAGTTAAGCAAAATGAGAAAGGGAGTTTCTGTACCACTGAAAAAGCCCAGTGCATCTCATGGAGATGTGGAAGCAAAGGACTGTGTGGTCGCATTGAAAGAAAACTGTACCTCATTACCGACCCCCCTGAGTTGGTCCCCAGCAAGGGTCCTGCTGCCCAGTGTCATTACAGCCAATAAAATGACACAGTTTGGTTCACAAGGAAAGGAAAGCATTTTTTAAAATAAATTTATTTATTGGCTGCATTGGGTCTTTGTTACTGCACACGGGCTTTCTCTAGTTGTGGCGAATGGGGGTTACTCTTCATTGCGGTGCATGGGCTCCTCACTGCAGTGGCTTCTCTTGTTGCGGAGCACAGACTCTAGGCGTGTGGGCTTCAGTAGTTGTGGCATGTGGGCTCAGTAGTTGTGGCTCACAGGCTCTAGAGCACAGGCTCAATAGTTGTGGTGCACAGGCTTAGTTGCTCTGCCTCATGTGGGATCTTCCTGGAGCAGGGATCAAACCCATGACCCCTGCATTGGCGGGCAGATTCTTAACCACTGCACTACCTAGGAAGTACCGGAAATCTTTATTCTTTGATCAAAGGATGGAGAGGTGTTCTAGAGAACAGGCTCTCCCTGTAGGCTGTCAACACAGCTTTATAGGGTTCTGGGCGGCAGCAGACGTGGAGTTCTTGAAGGTCGTGCACAGCTGTGCTGCCCACGCTCCAGATATCGGTGCTGCGCGGCATCTCTGCGAGTGGACCCGCCGTCATCTTGAGTTGCGTGCCCTGCGCAGCGCATCTCCTCGCGCTTGCAGAGCTGAGGTGTCGCCATTTCGCACTAGGAACTCTGGTCTGCAGCACCTGGGGACAGAGCCTCTGCACACAGCACCCTGCGAGCAAGTGAAGCTAGATGAAGCAGGAAGGAAAAGAGAAAAAAGGTTAGACTTTATTTTGTTGCCCAGATTGTGTTTTTTCCCCCAGGAATTATTAATGGGTTTGGCCTCCTCTGTCTCTTGTCCTGCTCCTCATCCTTGAGGGGCGCTGGGGGCCGCAGGTCTGTCTTCTGTAACTGCTTTCTGTTGATTTGGGGCGTCATCATAGCCGTGGGTAAAGGGGAACCTCTCCCAGCTGCCTTTACATGTGTTTGACCATCATCAGGTCTCAGCCCTGACGGTATCGCTGAGCGACCACCATTTCTCCAACCTTCTGGAGACAAAGGACACCAGATAATTTAAGATTCATGGACCAAATATTAACAGAATAGTGTTCACATGTCAGATTTTTCCTAAAAATGCGGGTTTCTAGGTCTTCAGTCTGTAGGCGAAAGTGTGCCTGATGTGGAGGCTCACTGCCCAAGTCTCCCTGGGCACACTTTTGTTGTTTTTTGGAAAAGGAGCTTCAGGGCAGAGAGAGTAGCCAAGGGAGTCCGTTGCCCCCAGGTTGTCTTTCCAGACGTTGGGATGCTCTTCACTCGAGTGTGAAGCACCTATGGAGTGACCCCCTGCAGCTTCAGGGCAGAGTGGGTGGTTAGGACCACCAAGTGGGCTCCGCTCCTCTCAGGAGTGAGCTGGTCTTGTGAGCTGCTGGTTTGCAGGGTTTTAGGTTCACCCAGTGTCCTGGCTGGAAGGGAGGTAAGTTAAGGCAGAGTTAGTGGGTGCAGGCAGCACCCGGGTACCATATTCCGTGAGCGCTTTCATGGTTTCTCCTATCTGAAGGGCATACTGAGTTGTTCCATTTCAAGGGGGTTAAGGTGTCCCTTCTCTCGGGCTTGGGGAATGGATCTACCATAAGTGAGTTTGAATGCACTTAACTTTAACTTACCCCTTCGAGCTAACCGCATGTGGAGCAGGGAGATCAGAAGCAACTTAATCCAACTTCCCTGAGTTTCCTGCTGTAGCTTGGGTAAGGCCTACTTCAAGGTCTGACTGGATCTCTCTACTTTCCCTGATGATTGGGGTCTCCAGGCTGAATGCAAGGTCCGTTTTACACCCAGGGCTCTCGTTAGCCCCTTAGTCACTTGAGACACACATGCTGCACCATTAGCTCTTTCTAGGGTCCCTGGGAGCCCAAACCTGACCAATATTTCTTTTAAGTCATGCTTCAGCCACTTCAGCTGCCATTTCAGGTCTAGCGGGAATGCTTCTATCCACGCAGAAAATGTGAGTGATAGCACCAAGAGATGCTGAAATTGCCCGATGCTCTTGGCATGACTGTAAAGTCAATCTGCCAGTCCTCTCAGGATGTGTCCCTCTGGTCTGAGTGGGCCTTATCTGGGGGCCTCTCATATTGGGGTTGTTGCTTTCATGACAGGAGTTACCATGACCTCAATGAACCAATTATATAGGGCTTCCCTCCTGTAGTGAGTTCCTTGATGAGCCTCCCTGATGGCGTGAAAAGCTGCAGTTGGGGAAAAGTATTGCCCATGTTCATTAACTAGCCATGCATGGCCTCCTAGATCTCTATTGAAGCCACATTTTGGGGCTTTGTCTAGTTCTTCCTTGGTGTAGATTGGGGAATAATTGAGTAGGTCTGGCCTTCAAGATATGAGGGATAGTTGCCAAGTTACTGGTTCTAGGGCCACCCTTTTGGCAGTTGCTTCCCCCTGGTTGTTTCTTTTTATTATCTCTGCATCCTCCTTTTGGTGACCGCCTACAATGAATCACTGCCACTGTCTTTGGAAGCTATTGGTTTTAAGAGCTTCAATATGCTTAAGCCATGTTTCACCTGTTTATTCTCCATGGTGAGCATAGCATTTAAGATCTTCCCTGGCCCAAGCTCTAAGGTTCAGGTGAGGGTTATCAGCTCCACCTTTTGGGCAGAAGTCCCTAGGGGTAGGCTTTTTGCTTCTATAACTTGGGTCTGGGAGGGTAGTGAATATCCTGCCAGGCTTTTTCACTCACATAAAACTGCTCCCATCTGTGAACTATTCCTCCTTGTTGTTTGGGAGAGGCTCATTTCCTAAGTTGGGGCGACTGGAATAGATCATGTCTATGGTTTCTATACAATCATGCTCCAGGGACCTGTTTCTGTGGATAGCAGGGTGGCAGGATTTAACATGTGACAGGTTTTTGTTTGTTTGTTTGTTTGTTTGTTTATTGGCTGCGTTGGGTTTTCGTTGCTGCACATGGGCTTTCTCTAGTTGTGGTGAGCAGGGGCTACTCTTCATTGTGGTGTGCGGGCTCCTCATTGTAGTGGCTTCTCTTGTTGTGGAGCACGGGCTCTAGGAGCATGGGCTTCAGTAGTTGTGGCACATGGGCTCAATAGTTGTGGCTCAAGGGCTCTAGAGCACAGGCTCAACAGTTGTGGCACACGAGCTTAATTGTTCCATGGCATGTGGAATCTTCCCAGAGCAGGGCTCGAACCCGTGTCCCCTGCATTGGCAGGCCGATTCTTAACCACTGCGCCACCTAGGAAGTCCTGTGACAGGTTTTTATGGTAGCCACTGGGTTGTCTAAAACCATAGGCTGAACTTGAATCAACCTTCTAGGGGATAGCCTTCCTGTTTCCTTAGAGCTTGCTAAAGCCTGAACCCAGCATGGAGTCCATATAGCGATTGGCTGACCAAATGTTAACTTCTCAGCCTCCTTTAGCAGAGTTGTAGCAGCTGCAATGCCCATAGGCAAGGAGGCCATCCCTTAGCAGTTTGACCAAATTGTTTAGAGAAATAAGCAACCATCCAAGTAAGGGGTCCCCATCTTTTAGCTAATACCCTAAGGGCAATTCCTCTTCTCTCATGCATGTAAAGGTCTACGGGTTTAGCTAAATCAGGGAGCACTAGGGCATGGGCCTGAAGTAATTGCTTTGTCAATCCTTGAAAGGCCTCTTTGCATTCTGAATTCCATTCAAAAGGATCATCATCCTTTCTTTTTAACGGTTCATATAAATGCCTAGCTGTTAGGCCATAGTTAAGGATCCAGATGTGGCAAAACCTGGCCTCCCCAGGAAACCCCTATGCTGTCTTCTAGTTTTAGGAGGGATGAGGCTGCAAATGGCTTCTGTCCTTTCCTGGGGTAGGCGTCTCTGACCTTCCTGGAGAATGAAGCCTAGGTAGGTCACCCTAGTTTGTGACCCATTGACGGGCCAACTTTCCCCATCTCCCAGCCAGTATTGGGACCAGGCTTTATTGCATGGGAAGATTAAATGTTTCTGCATGGTGCACCCTAACGGGATATCCTTCAGTATAGTGGATATTTGGTTCCCCATACTGTAGATGTTCCATTTGGGATTTGTTTCCAACTACCAAGGGGACAAGTTAGAGTGATGTGTTGACGTGCAAATGCCACAAGATTTGACCCAATTAAGGTTTCAGCTCAGGAAATTTTGACTTGCATCAAACTTAAAGGATTCCTTAAAAGACCATAATAGGAGGTGTCCAAATGGTGTGGATTCTGATATAACTGGGGGTCTCCCTTGAATTTGTAATGGCCTTTGCTTGAGACAATCCCTCCTCAGTCAGAATATCCCACGGGCCGTTAGACAAGACTGCCTCCCAGGCCAGAACAGCTTAGCCATATTAGTTTCTGACCAGCTTGGTCCACTAGGGAGTGGCACAACTGTCTAAGGCAGGAGTCTTCTCTGCCCTCCTTTCAGCTGAAAAGGAAGAGTTTTTGGACTTCCTGCTGGGTGAGAGCTAAAAGCACAAGGGATTCCCAAAGGGTACGCACCGGATCACTGGGGGCAGCTGGTATTCTGTGCTGATGCTGGGAGGAGAGCCTGTGGAATCTCAGTTGGTAAAGAATCACCCATGTTTTGCCTCATGAATGGAGCAGGGAAGGAGCTTGGAAGATGAGGAGGATGGGCTAGAGCAATAGTATTAGAAAAGAGATCAGAAGAAAGGTAGGGCAGTGGGTGTTTCCTGTTCTTGCCAGGAGCTCAGGGCTTCCCGATAATGGGGCTCCTGTTCATGTGAGTGGCTCACAGGGCTCCCCAGCTCACTTCAGAGAAACTAGTTCTGACCAGAAGAGGTCAAGTCACCAGTCACATATCTACCTTGGGACCCTTTCACACTTGGGCATCTCTGGTACCTTTTCCTGAACTTGCATCAAGCATCCTTGTAGCCTTTTGTCAGAGGGTCCTCATTAACTGAGCCTTTTCCCGGTATTGCCTCATGGCTCATGAGACTGGCAACTTTCCTTTACCAAACTGAACGTGACCATGGAGAATGCTACTGTTGACCCCTGGAGGTTGACGAGGAGGGCAAAAAGCCCTGGTGCGACTGCTACTGCCTCGGAAAGGGGTCAAGCAGGCAGCCCTACTGGTGAGACAGTGGGCAAAACTGCTGCGGCTTCCTCTCATCCACAGGTCTCCATCGTCCCTTGGGCATCTGGTGCTGTGGGAATGACAGAGGCAGGCAGTGGACACGAGTGAGCATCCGTCTTTAGTCCCCAAAGATGCCACAGTATGATCCCCTCATGGAGACACATCCAGATTACTTGGGGGCTGTGCTGTGTGTGCACCACACCCAGGTATCATGTTCCTGGGCAGAGAGGTTCTGAATTTGGCCAAAGCCTGTTGTCCTCCTACCCTGTCAGAGTATACTCAAAGACCAGAGTCAGTCACCCTCACGCAAACCTCCCAAAGCCTCTACTGCCCTCTGGCTTGAGCTGGGGAGAGCCCAGAGCCCAGTAGATAGGCAAAAAGGCTACCTGGGTCACCAAAATTTTGTTACCGAACCTCCTGAGTCAGGCCCCAACAAAATCCTCCTGCCAGGTGTCATTTGGGACTGAATTTGGTTCGGAAGCAAAGGAAAGCTTTATTCTTTGATCAAAGAGTAGAGAAGTGCGAGCTCACTCTCTAAAGATCACACCCTCCCTGTGTGTGACAGGCCACTGGTGGGGCTGCTTTATAGGTTCTTGTCGTCAGGGAGGGGGGTAGAGTTCTCACGGGTGGTGGGCAGCTGGAGCTCACGAGTGCTCCAGGTGGAAGTCCCAGGTGCACATGGCACGCCACTGCCATTCTGAATTGCAGTGTCATGTGCAGGGTTTCTGCACACGATCAGCCAAGCTGAAGTGTTGGGTGCAGCTGTTTCAGACTAGGAACTCTGGTCTGAAGTGCAGGGTGCAAGGCTGCTGCACATGGCACTCTATGAGCAAGTGAAACTCAACCAAGACAAAAAAAAATGGGTTAGACTTTATTTTGTTACCAGATTCTGTTTTTATTTCCCAGGAATTGTTAATGGACTTTGCTGGTGGCACCTCTACCAATGGCAGAGCAAAAACGTTCAAACGTTTCTCGTGGATCAGGTGGGAGGGCTCCATCCCTATGGCTGGGTTGAATCCTGCCCAAGAGGACTTCCTCAAGGAGTGAAGTGACCAAGTCAGGGGGTCGACCATGGGAAGTCCAGGGGCTGGGGAAGGAATTCTGAGTGATCAGATGGAAAAGTTGACTTTCTTATGCCATCGGAACTGTAGACAGGGACTCCCAGCATGGATATCTTGCAGGGAACCCACAAAAGCATCAAATGAGAGGGAGGAAGATTCTACATAGGGTATATTACGTACCCAGCAGGCAGCATCACTGAATTCTGTGTGTGCCAGTTATTAGATATGTTTCAGGAGCCTCACCTTTCTTCCTGTTCCCTATTCAATGCCAGAGTAGCCAGAAACAGTCATGTGAAGGGGAGAGCCGGAGGAGAACAAGGTAGAGAAAAGTGGAAGAATCCAACCACGTGCCACCTCTCCAACTGCACGCTTGCCGACCTAAAGGAGGCCCATACTGCAAGGAAGGGAGAGCACTTAACTTTGACTGAGGCTCTAGGTGTTGATTATTACACTGGCTGGACTAATCGATTACTGAAACAAGCCTGTTCTTATCGCTTAATATTATTAGAAGACTTATTCTCTGAGATTGATGATGAAAGTTATGAGATCTATTTAATGGTTCATCCAAGGCTGGAGGAAAACGGAGTCCAGGGAGTGTTTGGGGCACCTGTGCATAGTAACCTATGTGTATCTAATATCAGGAAGGATTTTGCAGGCTATGACAAACACAAAGAAAAACAATGCTCAGCAAATTAGGAAGAATGATAGGCTCACTGAATTAGGCCCAAAGAAAAGTTCTATTTGGCAAATATTCTTGGGTTTATTTTGTTGATTGGTTGTGGATGTTGGTTTTTGTTGTGGTTGTTACTCTGTTTTATTCACTGCTGAAGGTCTGTTGTTCAGAGCACTGCCTGGCACATAGCAGGTGCTTATGAAGTGTACTGTGGGTTTCATTTTGTATTTAATAGTCCTTCAAGCAAATTTTTAAATCTAGTTTTTATTGTAAAATGCATAAATGTAGCTAGTGAATAGGGTGATCAGATATGTGTCAGTAAAATTTCATCTAATGGTGAAACTATTTTAACTGCTTAAAATGCATAGATATAGCCACTATAAAAGCATCTACCTCTGTAACTGTTCACTGGTATACATGTGGCTGGTGGAAATTTGGAAATGAAGAGGGCCAGCCATGATGACCAAATACAGCCTTAAGTCAGAGAGAGAACTGAAATTGTCATCAAATGAATGGTCTTATAATTAGCT
Source organism: Hippopotamus amphibius kiboko (assembly GCF_030028045.1). Lineage (NCBI taxonomy): Eukaryota > Metazoa > Chordata > Mammalia > Artiodactyla > Hippopotamidae > Hippopotamus > Hippopotamus amphibius. The sequence goes on along the minus strand of NC_080190.1, from coordinate 72,305,899 downwards.
TTACAACAAAAGATGTCCTGCATACAGCGAATTTAAAAACTGAACATTAAAAATGTAGCAGGGTTTTTAAACTGAGAAAAACGATGAATCTAGAAAATACAAGTAATAATTTTTCAACTTTTCAGTTCTACTAATAATTTGGACCACCCATTTGTCTGAGAACAACTAGAAAAGCTGAACAAAATAATGAAAAATGACACTTGAAAGCACTGAAATGTTAACAATGAAGTAATACTATATGCTTTAGTTAAAGAAAATGTGGAAAACAATAAAAAGCATAAGTAAAATAACAAAATCTGTTCTTAAGTTAATCTTGTTAAAATTTCATGGATCTTTAGTTTTTTTTTTTTGGTATGAATATGTATTTTATTTGATTTGTTTTTCCCTAGTATACATACTTGTAAATATTTTATTTTCCATCTTCCTTTTTGGCTTCACTAAACAGTATCATGAGCAGTTTTCTGTGGATACATAATCTTTCATCACGTGGTCATACCATAATAACCATTTATTGATAAACATTAGGTTTCTTTTAATTTCTGGGTAATATATATTGTTTCAGCATCCATAGTCCTGAGTGCTTCTTTGATTATTAAGAGATTAAACTCCTAGAAGTGAAATAACTGGATCAAAGGGCATAAAAACTGTAAATCTGGTATATGTTATAAAATTTCCCTCCAGAAGAATAATACTAATTTAAACTGCTAGCAGCATTTTCTGAGTGCTTATTTTATTGTAGCTTTGCCAACACTGAGTGTTAACTATGTTTCATCATTCTCAGTTAATTGCAAAGTAATAATGTTCATTAATTAGACAAATATTTATCAAGTGTCTATCTAGGTATATACTGGCAAGCAAAAAACAGATCTAGTTTCTGGTTCTTGGAGTATGTAATTTGGTATAAGAGATAGATATTGAACAAATAATTATGCAAATTAAAATATAATTACAAACAGATAAGTGCACTGCTGAGGGAAAGGAATAGAGTACAATGAGAGTGGTTTGAGATAAGGGTCAAGAGATAACTGAGGAGCTTAGCATGGGGGTGGCATGATTGGATTTGAATTTTGAAAAGTACCCTCTTGCTGCAATATAGAGAATGGATTATTGGAAAATCAGAGTGAATCAGGGAAGACCAGTTAATCAGTTACCACATGAAAGAGAAAAGGATAGTTCTAGCTAGAGTATTAAAATAGGAAGTTGAGAAGTTAAGGAACATATCATTGATATTTTAATCTGAACGTGTTCAGTAAGACAATACTTTTCCATGTGTTTATTGGCATTTTGTGTTTTGTGTCTGTGCAAGAGTGAGAGCCAATGAAAGAGAGAGAGAACTAGAGAAAGAGAGCAAGAGAGGGATTAACCTATTTCTAGGTTTTTTTGCTCATTTTCAGTTGAGGTTTTGAGTATTTCCTTGAGTCATGTGTGAAAGTCCTTTATTGGTGGCTGTATTTCCATTGTAATATTCTAAACAACCAAAAACCTAGTGGATTAAACTACAAGCACCCATTTCTCCTATGTGGGCTTGCGGATCTGCTGGGGAAGCTCTGCTTCAGGCTTGCATGGGTACAGGTCTGTTCCACGTCTCTCACTCAGACCAGTATAGTCTCAGAACATGCTTATGCCCAAGACAGATGGCAGAAGCACAAGAGGCCAAACCAGACTATGCAAGTCTATGAAAAGCCTCTGTTTTTATTATATCTGCTTACCTTCCATTGGTCAAAGCAAGTCAGGAGGCGAATCCTTATATATAGGGCCAGAAAATTTACTCCACCTATTTTACTTGGAGGATCAGCCATGTGTATGACAAAGTGGATGATGTGTAATCCTGTTACAGAGAGGGTATAACTGAGAACAGCACACAGAGAGGAACTGGGAACAACAACCTGATCTATTGATATCAAAAGGACATTTGTCATTTGTTTCCTTTTTTTTGAAGGAATACACTTATTTATTTATTTATTATATTTTAATTTTATTGGAGTATAGTTGATTTACAATGTTGTGTTAGTTTCAGGTGTTCAGCAAAGTGATTCAGTTATACATATGCATATACCCATGCTTTTTTAGATTCTTTTCTCATATAGGTTATCACAGAATATTGAGTAGAGTTCACTGTGCCATACAATGGGTCCTTATTAGTTATCTATTTTATATAGTGTGTGTGTGTGTGTGTGTGTGTTCATCCTAAGCTCATGATTTATCCCTTCCCACCACCTTTCCACTTTGGTAATCATATGTTTGTTTTCGATATCTGTAAGTCTGTTTCTGCTTTGTAAGTAAGTTCATTTGTATCTTTTTAAATTAGATTCCACATATGAGTGATATTATATGATATTTGTCTTTCTCTGTCTGACTTACTTCATTTAGTATGATAATCTCTAGGTCCATCCATGTTGCTGCAAATGGCATTATTTCATCCTTTTTTATGGCTAATATGCCATTGCATATATATACCACATCTTCTTAATCCATTCCTCTGTCGATGGACATTTAGGTTGCTTCCATGTCCTGGTTATTGTAAATAGTGATGCAATGAATGTTGGGGTGCATGTATCTTTTCAGATTATGATTTTCTCTGGATATATGCCCAGGAGTGGGATTGCTAGATCATATGGTAGCTCTGTTTTTAGCTTTTGAATGAACCTCCATTCTGTTTTCCACAGTGGCTGTAGCAATTTACATTCCCATCAATAGTGTAGGAGGATTACCTTTTCTCCACACTCTCTCCAGCATTTATGGTTTGTAGACTTTTTGATGATGTCCATTCTGATGGGTGTGATGTGGCACCTCATGGTAGTTTTGATTTGCATTTCTCTGATAATTAGTGATGTTGAGTATCTTTTCATGTGCTGTTTGGCCATGTGTATGTCTTCTCTGGGAAAAATCTATTTAGATTTTCTGCCCATTTTTTGATTGGGTTGTTTGTCTGTTTTTTAATAATGTGTCTGCTTTTTTTTTTGTAAATTTATTTATTTTATTTATTTATTGGCTGTGCTGGGTCTTCGTTGCTGCACACGGGCTTTCTCTAGTTGCTGGGAGAGGGGGCTACTCTTCATTGTGGTGCGCAGGCTCCTCATTGAGGTGGCTTCTCTTGTTGTGCAGCACAGGCCCTAGGCGCATGGGCTTCAATAGTTGCGGCACATGGGTTCAGTAGTTGTGGCTCACGGGCTCTAGAGCACAGGCTCAATAGTTGCAGTTCACAGGCTTAGTTGCTCTGTAGCATGTGGAATCTTCCCAGAGCAGGGCTCGAACCCATGTCCCCTGCATTGGCAGGCGGATTCTTTACCACTGCGCCACCTAGGAAGTCAGGGTTGTTTGTTTTTTTGATATTGAGCTGCATGAGCTGTTTGTATATTTTGGAGATTAATCCCTTGCCAGTCTCTTTGTTTGCAAATATTTTCTCCCACTCTGAGGGTTGTCTTTTCATTTTGTTTATGGCTTCCTTTGCTGTGCAGAAGGTTTTAAGTTTAATTAGGTCCTATTTGTCATTTGTTCTTTATATATATATGTCAATATTTTTCCACAGGATTTCATTTGTCATCAATTTTTAATTATATTCAAGTTTTAAATTTGTCTTTAATCAAAGTTATAGATGCTTCCTTTGCATTTTCCTGCATTACTTATAGGTTTAGAAAATCTTTGCCTATTCTAAATTCAGATAAATATTTGCTTAAATATTTTGCTAATAGTTTTTATCATTTTATTTCTACACACAGCTATTTAATCCACTTGAAATTTGTTTGGGGTATGTGATGTGAAGTAAGGATCTAATTTGTTTTTCCCAAATATAAAACCAATTGCCTAAAAATATTTTAATGAAAATTTCTGTGTACAATATGAAGAAAAGTACTTTGTTGAAGGCTATTAATAAGACAAACTTTAAATAAATGCATAAATGTGGCATATTCCTGGATAGGAAAGTTAAATATTATGCAGTTGTCAATTTCTAAATTATGATTGCTATGCAAATCCAACAAAAATCACAACAGGATTCTTTTTACCTGATGGGAAAAATAGAAAGTGTCTAGAAGAATAAACAGATAAGAATAAGTCATGAAAAGAGGTAAACTAAATATTTTTAATTATAATTACTAAATAGTATGGTTTAGATGTTAAGAATAGAAAGACCAGCAGAATGAAATAGGTTAAAGTAAATAAACACTAAATTTATGACACAGGAGACAAATTAAATCAATGGGGAGAAAGAGCATTCATTTTTAATAAAATAGGAGATAAGTTTCTTTAAGGAAATGATTTGGTTAATAAATTTTGCTAGTTATCCATCTGGAATCAACAACAACAAAATTACAGCCATATATCTTTCATACACCAAAATAAATTCCTAACAAGCTAAAGTTATAAACACAGGCTCAAAAATTAAACAATGAAAATAGAAAAATATTAGGAGTCTATTTCTATAAGTTCAGAGCTGGGAGTCATTCATAAGGAAAAGAGAAACCCACATAATAAACAACAGAGAAATGTAATTGTATAAAACTTTAAAGCATCTGTATGGCAAACAGATGAAAAACCTCCAGAGACAAGGAGCACCTTGGTGAAAAAAATAGCAATATATACGGCAAAGAGTTAATTATCCTTTGTACGCATAGAGCTCATAAAAATTGATCAGAAACAAACAAAAGACCTGAATAGGAATAAATGGTAAAAGACCTAAAACATAACATTATAAAATTTTAAACTTCATTAATAAAGAGAAGGTCTTTTAAGCAAAAGAATCAGAACTCAGAATAGTATCAGCAACAACACTGAAAGCCAGAAGATAAAGGTGCAATTCTGAAGAAAAAATAGTTTCCAACCTAGAATCTACACTAAGCTAAAACAACCAATAAAGCATGGGGCTCATTAAAGACATTTTCAATTTAAATTAAGTTAACCACTAAAACTATGAAGCTTCTTGAAGAAAATAGAATAAATCTTCAAGGTTTTCAATAGGCATTTTTTTTTAACAAAACACAAAAAGCACAAACCATTTAGAACACAAAATTGGATAGCATAGTACTGTAGGGCTCCTATAAGAAAATACCACAGACTGGATAGCTTATAAACAACAGAAATTTATTTCTCACAGTTCTGGAGGCTGGGACATCCAAGATCAAGGCGTCAGCAGATTTGATGTCTGGTAAAAGCCTGCTTCCCAGTTCATAGGTGGCCATCTTCTTATAACCTCACAAGACAGAAGGGGTGAGAGAGCTTCCTGGGGCTCTGATAAGGGCACTAATTCCATTCATGAGAGTTCCACCCTCATGGCCTAATCACCTTTCAAAGCTCCCACATCCAAATACTCATCACCTTGGGGATTAAGTTTCAACATATGAATTTTGATGAGACACAAACATTAAGTCTATAGCTTTGGACTTCATCAGAATTTTAAATGTCTGCTCATAAAAAGTTATGGTTAAAATTAACCAGCAAAAACAAAACAAAACAAAAGCAAAAAACAAACAAAGCAAACAAAAATAATAAATAAAATAAAGTTAACCAGCAACCCACATCATCAGAGAAAATATTTGTAACACATTTTTGTGGCAAAGAAATTGTATCCAAAATATATGAATAACCCCGACAACTTAATAATAAAAATAACAGACAGACCCAATAAAAGGTGGGCAAAAAGCTTGAAGAAACATATGAAGTAGTGCTCAACATCATTAATTATCAGGGAAATACAAATTCAAACCACAATAATAAACCACTACACATCCATTAAAATGGCTAACAGGAATTCCCTGTCACTCCAGTGGTTAGGACTCCATGCTTTCACTGCCAAGGGTACAGATTCAATCCCTGGTTGGGGAACTAAGATCCCACAAGCCAGGTGGTGTGGCCAAGAAAAAAAAAAAAAGGCTAAAATGTAACAAATGTTGGAGAGGATTTGGAGCAGCTGGAACTCTTGGATCTTGCTGGTTATAGTGTAAAATAGTACAGCTACTACGAAAAATAGTTTGGCAGTTTCTTTAAAAGTTAAGTATATATCTATTTTATCACCTGGCAATTCCACCTCTAGGTCTTTATCCAGAAAAAAATAAATATACACATCCACAAGGATGTTTATAGAATTTAAAAAGACAGTCACCCAAAATAAAAAGCTCAACAACAGAATAAAGGGGACAGATGAGTCAGCAAACTTGAGGAAAGAGCAATAGAAATTGCCCAGTCTGAACAACAGGGAGAAAATAAATTGAACAGAGGGGTTGGTGGGAGAACAGAGCCTCAGGGACCTATAGGACTTTTGAAAAAAAAAATCTATTTTCATGTCATCTGAGTCCCAGAAGGAAAGGAGAAAGAAGATGGGTTTGAAAAGTAGCTAAAAAATAATGGCTGAAAACTTCCCAAATTTGGCAACAGATATAAACCTACATATTCAAGAAGCTGAGCAAACAAACAGAATAAACCCAGATAAATTCATTCCAAGAAATATAGTTAAAATTCAAAAAACTAAAGACAAAGAAAATATCTTGAAAGCAGCCAGAGGAAAACAATACCTATAGAGGAAAAACAATTTGAATGACAATGGATTTCTCATCAGAAATGATGTGGACCAAAAAGAAGTGGCACAATATTTTTCAGGTCTATACACATGAATGGTTATAGCAGATTTATTCATAATAGCCAAAAACTGGAAACAACCCAGATGTCTTTAAATGTCTTTAAGTGAGTGAATAGCTAAACAAAAAAGTGATACATCATGAAAAAAAAGCTAAACAATTCAATTAAAATCTGGGCAGATAATCTGAATATATATTTTTCCAAAGAAGACATACAGATGGCTAACATGAAAAGATGAAAAGATGCTCAACATCAGTAATCAGGGCAATAAATCAAAGCCACAATGAGATATAACCTCATACCTGTTAGGATGGCTATTATAAAAAAGACAAGAACTAACAAGTATTGGCAAGAATGTGGAGAAAAGGGAAAGTTTGTGTGCTTTTGATGGGAATGTAAGTTGGTTGCAGCCACTATGGAAAACAGCATGGAGGGTCCTCAAAAAATTAACAGTAGAATTACTCTATGATCCGGCCATTTCACTTCTGGGTATTTATCTGAAGAAGCTAAAAACACTAATTTGAAAAGATATATACACCCCTATATTCATTGCTGCCTTATTTACAATAGCCAAGACATGGAATCAACCTGTGTCCACTGATGGATGGATGAATAAATTGTGAGATACGTACACACACGCGCGTGCGCGCACACACACACACACACACAATGGAATATTATTCAGCCATAAAAAAGAAGGAAATCTTCCTATTTGTGACAACATGGATAGACCTTGAGGGTTATCCGTCAAGGGGATATGCTAAGTGAAAGAAGCCAGATAAAGGCAAATTCCATATCGTATCACTTACATGTGGAATCTTAAAAAAAAAAGAAAAGAAAAAAAAATCGCATTCATAGATACAGAGAGCAGATTGATAGTTGCCAGAGGCAGGGGTAGGGGAGGGTCAAAGGTCCAAACTTCCACTTGTAAAATAAATATCATGGAGATGTAATGTACAGCATGGTACATTATACCATATAGTTAATACCATTGTATTGTATATTTGAAAGTTGCTAAGAGAGTACATCTTAGAAGTTCTCATCACAAGAGAAAAACATCCATTTTTCTGGATATTAACTAGACATTGTGGTGAATATTTAGCAAAATATACAAACATTGAGTCATTGTCATTGTTCACCTGAAACTAATATAATGTTATATGTCAATTATATCTCAATATTAAAATGTCCAAAAAAAGATGATACAACCGTACAATGGAATACTAAGTAATTTGAAAATAAACTATTGATGCACACAGCATTCTGAATGAATCCCCAGAGAATTATATTTTGTAAAAAAACAGCCAGCCCTGAAAGGTTACATTCTGTATGATTCCATTTATACAACATTCTTGAAATGACAAAATTATAGTGATGGAGAAAAAAATTAGTGGTTTCCAGGGGTTATAATGGGGGAAGGGCAGAAGAGAGGTGGATGTGCCTATAAAAAGACAACATGAGAGATTCCTGTGTTTATAGAAATGTTTTGTATCTTGACTAGATCGATGTCAATATCTTCGCTGTGATATTATAGTTTAACTATAAACTAGTATAGTATGAATAGTATAAACTATTTTACTAGTAGTTTTGCAAGATGTTACCATTGAGGGAAACTGGGTAAAGTTTACATAGGATCACTTTGTATTATTTCTTAGAACTGCCTGGAAATCTAAAATTATCTTAAAATAAAAACCTTATGTGCGCCGCAACTACTGAGAAGCCACGCACCACAGCAAAGAGTAGCCCCCGCTCATCACAACTAGAGGAAGCCTGCGCACAGCATCAAAGACCCAGCACAGCCCAAAAAAACCCAAAAAGCAAAAAACTTTAATTTTTTAAATGTACATAATTATGATTCCACTTAGGTAAATTTTTAGGCAAAATTAACCTTTAGTGATATAAGTCAGCAGTGATTGCTTCTGAGTGGAAGGAGGAGAGGAATTGATTGGGAAGAGGCATGGGGGAACTTTCTGATTTTCAAGGAAAACAACAGAATCTTGGCAATCACAGTGAGCTTTGTGCATTTTAACTTACCCTAAAGCCATACCCCACTCCCTAACTAAGCAGTTGCCTTGAAAAATTTAATAGCCCAGGGGCTTCCCTGGTGGTGCAGTGGTTAAGAATCCACCTGCCAATGCAGGGGACACAGGTTTGAGCCCTGGTCCGAGAAGATCCCACTTGCTGCAGAGCAACTAAGCCCGCGTGCCACAACTACTGAAGCCCGTGTACCCAGAGCCTGTGCTCTGCAACAAGAGAAGCCACCACAGTGAGAAGGCTGCATACCAAAACGAAGAGTAGCCCCTGCTCACCGCAACTAGAGAAAGCCAGTGTGCAGTAACAAACAGCCAATAAAGTAATTAATTAATTAGTTTTTAAAAAAGAAAATAATAGCCCACATTCTCATTAACAGAGGGAGCAAACAGCCCTCACTTACAAAGAATTGTCCTTATTTCATCTGTCTGGTGGCTCCCTGGGAGACCCACTCAAAAGGCTTATCTTTATTTTACCTGATTGGAAACCCAATTCTAAAGGGGCATTTGTCCAAAACATTTATAGATAAATGTTTTAGTTACTGCAACCTGAGGCAATGGATAACAGTTAAGGCAAACAATAGGTTATCCAAAAATCTTAGGAGGAAAGACTGAGAAATGAGATTTTCATATGAGCTTTGAGAAGCTCCAACATACCCCTAGAAATCTAGAAGGTTATGTGTACAACCAGGGCTATGCACATGCTCAGGAAAGACTGGAGAAAACCCTGAGCTCTTACCTCTGCTTGGGCTTAAGGCTCTGGGCAAACAAGAAGCAAAGGCTAAGACAGAGTTGTAAATTACCTGGCTGAGTGTTGTAGACATGCCATAACACACACACACTGAGCCCTTCTGCAGACACTAGGCATTTAAGAAAAACTGTCTAGAATTTCCCTGGTGGCACAGTGGTTAAGAATCCGCCTGCCAATGCAGGGGACACAGGTTCGATCCCTGGTCCGGGAACATTCCACATGTCACGGAGCAACTAAGCCCGTGAGCCACAACTACTGAGCCCATGTGCCACAGCTACTGAAGCCTGCATGCCTAGAGCTCGTGCTCTGCAATGAGAAACCACTGCAATGAGAAGCCCATGCACCACAACCTCCACTCACTGCAACTAGAGAAAGCCCATGTGCAGCAACAAAGACCCAACACAGCTAATAAATAAATAAAGAAAAAAGAAAAACTGTCTAATTCTTAACTGACCACTAAGGTAATGGAACAGAGATTACAGTGGCTACACAGGACAAAGAATACAGACTTTACAGAATTAGTTTGGTAAAGTCACTAAACAAACAAACAACTATAAGCAGCAGCAACAACAACAAATCTTGGGAGGGAGGTAGAAGATGATTTCCAGAGTTGCCACATTGTGTTATTCAAAATTCCTAGTTTTCAATAAAAAAAAAAGGCATTCAAAGAAACAAAGAAATATGGCCCTAGACAGAAAAAAAAAAGCAGTCAGAAATTATCTCTGAGGAAACCCAAACACTGGATGTACTAAACAAAGACTTTAAATCAGCTATTTTAAATATGTTTGAAGAGCTAAAGGAACCCATGTCTAAAGAACTAAAGGAAAAATAGTTCTTTGGAATGAGAATGATATCTAATATAGAGATATTAATAAAGAGATAGAAATTATTTAAAAGGAACCAAATAGAAATTCTGGGGTTGAAAATTACAGCAACTGAAATGAAAAAATTCATTAGAAGGAATCTCAAACATTGCAATGAGAATATAAAATGGTTCAGCTACTGTGAAAAACAGTTTGACAGTTTCTCAAAAAGTTAAACGTAGAATTACCAAATAATCCAGAAATCCCATCCCTAGGTGATATGCGTGACAGAATTGAAACATGTTCCCAGGAAAGCATATATATCAATGTTCATAGCAGAATTATTTATAATAGCCAAAAAGGGGATGAATCCAAATCTCCATCTGCTGCTGGATATAGCACATTAATCCATACAATGGAATACTATTCAGCCATAAAAGGAATGAAGTACTTATACACGCTACAACATGGACAAACCTTGAAAACATTATGCTACATGAAAGAATCCAGGGACTTCCCTGGTGGTGCAGTGGTTAAGAAATCATCTGCCAATGCAGGGGACAGGGTTTCGATCCCTGGTCCAGGAAGATACCACAAGCCACGGAGCCCTCGAGCCACTGCTACTGGGCCCATGCACCACAACTGCTGAATCCTGAGCGCTCTAGGGCTTGTGTGCCGCAACCACCGAGCCCACGTGCTGCAATTTCTGAAGCCCAAGCACCTAGAGCCCATGCTCTTCAAGAGAAGCCACGGCAATGAGAAGCCTGCACACTGCAACGAAGCCCCCACTCACCACAACTGGAGAAAGCCTGTGCACAGCAACGAAGACCCAATGCAGCGAAAAATAAATTTTTAAAAATTAAAAAGAAAATAAAGAATCCAGACACAAAAGGACAAATACTAAATGATTCCATTGATATGGAATATGCAGAATGAGCCAATCCGTAGAGACAGAAAGGAAATTAGTGTTTGCCAGGGACTGGAAGTGAGAAGGATTGGGAAGGACTAACAGGCATGGGGTGTCTTTTGGAGATAATGGTAATGATCTGAAATTAGATAGTGAAGAGACTACATAACCTTGTGAATAAACTAAAAACCACTGCATTTAACTTTCAAATGTTGAATTTTATGTGAATTCTGTCTTGGGGGAAAAAAATGCAAAGGGAAAAAGACAGACTTAAACTAGATAAATGTTTCTTTTTCTCACACTGAAACATCTTGAAGTATGAAAAGCTGCTCTATAATTGTGCTCAACAGCCCTCCACCCTTGGCATCCCTAGGAGGGGGCTCATCCTCCTAGTTCAAATTGGCGTTCTTGTTTTAGGTTATGGAATGGACAAAGTTTCAGAAAAGGGACAAAGAACAAATACAAATTTTTTCTTCAGCAAAGTTGCCAGAATCTGTTCCGTGGCACATCCATTTACATCCCATCGGCCAGAATGTAGCCACATGGCCCCTCCTAGAATCAGGGAGGCTGGAAGATCCAGGGTTTATTTCTAATATCAGCAGCCATGTCACCAGCTAAAAACTCTGCTAATTTTGCTATTGTGAAAGAGGAGAAGAATGGGTAATTAAAAGCAACCAGTGCTAGATTCTTAGAAAACTAAATATATATTTTAAAGGCCATTATTAATTCCAGGGATAATAAAATAAAATTGTATTTAAAAGGAAATGCAATATTACTACACTACATGTATTATTCACATTGTTATAAAAATCAAACACCAAATATGGATTTAACAAAAACTGTTTCATATATCAAGAGCAGGAGTGTAGAATGGGGGATGAGAAAGAGTGCAAATTCCTCATCTTGCATAATTCAAAGTCAGCAGGCAATTTCTAACTTTGAAAATCAAGAAATAACACTATAAGATTAATATTTAGAAATATGGAGGAAAATGGTAAAAGAAATAGCTAACAAATTGAAAATCGTTATTTTAAATGGTAAGGTGTCTTATGTTATAATCTTTTGACTTTTAAATATATACAAATGTATATTTAAGTGTATAAATGTATGTAAACATACAGTGTATGTAAACATTATTTGATAATTTTAAAAAAATTTTAAAGATTAATAGAGGTTTTCATTCATAAATCTTTCAATTCCCCAGTCAACACTTTATAAACTTTAATGTAAATAGTAATGATGCTATGTGGCTTATATACCAAACTGGATTTCCTTTAAAAATTTTTCCTCTTCCGGCTCTTGAAATCTTTCAAAGTCTCAGATAATAATCTTCCGTACAGAAGAAACTTTAAGGCTTGCATTTCTTTGACTGCCTCAAAGTTACTACTCTATTTTTTCAGAATGTCTTTCTTAATTATTGTTTCAACTTCAAATTTTCCATTGAATCAAACTCTATGAATAATTCATAGTGGCTAAATAAATGGGATTAGTGCTTTAGCTTTCAGAGTCTACAAATTTTATTGTCAGGGAAGATGTAGTTTTCCAATGCTGGTCCCCTAGGAATAACAATTCAACTTGCAGCCGGAAGGTTTTTGGGTTCCTTGATCCAGTAGTTTTAGTACATGAAGGTTATGTCATCAAACAGGATGTCACCTCTCTCATCGTGTCGCTAGCCTCTTTCCACATCCCAGTGCTTGCCCTGTCATCTCCTAACCTGTAACTTTATTTTCAGCAGCCACAGCTCTAGAGTCTCAGATGCTTTGTAGAAACAGCTCATTATCAGTAGTGTTGTAACAGCAGTTAGAAACTGAATGACATTCAATTAAAATGATATTAGCAGCTCAGGAGTGATTTTGTTTAATTTACTCCTACTCAGATGTAAAAACATTAGCGACTTTTTTAATTGGACCTCATAATGTCTAACTCCTACTCGAATGCAATGAAATTAAAGACTTTGGTGCCTAAATACCGCTTAATTTACTCCTACCCATCTATAATGACATTAAAGATGCTTTAGGGTAGATATTGTTTCCAATCAATTTTATTCAAAAGAAATCTGAGCTCACAGGTACTATTATAGAGCATATAATAAAATCACACAAGAAATATATCTTTCCAGTTGGGGATAGGGTGCTTTCCAGTAATATTAAAAAGTAATCATGTTCATTTTAATGCAAGGATATTAAAAAGTAATATCTTAAATACAAGATTTTGTAAAATTTTTGGTTGTTTAAACAAATATATGATTCACAGGCTGTTAAAGAAATGTACATTGTTACATATAAATTTGAAGTGAATTTTATTCACTTATGACATGTGATCGGCTTATGCCTAAAATTTTGATTTTTTATGAAAAATTTGATTTCTTATGAAAGAAATTTTATCTTAAACATGGCTTGGAGAAAAGCTTTTTTCAATCTAATATTAATAATTTAAAAAATCTTTTCCCTACCATCAGTTTTAAAAATGATTATTTGGGGGACTTCCTAGGTGGTGCAGTGGTTAAGAATCCACCTGCCAGTGCAGGGGACGCGGGTTCGAGCCCTGCTCTGGGAAGATCCCACATGCTGCAGAGCAACTAAGCCCGTGTACCACAACTATTGAGCCTGTACTCTAGAGCCCATGAGCCCCAACTATTGAGCCCATGTGCTGCAACTACTGAAGCCCACGCACCTAGAGCCCTGCTCTGCAACAAGAGAAGCCACCTCAATGAGGAGCCTGCGCACTGCAACGAAGAGTAGCCCCCGCTCGCCGCAACTAGAGAAAGCCCATGTGCAGCAAGGAAGACTCAACACAGCCAATAAACTAATTAACTAATTAATTAATTTAAAAAAGATCACCTTTAAAAAAAATGATTATTTTGAACCTTTGTTTTCCTGAAAAGGCTGTTTTTAAGCACAGCAGGATTTTGACTCCAAAATCCTGTGCTTGGGACAGAGTAGATATTTCAATAATTAATATTGAATTATTCTCATTATTATTTAGCTCATTAAGAATTAAGTAATATTAAGTAATATTGTTAGTTTACAAATAAAAACAATAAAATAATGGGTGTTGCTGATAAAATTCTTTGGGTTGCCTTTAGTTTGAGAAGCTTTGTAAGCACTTATACATTCTTAGCCTATAATGTGAAATTCTCCCCCATAAAATTAATTAAGAAAATTTGATGGTATAAATTAGAATTGAGCAACAAGCACATAAATACCCATACATATATACACATATATGTGGGATATTTCAGCCTGGAAATATGGCTTTCTTAGATATTTAGGAATAATTTCTCAATATGTTTTCTCTGAAAAAAAAAAGTTGATGTTTTAAAAGATCTAACACTAATAATACTGGCATGCCTAGATGTGTCCTGGTCATAGCTTCTAATTGTGCTCACAGATGCGCACAGTGTTAGCGGGTAGACATTTTAGTCTCTCCAGCAGTAATGCATTGGTTGAAATACATGGCTCCTCCCAGGCAAGAAGGCTGGGCCTAAGATTAAGAATTGTTTTAATAATAGATGTCAGGACAGTTGTGCAGCTGCCTAGGTTTGAATCCTAGCTCTGCCACTTTTTGGTTGTTTGATCTTAGGCTTGATATTTAATTCTCTAAACCTCGCTTTTCCTATCTGTCAGTGGGAATAATAAGCTCCATTGTTTTTCCCCAAAATACTACTCACCTCATATTTTTTATTTAGGTGATTGTCATACAGTGCATTGCTAATTGTTTAATCCACACCCTTGGGAGGCATCCTAGATCAATTGATCTCTCCCTCTCTCTTTCTTCCCACATCAATGAAGATGGGGTATAGTTGATTTACAATGTTGTGTTAGTTTCAGGTATACAGCAAAGTGATATACATATATCTGTTATACATATATCCACTCTTTTTTAGATTTTTTTTCCATATAGGCCATTACAGAGTATTGAGTAGTTTCCTGTGCTATCCAATAGGTTCTTATTAGTTATCTATTTTATACATAGTATCCCAGTCTTTCAATTTATCCCTCCCCTGCTTACCCCCTGGTAACCATAAGTTTATTTTCTATATCTGTTTCTGTTTTGTGGATAAGTTCATTTGTAGCCTTTTTCAGATTCCACATATAAACAATATCATATGATATGTATCTTTCTCTGTCTGACTTACTTCACTCAGTATAACAATCTCTAGGTCCATCCATGTTGCTGCAAATGGCATTATTTTGTCCTTTTTATGGCTAATATTCCATTGTATCTATATATATATATATGTACCACATCTTCTTTATCCATTCCTCTGTTGATGGACATTTAGGTTGCTTCCTTGTCCTGGCTATTGTAAATAGTGCTGCAATGAACACTGGGTGCATGTATCTTTTTGAATTATGGTTTTCTCTGGATATATGCCCAGGAGTGGGATTGCTGGATCATATAATAGCTCTATTTTTAGTTTTTTAAGGAACCTCCATACTTTTGTCCATAGTGGCTATACCAGTTTACACTCCCACCAACAGTGTAGGAGGGTTCCCTTTTCTCCATACTCTCTTCAGCATTTATTGTCTGTAGATTTTTTGGTCATGGCCATTATGTCTGGTGTGAGGGGATACCTCATTGGAGTTTTGATTTGCATTTCTCTAATAATTAGTGATGTTGAGCAGCTTTTCATGCGCCTCTTGGCCATCTGTATGTCTTCTTTGGGGAAATGTCTATTTAGACCTTCCACCCATTTTTTGATTGGGTTGTTTGTTTTTTATATTGAGCTGCATGAGCTGTTTGTGTACTTTGGAGATTAATCCCTTGTCAGTCGCTTCATTTGCAAATATTTTCTCTTGGGTTGTCTCTTTGTTTTGCTTATGGTTTCCTTTGCTGTGCAAAACTTTTAAATTTAATTGGGTCCTATTTGTTTATTTTTGTTTTCATTTTCATTACTCTAGGAGGTGGATCAGAAAAGATCTTGCTGCAATTTATGTCAGAGAGTGTTCTGCATGTTTTCCTTTAAGAGTTTTATGGTATTCAGTCTTACATTTAGGTCTTTAATCTGCTTTGAGTTTATTTTTGTGTGTGGTGTTATGGTGTGTTCTAATTTCATTCTTTTACATGTAGCTATCCAGTTTTCCAAGCACCGCTTATTGAAGAGACTGTCTTTTCTCCATTGTATATTCTTGCCTCCTTTATCATAGATCAGATGACAATAGGTGCATGGGTTTATTTCTGTCCTGTTCCATTGATCTGTATTTCTGTTTTTGTACCAATACCATACTGTTTTGATGACTGTAGCTTTGTAGTATAGTCTAAAGTCAGGGAGCCTGATTTCTCCAGCTCCATTTTTCTTTGTCAAGATTGCTTTGGCTATTCATGGTCTTTTGTGTTTCCATACAAATTGTAAAAATTTTTGTTCTAGTTCTGTAAAAAAAAAAAAAAAATGCCATCAGTAATTTGATAGGGATTGCACTGAGTCTAGATTACTTTGGATAGTATAGTCATTTTGATAATGTTAATTCTTCCAATCCAAGAACATGGTATATTTCTCCATCTGTTTGTGTCATCTTTGATTTCTTTCATCAGTATCTTATAGTTTTCTGAGTATAGGTCTTTTGCCTTCTTAAGTAGGTTTATTCCTAGGTATTTTATTCTTTTTGATGTAAATGGGATTGTTTCCTTAATTTCTCTTTCTGATCTTTCATTGTTAGTATATAAGAATGCAAGAGAGTTCTGTGCATTAATTTTTATCCTGCAACTTTACCAAGTTCACTGATGAGCTCTAATAGTTTTATGGCAGCAACTTTAGGATTTTCTATGTAGAGTGTCATGTCATCTGGAAATAGTAAATGTTTTACCTCTTTTCCAATCTGATTCCTTTTCTTTTTCTTCTTTGATTGCCATGGCTAGAATTTCCAAAAACGTGTTGAATACTAGTGATGAGAGTGGACATCCTTGTCTTGTTCCTGATCTTAGAAGAAATGCTTTCAGTTTTTCACCATTGAGAATGATGTTTGCTGTGGGTTTGTTGTAAATGGCCTTTACTATGTTGAGGTAGGTTCCCTCTGTGCCCACTTTCTGGAGAGTTTTTATCATAAATGGATGTTGAATTTTGTCAGAAGCTTTTTCTGCATCTATTGCGATGATCATATGGTTTCTATTCTTCAGTTTGTTGATGTGGTGTATGACACTGATTGATCTGTGGATACTGAAAAATCCTT
This sequence comes from Hippopotamus amphibius kiboko, assembly GCF_030028045.1. NCBI lineage: Eukaryota > Metazoa > Chordata > Mammalia > Artiodactyla > Hippopotamidae > Hippopotamus > Hippopotamus amphibius. The sequence goes on along the minus strand of NC_080190.1, from coordinate 72,288,668 downwards.
GCATCCCTGGGATAAATCCCACTTGATCATGGTGTGTGATCCTTTCAATGTGTTTTGGATTCAGTTTGCTAGTATTTTGTTGAAGATTTTTGAATCTATGTTCATCAGCAATACCCGCCTGTAATTTTCTTTTTTTGTGGTAGCTTTGTCTGGTTTTGGTATTGGGAGATGGTGGCCTCATAGAATGAGCTTAAGAGTGTTCCTTCCTCTGCAATTTTTGGAAGAGTTTCAGAAGAGTAGGTGTTTACTCTTCTCTAAACATTTGATAGAATTCAGCCTGTGAAACCATCTGGTCCTGGACTTTCATTTACTGGAAGATTTTTAGTCACAGTTTTAATTTCAGTACTTGTGATTGGTCTGCTCATATTTTCTATTTCTTCCTGATTCAGTCATGGAAGGTTGTATCTTTCTAAGAATTTGTCCATTTCTTCTAGGTTTTCCATTTTATTGGCATGTAGTCTGTTGTAACTTCTCCTTTTTCGTTCTAATTTTATTGATTTGAGTCCTCTCCCTTCTTTCTTGATGAAAAAGAGAAGTCTGGCTAAAGGTTTATTAATTTTGTATATCTTCTCAAAGAACCAGCTTTTAGTTTAATTGATCTCTGCTATTGTTTTCTTCATCTCTATTTCATTTATTTCTGCTCCGATCTTTATGATTTCTTTCCTTCTACTACTTTTAGGTTTTGTTTGTTGTTCTTTCTCTAGTTGCTTTAGATGTAAGAGTAGGTTGTTTATTTGAGATTTTTCTTGTTTCTTGAGGTAAGATTGTATTGCTCTTAGAACTGCTGCATCCCATCAGTTTTGGATTGGCATGTTTTTGTTGTCATTTGTCTCTAGGTATTTTTGGATTTCCTCTTTGATTTCTTTAGTGATCCATTGATTATTTAGTAACATATTGTTTAGCCTCCACATGTTTGTGTTTTTTACAGTTTTTTTCTTGTAATTGATTTCTAATCTCATAGTATTGTGGTTGGAAAAGATGCTTGATATGATTTCAATTTTCTTAAATTTACCAAGGCTTGACACCAAATATATTTTATCTCCTAAATATTATTCATTCAGAGCACCTTAATTGCAATGAGACATAATAGAATATATGTGCTAATAGAATATAAAAATGAACATTGATTCACCCAACATTTATTTAACTCCAGCTTTTTGCCAGGAGGTGGTAGGATGCCAAGGGTGCAGTGGTGATAATCTTTGGATTCCAGGAGCTTCCTGTCCAATGGGAGAGGTAAGCAGTAAAATTCCTTGTTCCAATATGATATATTAAGGGCCTTAGCACTACAGGAACACGGTCATGCCTTAGTGCCAACTAAGTTCAATTAGAAGTACATCTGGCTTCATGTAACCCAACTACAGTGATTTCACCAATATGGGTTTGCAGAAACTGCAATCACTTGAAATTGAAGAGGCAGTTTTGAGGGAATCACTGTGTTTTGGAATCTGGATAATAAATACTGATTTTCCTTTTTTAAAAATGTCTAAATTCCAAGCATCAATCTGTTAATGAAAATTTCCACACTTCTGGGTAGTAATCATTGTCTCTCATAGGACTTTACATCTGAACAGCATATTTCTTTCTCTGTCTGCAGAGGCATGAGTTCTAATTACTGCTTAAACCACACCCACCAAAAGAAATTCATAGCCAAATCATATCAGTGATACTCTCCAAATTTTATGGAAGTCCAACCAGCTATTTACACACAAACCCAAAAATAGACCAAAACAGTGTTCTTTCCATAGATAAAAATGTGTGTTGTGGTAAAGATACAACACACACACACAAAGGATAATTAGGAAAAGTCAAAGATTAGTTTTAGCTGTTTTAAGAGTAATGGTTTATTTAAAAAGCCATGATTAAGAGTATCAAACATGAAAGTACTGACAGCTTGACATATCATCTCCAGTTGTATATCTGATAGAATTCTGGAAGTTAATTTCTTACACATTAGTTTGATTTTTCTCTCTTATTTTTCACAGCTGTGGTTCTCTGCTACAGAGGATGAATTTCCCTGTGCCAAAAGAGGGAAAAAAAAATAATTGTAGTAGCAGTAGTAATGGCAGTAGTAATAGTAGTAGCAGCAGTAGCAGTAACAATAGTAGCAGTAGCGGTAGCAGAGGTACTAACAGTAGTAGTAGTGGTGGTGGTGGTGGTAGTAGTAGTGGTAGTAGTGGTAGTAGTGGTAGTAGTAGTAGTAGTGGTAGTAGTAGTAGTAGTAAGCCCTATCACAGCAGAAACAATATTTTTCCAGCTTTGGCCCATTCATTATTTTGGTAACACCAGCACTCCCTGGAAAGTTCACCCACAATAATTTCTGGGAGTTCCCAAGAGGATCTCACAAGCTCTTAGCTCTGAGGGTTGCCTAACTTTTCCTTCCTATTATCGACTAAATTTTATGTCCCCCTGAAATTCATACCTTGAAGCTCTAATCCCCAATGTGATGGGATTTGGAGATGGGTCCTTTGGGAGGTAATTAGGTTTAGGTGATGTCATGAGGGTGGGGCACCCATGATGGGAGTGGTACCCTTATAAGAAGAGAAGGAGAGACCAGATCTCTCCCTCTCTCACCCCTGCCTATGAGAACACAGTGAGACGTGATCTGTAAGCCAGGCAGAGGGTCTGTGTCAGGAACTAAATCTGCCATACCTTGATCTTGGACTTCCAGCTTCCAGAACTGTGAGAGATAAATACCTGTTGTTTAAGCCCACCAGTCTACACTATTTGTTGTAGCAGCCCAAACTAAGACACCTCCTCTCTTGCTCCAGCTCCTGTGGCCATGGGTGAGGCTCCTGAAGGCCCCAAGGGCCCAGTTGAGAGCTGCTATCTCTGCTATGGGAGGCGTACTAATGCCCCTGAAGCTGGGGTCATACTCTGTCATGTGAACCCTATAGCAAGGCTCCCACTGACCATGGGGAATACTTTCAGACAATCATGGTTACTTTTGTTTGGTTTTCGTTTGTTTTTAATATTTTATTTATTTTATTTTTGGCTGCATTGGGTCGTAGTTGTGGCACACAGGATCTTAGTTGCTGTGCACAGGCTCTTTGTTGTGGCGCACCGGGCTTAGTTGCCTTGCGGCATGTGGAATCTTAGTTCCCCAACCAGGCGTCCCCTGCATTGCAAGGTGGATTCTTTACCACTGGACCACCAGGGAAGTCCCCATGGTTACTTTTGAATCACAGTCCCTTTCCCTATCAGGCACAGATCCACACAGGCCAGGCCAAATGACGTTCTGCCTTGCCTCCACTTTGCTCAGATAGAGTCTAGTGTATCTTTTCACTGTTATGTCCCCAAAACTGTCCAAGCACTTCCCGTATAGAAGGCCCTCAATACACTAGGTGTCTGTGGAATGAATGAACACACAAGCATTCATTCTGAAAGGGCCTCGCCTTCTTTTCTAGGAGATCCCTTGGTCCCTTGTGTAAATAATCCCCTAGTAGGGAACTATTTGTGAGGTAGAACGACATTTATTTATTTTTTTAACCTTTTTTAATGTATCTTATTTATTTATTTATTGGCTGCGTTGGGTCTTCATTGCTGTACCCAGGCTTTCTCTAGTTGTGGCAAGCAGGGGCTACTCTTCATTGGGGTGCGTGGGCTCCTCATTGTGGTGTGGCTTCTCTTGTTGCGGAGCATGGGCTCTAGGTGTGCGCGACCTTCAGTAGTTGCGGCACATGGGCTCAATGGTGGTGGCTCTCGGGCTCTAGAGCGCAGGCTCAATAGTTGTGGTGCACGGGCTTAGTTGCTCCGCAGCATGTGGGATCTTCCTGGAGCAGGGCTCGAACCCGTGTCCCCTGCGTTGGCAGGCGGATTCTTAACCACTGCACCACCTAGGAAGTCCCAAGGACATTTATTATTATCCTCATTTCATGGATGGAGAAACTGAGGTACAGAAAAAGGTTTAACAGCTTGCCTAGGAGCCCCACAACCTCACTATGTTTACTGAGTGCCTCAGTAAATTTGGGAGGCTTTTGTTTTTGTTTTCGCTTATATGAGTGAAGCACCTCACCTTAAACAGCTTTTTAGCTCAGCGTTTATTCAGGGAAACGGGGGAGGCATGTATTTTCAGACTGGAAGAGGATTAACAAATAAGTTCATGGTGAAAAAGTCCTATTTTGAAAGTCCTTGACCACACTCCTCCCAAAGAATGCCCAAGGGCACGTAAGCCATTCACTTCTCCTTAGAATAAGAGGAGAGTGTGAACCTTGTAAAATTTCCCACACTGCCTGACCCAGCAAGCTTTCGCAAGGAGAAAGGAACTCTCTATTAGCTCCAGCCTGGTTTCTGTGCTTCTGCTCTGAATGTTCAATTGTCAGGCAAGATTCTGAAGTGTATAAATATGTAATTATACTGCATAGCTAAAATCAAATATGTTGAGTTCTTGGTGAGAATCTTTTTAATTTTGATCCCCCATTTCTAGTTAAACGGCTTAGACTTTGGATTTCTCATGCTTTGTGGAAATAAAAATTTTACATTCCCAAATCTGTTTTCATTTTAAAGTGTTTAAAAATGGGATAATTTAGGTATCTTATTTTACAGTTTTGTAAATGTATTTTCCTGTGTCATGTAAGTGACTACATTTTAGGATTAGCCTCAACAAATATTTTAATGGGCCTATTTTTCTATGAATAAGAAAAACAAGACAGTTGTGTAAATACCAGTCATTCAAGAATTCCATGTTAAACTGGAAGCAGTCTCACTGGTGAGGAGTTCTGCTTCCCTTCTATTACCAGATTTTCATATTTCACGTCATAGTCCTACATTGCATTGGGTTTAAGGAGAACACTTTGGCCAGAGGGTTAAAAAACCTTCTAGATATATTATCCTCAGTAGTCATCCCTTGCATGTAAAAGATATAAAGAAGAGGAATGGATAGGGAAGTTACTGTTGGCCAGGCCTTGGCACATATGAAGCCGGAAGTGAGGTTTCCTGATTCCTTGATCCATGCTAGAGGGACAAAACTTAGTTACTATTCTGGTGAGCAAAGATACTATGTTGCTTTATATGATAAATGTAATCTACATCATAGGTTTTCAATAGCTATGAAAGACAATGAAAAGTCTTATTTTCAGAGTTGGCCCATTTGAAGCCAGTGCAGGTCGGGGGCCTTTGGCCTCCTCCTGTGGGTCTTCACAGTCCTCCCACGCCTGCACTCCCTTTCTTTTCATTGCCTTCCTTCTTGAAAGTCAAAACCCCCATCTTTGAAGACCAACACAAGCACTGTAATACAGGGAACCTCCAGCTTCCAAATGCAGCAGAGAGGCCAGGAGGGCGTCCCCAGGTCGCAGAAGAGTGTGTCTTCATGGTGTCCCATCTGCTCAAGTAGTCAGGAAAGTGACTGGGCAGATCTGGTGTTGGGGTCTTTGGTATCACAGAAATAAAGCAACCAGCAAACAGTTCTTTCCTCTCTCTCTCTTCTTTGCCAGTGGTCATCTTGGGAAGGATAGGCACAAAGTAGAAGATAAAACAAGAAAAAATAGCAACTATATAGGCAGGTTGTTGGATTTTATTATTTTTTTCATTATAAAAAATAAGTGGAAAATCATTAAAAAAAAATAAGTGCAAGGGAGTTCCCTGGTGGCCTGGTTGTTAGCATTCTGAGATTTTACTACCGTGGCCTGGGTTCAGTCCCTGGTTGGGGAACTGAGATCCCACAAGCCATGTGGGGTGGCCAAAAAAATAATGATAATAAAATAAAAATTAAAAATAAGTGTAGTGAAACAGAGAAAGATAAATACTATATGATCTGTCTTATATGCGGAACCCTAAAAAACAAAAAAAAACAAGCCATTTGATAGAACAGATTGGTGGTTGCAAGAGGCGGGGGGCGGGGCATGGAGAGGCTTGGGGTTAGGGATAGGAGAAATGGGTGAACTTTTCTTTTTTAGTTTAAGTAAATCAAAAAATTTTTAAATAAAATAAAAATACCAAAAGTAAAACTTACAATGATCTGTAGGAATAGGTAAATCACAGTGACAGGATTAATTGGAATCCCAGGATAATCTCAGTGAATTAGATTAACACTCCATAAAATTTCTTCTGTACCAAATCTTTTATTAAAGCTGCTATATTAGGGACATCCCTGGCGGTCCAGTGGTTCAGACTTTGCCTTCCAATGCAGGGGGTGAGAGTTCGATCTCTGGTTGGGGGGCTAAGATCACACATGCCTTGCACCCCTCGCAGCCAAAAAACCAAAACATAAACAACAAAAGAAAGATTGTAACAAATTCAATAAAGAATTTCAAAATGGTCCACATCAAAAAAAATCTTAAAAAAGAATATAAACTGCTGTATTATAAGCAACTAAGCTGCTGGACTTGAATTTCATTCCCTCCCCAATTCTAACTTTATTAGAAATGCCAACATGAAACAGCTAAAACTTGCCCCATGAAGAGAGAGAAGAAGAAATATTGAATGGGGAAAAAAATCATTGGGAAGTGAAGAAATGACCAGGTCAGGTGAGGAATGCTAAATTCCTAGTCACACTCAGCTTGGGCACAAAAAGGCACATGGGTGCAGCAAAGACAAGCACTGTCTAAGGTAGTTGAAGAGAAGGAGGTGTGTACAGGGAAATGGAGGTGCGGAGAACGTGCTAGCATGTCTTATAACCAGGCAGAAAACTGGGCTCCTAATCATTCTTTGTCAGTCACATTTCTTTACTCTTGTTTTTGTAGTTATTTCAGAGAGTAAAACTACTATAAAATTTATACTTCTGTTCAGCATCTACTTGCATTTTTTTTTCTTTAAAGCAAGAGTTTGTAAGGTAAAAGTTCGTATTTAGTAAAGGCTTACTAGATGTGCCCCACCGCCCAAACCCAAACCTTCTCCAAAGTCTCCTGCTGGCCTGCTTATGCTTTTATGGCAATTATTATATTTTCTTCATAACACAGTCATTTTACTACATGCCATAAACTGTCAGTTCCATGAGGCAAGGCACTGGAGCTTTTGTACCTTTCTGCTTCCATATCACCAAACCCAAGACCTTATCCATAAATTAGAATGAACAGTTGATGAATTGTGGTTTGGTGGTTTGCTTACAAAATATGCCATCTGAACAGCAATCTGTGATTTAGCAAAAGGGTCTGTAGTAAGTGCTGAGAAAAAATATATATATTAATGTAGGAGTTTAAAAACTAACAGTTGTGAGAATATATTATTTTTAAGGTGAGCGTTTTTTTATTAGTGTGGTTTGTAAACCAAGGAAAGTGTCAATTTTCTAATGTAAATTATTATTTTTAAATACATCTTATGATTACCTCTAGGCAAACTGTAATTAAAAAGCAGAGGAAAGGGAGGGACTTATGCCTCCTTAAATCTTTTCTAAGAGCAGGTAGGATGTTTTATGTACATGAAAGTTTTGGAGTCCTGAGTATCAAAAGGTAAAAACTAACATTGATCCTCATCAAGTTCTACAAGTGTGTGTAATGTCATGAGAAGTAGAATTCTGTTTAAAAATGAGCAAAAGAGTAGTTTATGTTGAAAACAGGACTCTTAGAGGAAGAGACAAATTTTCTTAGAAGTCTTATTTGCCTAATGATCCTGAGACAAAGGCAACGAGACAGAATTTCTCGTAAAAATTAATGCAGAAAAAAAAAAATAAAGTATATGCAGACACACACAAAAAAATTAATGCAGATATTTATTTTACTTTAAGCTGCCAGTTTCAAATATTTATAACCTTCGCAGTAGAAATTAACTTCCACAGGGAGCAGCCTGCAATCGTACTGGGCGTGGTGGGGACACTGATCTTGGGCAGAGCTTCACAGACTGTGATGTGAGTGAACATAGCCTGGGATCTCATTGAAATGCAGTTTCTGGTTCAAAAGGTCTGGGGTGAGACCTGGGATTCTGCATTTCTCACAGATTCCTAGGTGAAGCTCACTCTGGCCCAGGGATCATACTTTGAGAAGCAAAACCTTAGACCATTAAGTACTTACTTCAGTGGCCTTACACGCTGATTTAATGGTGTTTGGGGACTAACTTCAGGGCCAGGAAGCTCCCAGTGAGTGTCACTTCCTGTTTCACTACATCAGGATTAGAGACCTGTGATCCCTCCGATGGCATTGTCGTTATGAAGCTGTCAATCCAGGCAGACACAATGACAGAGATAAACAGAATCTGGAGATAAACCAAAGTTTAGAAGGTGAAAATACTGTGAATTGGAACCCACAGGCAGAAGAGAATCCAGAAAGCTGAAGGTGTCTAATGAAAAGGCCAGGAGAACAAATAGGTACAAGTAGTTAATGTGGGGCAGTTCTGAAGCTAATCCTAGTGTTCTTTAGATCTCCATTTGGGGCATTAATTTATGTGCAGTTTGGTTTATTTCCCTTGCTAATAGGCAAGCTTGTAAAAGGACTCAGCTGGGTTAGACAGTAATATGGAAGTAACCTGGGTAGTGCAAAATATTTGTATAGGTTCAATGAAATCATCAGGAACAGATTTTTTCAGAATTTAAACTTTTTTGGATTTTGTGCCTATACTGTATGCTACATAACATCCCCAGCAGGGCCTGGGGAAAGCCACCTCAAAATCATACCTATTAATATTCTTCAGCAAAGCATACGAACACTCAGTTACACTCAGTGGGAAAAATAAGAATTGAAAAGCCTCATATTTATTCAGTGTAGGTTTTTTTGCCAAATGAATTATTTTTTAAAATCTTGTGGTTTGAAGACTTCAGAATTACCGTTTAAGAGAACCTGGACATGTTTCCCAACACCTCAGCCTTGTATTAGGAGTGTTCAACCTTCTTCAGACAGGCAGTGCTCACATACTTCACCTTTCCTTTTTTTTTTTTTTAAACAGTATTTTGTTTTGGTTTGGCTTTTTAAAAATATTTATTTATTTGGTTGCACTGGGTCTTAGTTGCAGCTTGTGGGCTCCTTAGTTGTGGCATGTGAACTCTTACTTGTGGCATACATGTGGGATCTAGTTCCCTGACCAGGGATGGAACCTGGGCGCCCTGCATTGGGAGCACAGAGTCTTAACCACTGCACCACCAGGGAAGTCCCTCATCTTTCCTTCTTAAAATGTTCTTAACCTCTTCTCAATTATACTAAGGTGTAAGTGACTAATAGTCAGGCATACCTGCATTTTGACAAGGATAACCACTGCATTTTGAGGTAGATTTTCAGGCACTAACCAGTAATTAATTTCATCTAGGAATTTAGCATCCAGAAGATTCTATTTAAGAAGATAGGATTAAGTTCAATTAAACAAAGTAAATTTCACCTAACCAAAAGTTGTTCTCTGCCTTTAGCTTAATTGGCTTTGAGCTACCCTTTTTTTTAACTTAACCGTACTGTATATTTTCATAGAGCTCTACAATTTTAAAAGTAATTTATAATCACTATCTCATTCCATGTGTATTAATCTCTTTTTTTTTTAAGTTGAGAAAACTGAGGTTCAAAGTGACTTGTCCAAGGTCACAGAATTAAGTAGCTGGGACACGGACCCAGAACTTTGACCAAAGTAGACCATTTCTATAAAACATTGGTTATAAAATGAGGTGGCAGGGTTTGTTTCCTCCCTGTTAGTGAAATCCAAATGTGAACTTAGATAATGACGATTCACTGTGGAAACAGTAAAAGACATAAGAGAGAAAATACATATTCTTTATTAGAGTGATCCCGCTTTGGTGATAGCTAATAGGCCAACTTTGAGCAAATGTTCAGCCTGATAAAAATATTATATTCCTTGAGGTGCTGTTACCATCTTCATGATTTCTAGTAGTCACAAGATCCTGCACTCTGAATCTCCAGGCCAAATTTGCTGGAGTCATATTTATTTTAATCATCTGACACAGGAAATTTGAAGTGCTCTGGAAGTAGCAAGAGATCAATTCCACAAACATTTATTGCACACACTGCCTAGCTAACAATAGGCGCTCAATAAATGTTAAATGAGTGAATACATCCCCTGTAATTACAAGATTCCCTCCTGTCATCTTGACTGAGTCAGTAACTCCCCTCCTTCTACTGCCTCAGTAGATACAGCATTCCCTAAAACAAATGTCTGAATCAAAGCGTAGGAGGAAGGTGAATTTGCTTCAAAAAATGAATCGGGGAGTTGCTTTAAAAATAATGTACCTATCTCTACAAGAAAAACTTCAAGAGAAATATAGAGTGTGTACACAAGAAAATGGATGCTACAGCATATTGTCAATTAATCTTTAGGACATTTCTTATCCCTCATATTTTACTTTTCCTGAGAGAAAGGCTCCCTTGATTCCACCAGTTGTATTCCTCTTTTATGCATAGTGTGGCATGCTGTAGTAACATTTTGCCGGGCTGCATACCTCACTCTCAGCAACGATACTCCTTTTCATGTTTCACTTAACAAAAGGTGTTCATGAATCAGCTGGAAATCTCAGTTTATATTTAGATGACGCATTTTCTTCAACTGAACAACAGTCCACAGTTACAAATGCCAGGCAGGAAGGGCACATCTGGGAAAAACAAGCCTCTTAAGCTGGAAGAATGAATAATGATGATGTGTGGGTTGTGCTTTCTATACAGCAGACTCTGGGAAGACTTTTCTGTGATCTGATCACAATTGAAGAGGCTTTGTCCTACTCGCCTCCCACACTCCATATCAGCAGCTCCACAGGGGCAAGGGAGATTGGTAGTAAAGATTCCTTGGTCATTAGAAACTCAGGTATCGATTCAGAATCTTAAAATCTTAGGGTAGAGATTCTTTTTCTCATCACTTGTAGTTCTTAGTACCAAGCAAATCCTAGAGATGAGTGTTTTCTTCAGGAATATGAAAGTTGTTTCCACGTTGAGTTTCAAATCCCCGATGGAAGCTTCTAGACAATGAACTAGATACTTAAATAGAATACTGGTTTAATCTGGATTTAATTAAATTTTTCTGCTTATGAAACAATCCCCTTTTCACTGTAGAAATCTTATGATAAATATGGGGTTTCTCATTTTTATTTGGCATAAACTTCAGTCGTTTTGGAAAATGTAAGTTTGATTTTAGTTTGAAATGTCTGTGTGGGGGGGTCTGTCTGTGTCTGTGTATCTGTGTGTGTCTGTGTTTAACTAAATAAGCACGCTGTTCAGTAAAATAATAAAATTGGAGTTTGGTTAAGGAGTCAGCAAATTCACATATGCTTTGTTGCAGTTTTTGATTCATGGTAACATTTATAACTAACTTTCTTTAGTTTATAGATCCTTCTCTGTTACTGTCATAAAATTGTTATAATAATAAAACCCCTCCCTTCCATGTAGAATTCCATTAACAGTTTGGCTGTTTCATCCATCATGAGAAGAGTTTGCTACTGAGGAAGAAGCTAACAGTATTATCCCTGGAACCTCCCACCTCCTCCCCCCATCCCCAAACTCAATTAAACCAGCATCACACCAAGACACACACACAAAAACTGCTGCCTATTTACATAACACAATGATCGAGTAATAAATCAACATTAATCATGAATGTTGCAACAAGTCACTGAAAATGATGTTTGACCTCACCATGGACCGGACTCATCCATCCATGAACAGCATTCATTTCGACTGGGAGCAACTTCCCACTCCCAAGGACAGGGTCAAGCATTTCGGATACATACAACAGGCAGGTTTGAGCTTTCCTTCCGGGTATCACTTGCCTTTTTTCCTACCTCTATTACTCCTCACTCCAAACCAATCTTATCTTAGAAATGATTCCATTTCCAACACCCAACTAATCCAATTTTCCATTTTCTTGAAAGCCCTTCTTAACATCTGTTTTCTTAGGGCGCGTTCCCTACTAAGGTTGAATTCGGCTGCAGCATATATCATAGTCCTAGGCTGCCTAATTCCATCTACAATTACTCTGTTTGAATATTAAAGAGAAATATTTAAGTTCAACTTTTTTGCTTAGTTTCTGGGTAGTGTTTTAGGAGTTACAATTCTTTAGGGCAAGGTCCTCACATCTGTTACAGTATAGGTTGCATGCATGTGGCCTCTGCCTGTTTTCTTCTGTAGGTGCCCAGTTATAGAACTATGCCTGTCCAAGGTCAGATAGCAGCAGCATCACCGTACAGCTTGGGATGAAGTCATAGTTTGGCACGCAGTGCCCTGAAGCAATTTTGGCATCTTTGTCTTTTTAGTATATATTAACAAGATAAAGGTAGGTTTGTCAATTTCTCATCTTCCTGAAAATGGCTTTGCGTGTCTCTGAGCCTCTGCACATGCTGTTCATGCTTTCTAGAATCCACCTATCCTCACCCCTCACCCACATTCGCATCCCCATATGCACGCTTGGGAAACAGTTATTATGCTCCCAGTCTCCACTCAAGGCACCTGCTGCCCTGCGAGTCCTTTCCAGACACCCTAGACGGACCCTAACCATCTTCTGTGTGTCCCACTGCACTTTGTTGAGACTCCACTTTGGAGCCCACCCCTGCTTGCATTTGGGGAAGCTTCTGCTTGTCACTAGATGGTTAGCTCCTAGGAACCAGGGACCATATCATTTTATTTTTGTATCCCAGAAGCTAGCCCAATGCTAGTCATGAGTTTTCAGTAAAAAACATGACGAATGAATGAGTGAATGGAGTGCAATTCAACAGGATTTTTAAAAGGGAACAACTAGGAGGATAATTGTGTTTTATAATCAACATTCCTCTGTTGAGTCAAAATTAAATTGTCTTGCAGATAGGTGTTTATACACCAGTTGGTCCTTTATTAGTCGGTTGATTTAAATGACGGTATTAAACAAGTTATGACTAATTCAATGTTTAATAGAAAAAGGAGAATTTTTGCCCATAAAGAACAGCCTGACGTAAAGTGTGTATCATCATCCTGATTACTGGCTGTGGTCAATGACATGGAAGTTGAAAACGACAGAAATATGATATTTAAATTAGAATTTTGCACAGCCACATGTTAAATATGTGCCATTTCCCCATGACTAAACTGATTAAATAACTTAATGTTTTAACACACATCGTTATACAAAAAAAAAACCTAGAATAACTATGAATCATTCTGTCAACTTGTGATTCAATGGAACAATGTATATCTTTCATGGTTATTAATATTTAGTGTCTTTAAGTAAATTAAAAAATCAAGCTTAACAAAGGTTAAAAATATCTGATGATACATAGATGATTGTAAAAGTAATATATATTAATGAAGCTTTGTACAACTGACGTTTTTTCTTTTTTGGTTAATCACTCACAGGATTATGTCAAACATATATCAAGACTTTGGCTCTTTTTTCATCCAACCTTCCGGCATTTCATTACTATAGTTACCTGATTAATGGATGCAATAATATATATGGCATGATATGATATGTTCACATTAAATTTTAATCAAATATTACTAAATTCAGAAAACATTAAGTAAATCATGACTGATGAGGCAATATTGCTGTCCTGTCATATTGATGACTCTCAAACTTCACTACTGAGAGTAACAGATTAAGCACAAGAAGTGAATTTTATGAGGAAATATAAGGACCTCAACTTCCACAGTTGTGTTTTGTTAATTGCTTTACCGCCACTAGAGGAGACATTAGATCCATCAAGTCTACCAGTGTCACAGACCCTGTAATTCCCTTTCTCAGTTTCAAAAATTGTGTTTATAGTGAAAGAGGGGTCCATTCGTTATCCGTGGTGATTTGTTGCTTTTTCTAATCATGGTTTGTAACTAAAATGTGCTGTTGTTCCACTTATACAAGGTACTTAATGCGGTTAAGTAATAGAAACTGAAAGTAGAATGTGGTTTCCAGGGGCTGGGGCAACGGGGAGTGGGGAGTAGTTGTTCAATGGGTATAGAGGGTCAGTTGTGCAAGATGAAAAAATTCTGGAGATCGATTACACAACAATGTGAATATACTTAACACTGCTGAACTGTACACTTGAAGGTAGTTAAGGTGGTCAATTTAATGTTATGTATTTTTACCACAACTTTTTAAAGTTTTAAGCAATGTTGCATTTTATTTTCTTTCTTTTTTTTTATAAATTTATTTATTTATTGGATGTGTTGAGTCTTCGTTGCTGCACGCAGGCTTTCTCTAGTTGTGGCAAGCGGGGTCTACTCTTCACTGCAGTGCGTGGGCTTCTCAGTGTGATGGCTTCTCTTGTTGTGGAGCACAGGCTCTAGAGTGCAGGCTCAGTAGCTGTGGTGCACGGGCTTAGTTGCTCCACAGCATGTGGAATCTTCCCAGACCAGTGTTTGAACCCGTGTCCCCTGCATTGGCAGGCGGATTCTTAACCACCGCACCACCAGGAAGTCCCTGTTGTTGCATTTTAAATAGAACTTAGAACCTAATACTGGGTCCTTCAGTCTTGCCAAGGAGGGAAGAAAATGAGAACTTTCATTTGTTGGGTGACAGGTATGAAATTTGAGGGTGGTCATCAGTTGGATCCTTAAACCATAGCTCGCTTAGTAAATAATGAACCATAGGCCTCCTAGGTGGTGCAGTGGTTAAGAATCCGCCTGCCAGTGCAGGGGACACGGGTTCGATCCCTGCTCCAGGAAGATCCCACATGCCGTGGAGCAACTAAGCCAGTGTGCCACAATTTTAAAAAAATAAAATAAAATAAAATAATGAACCATAACCTGCTTTCACTGATCAAGTTTGTTTTCATTGTTTTTGCAAAAACATGCATGTCCTCCAAGCATCTCATAACCTAGACAATAAGATGTTTGCCCAAGTTGTTTTTCAGGAACTTGGGGTCAGCTGTGTCCGGTCTGAATTCAAGCAGGTTGGGACCACTGACCTTCCAAGTGGTCATATGTGAGTGTCCGAGATCCGCAACCTTTTGACATCAGAGGGTCAAAAACGCCATCCTAATGATGCTTACCTCGTCTTTTTCTCACCTCCAGTCACCTTTCCGTATGTTCTCCATGCCTCAGCTTTATCCCATACATATCCTGAGCTCTCCGCCTTCAGGGAGGTGGATTTGAGACTTGTTTTCTCCCACCTCCTACTCGGGTGCCTTGAGAATAAGACATTCTCTACTCCATACTGCAGAGCCGGGTGCAGCATCTCTGCACACGGTCCGCCGAGCTGACGTGTCAGGCACAGCGGTTCTGTCTGGGAACTCTAATCCAACGTGTTAGGTGCAAGGCTAGAGGCTAGACTTTATCCTAATGCCTAGATTCCATCTTATTTTTCCCAGGGATACCAGTGGGCTTTGCTGGTGACAAAATGCTGGGCATTTTGTATGTGATATCTCATCTAACCTCAGAGCAGGCCTCCCTATACAGGTGTTATGTATGAAGAAATACATAACCGGTGAGTGCCAAGACAGTGTCAGTCAGAAGTTGTATTGTTCTTACTTATGGTAGAGATTTCCAGCACTTGTGCCATTCCCCTCATTTTCCTGGGCTCCCGGAGGAAACACGGCCCGGCCCCTCTTGCTGCCAGGCAGGGCCGTGTGACCCACACAGGTCACCTTGGGACTCGGGCAGTGAGATGCCCCTGTGAAACACCCCACGTGCTCTTCCTCCACGGTGGCCACTCTGGCAACCACGTGCTGAGGTCGTGAAGCCACAAGGTAAAATCTCTGAGTCACCCTTGGAAGGAAGAGGCCTCAGAGGACCCACTTCACCTACAGCAGGCATTTTGTGAGAGAGAAGTAAACTAGTGTGTATTCAGCTATTGGGATTTTGGAGATGCGTGTTACTTCAGGATTGTCTAGCCTGGTCTGCCTGCTACGCTACTGGACACTTGAAATATAACTGGTCAGGTTTAGTGCTACAAGCCCAAAGTATTGGTCTCTGTGATAATCAAAATTTCTTCTTACCTTAGCCTCATCAAGTGAAATAGAATACCTAGCCTCCTAATGACTACCAAACTTCAACTTCTCCTTTTCTTTCTCCTCCCCCTACTTGCTTCCCCTCCCCGCCTTCTTCTCCTTCTCCTCCTTCTTCTCTGCATGAAGAATGTCATCTTGAGTCTCATGTTAGAGCAATCTGGAATCAACTCAATGTCAACCTCCTCAGACTGACGCAAGATAATCTGTCCTATCCTCCAAGGCCATCATATCCAATTCCAGTTTTCATAAAATGTGGTAGGCCAGATAATTTCAGGCGCTGCATGAATTAGCACTTTTAATTTCATTTTTATACTTTATTTTTTGCTTTAGCAGTTACATATTTAAAAGTATGTTAGAAAACCCCAGACCTGTGAGTTCGTGGATACCGTTGCTTAGGATAAGGCACGTATACAACAGCTGAGCCCCTGTACTCATACGGCAAAAATCATGAATGAAACTGAGGACATGATGCCACATGGTGCCCTGAGCCACAGAGGGACCCCTCCGAGCAGGGTTAGTGCCTGTCATGTCAGGTAGCCAGCTATGCCTCCGTCCCGTCAGCCTTTGGCCAGTGTGATGAAAGGAACACACCTCACCTGTGTTTCCCCACACCACTGGGCCAGGCAGGGATTGTCGTCCCTGCCCAAAGTTTTCCTTCCAGCATCAGTCAGCAATCAGTGAAAGTGCAGAGGCCACCAAACAGGGCTGTGAATAGTGTTTAAGAGCTAATCTCAGTCTCCTTTTCTTATTGGAGCCCACGATCTCATTACGAGAGGCTGACCCGCTTGTTTAATTGATCCCATAAGGGCCCCAGCTGCTTTTAACTGACGTGGGGAGGAGTCAAGGGGCAGAACCTGGGCAGGGGTGGAGCGTCCCTTGCTCAAACATTGCTGTCATGTTTAGCCTGGGCCCCTGCCAGGTTTTTGGGAGGGGGCAAGCCATCCAACTGGGTGCAGTCTGAGCACCTGGGTTCTCTGGTAAAAGGCGGTATAAAAAATGCACAGACAAGCAGATTGATCCAGCTTCCCATGGATTGAGACGTTCAGCACAAACTGAAATATAGGAATAGCTTGCCCTGGTCAGAACTCCAAAAACTGCCTTCCTGTTAGTATCACTCACTGCCTCTGTGCTTTACTATATTTAGATAAAGGTGCCATCTTGCTTTTCTCACCGTTTTCCTCTTCCTTCTGCCTTTAGTTTGACCCAGGGGAATGCACAGTCTGTTCTGGTTCTTATCTCCTACAGAAGGAGTTGCAGTTTGTTCACCACCCTTGGGCGTGATGCCTCCTCCCTGAGCTGGTGGCTTGTCACGTAACACCAGGCTGTCTTGGCTCCATCTCCCTCCCTCTGGTCTGCCAATAACAATTCCACAAATGATCCTTTTTATGGACCTAAATTATCAATCAGGCCCAAAGCGGAGGAGGAGGAACAGAATCATAAGAATAGAACATTGTTTTCCTTTTATCTGATACCAGGCTGGTCCAGGGTGTGGAAGACACCTCCAGTTACCTGGGCCTTCAGGGTGGGCTGTGGGAAGGAGGTGAAAGTGTCCTACAGAACCTTCATGAATTAGTACTTTTTATTTTATTTTTATAATTTTATTTATTTGTTTATTGGCAGTTACACATTAAAAATTGTTAGCAGTCATAAAACCTGTGATTTCATGGATAGCGTGGCTTAGGACAAGGCTAAAGGAAATCTTTATGTTTCAAAAACAGGTAGATGTTTTTAAAAACTATAAAGTGAACCACAGGGCAGCCAGCGCACTGGCCCATTGGGTACTTGCCATCACTTGTAAAAAAAAGCATCTATGGGCCAGAAGAGTCCATGAGAAAGAAAAAAAGAAAAAAACAACAACAAGGGACACAACAGGAAATAGAGAGGATTTTCTGAGAATGGAAAAAAAGCACACCACTAACTTGTTAAACTGCTTGGGAGCCTAAAGCTGTTGTGACAGGAGCTACGTCAGCAAGGAAATTTTGAATCTGCAAGTGAGTTGGATGTCACGGTGAAGACGATGTGGCCCCGAGGGGTGGGGGGTGGGAGGTGGACAAGTAGAGAAGTGAGATCCAGAGTTGGAGAGCTGAGCCAGTCTGCACAGCTGATGGAAAGGCCCCCCCACCTCCGGCTTGGTATACCGTCCCCGAGCGCGTGTTTGGGCCTGCCGGTGCAGCCACAGCGTCCGCCCAGGCCCTCGGGGACTCTCACCCAGCACCTTGCACAGCGGGTGGGAGCTGCTGTGTGTGGGACCTGGGTTGGGCTTCTTATTGTTTCCAATCGGCGCAGCGGAGCCTCTGTCGGGAGAGGGGAGCCAGCAGAACTGGGCCAACACGCCTGAGCAACACCACGAGAACCACGGCTTTTCCTTGGCATCGCGCCCCCATGACAGCTGATTTAGTTCCCACCTGGACTTGGGGTTACAGGCCGGGTGGTAGGATTGTTGTGGGGCCAGAGTAGTCTCACCTAGATCACGGAGGCCCAAGAGGGCTGGCCTGGCCAGGGGCTCTCCCCTTCCTGAGAATCCGCGCTGAGAATGAACTTATTTCCATAGTGATCTGGTGGTTCAGGTTCATTCGTAGTGGGTAGACGCAGACAGTCTTCCGACTCTGGAGAAGTGGTTCTTCTAAGGTGCAGTCCTGGGGAGGGTTACAGAAGATACTCAGACTGTAGGTGTCATGCATCCTACCTGCTATTTCTTGCTTTGATTATGTAGTTCTGTCATGTTTCAGAGCATAAAAGTTGACCTGCGGTTTATTTGAATTAATTAATAATAATCCATGCCCTAACCAGAGCTATTATATTAGGTGCTGGTCTGTTTTATTTCTGAAACACATTTAGTCTGTTGATAAATCTTCAGTTGGCATCCTTGCAACTTGAACTTTTAAATGAGTTGAAGCCAGACCCTAAACATCCAAGACTGACTGGCTGGCTGGCTGGCTGGCTGGCTGGCTTATTTATTTATTTATTCATTCATTTGGCAAAATATGGCCTAATAAGCACAAATAGATAGCCATCCATGAGTTCTTCCTGATATGGTGGGAAAGAAAGAATTGTCAGGCACACCAGCTCATAGGGGAATCCCTTTTGTTTAAAAATGCTTCTTCAAAGGAATCGGCATCCCTGCCTCCCTTTGAGCACTTCGCTGTGTGGGAGGCTCCGCCGGTCTCCCTACAATGACAAAACTGAGGAGCCTGTCTTGGGTTGGTGCTTCCCTTAAAATGCACAGTCTGAGCAAAAAACACAGACACAAAGCATGCACAGAGGAGAAGTCAGCGCTGAGCAGAGTGTGGGCTGAAGAATCCTGCCTCCTGAGGAGGTGACAGTCAAATGACGCTGGCTCATCATGTGTGTCAAAGGCAGCATTCGGCAGGTAAATAGCAATTAAGCATTTCCCGCCCACTCACAAATTCCATGCTGAAAACACTGGTTTTGCAGGAGCCTCTTCCACTATTGGGTCCATTCATATCCAAGCTCTTTTTTTAAGACGGAAGCAAACAGACCTCTAATGTGTCAAGCACTATTTCAGGATGCTTTCAGTAGTAACCAGAGGAGATCTGTAACTTTTCCCTCCTATAGCCCTGGCATTTCATCACTTACCTTTGCCCTGTTTTGTTTTCTCTAAAATGAGACGAAACATCAGTTGTCCAACAATAAGTACAGAATCAATGTGCAGCGACTAAATATTGAGTATAAGGAAATTTAACTGAGTGGGACCTCAGTTGAGTGGGATATGTGTTCTCCTAAGTTTTGCATTATTGTCAAACGCAGCTGTGTTCATAAACATAGAACCAAAGTATTCTTATTTGGACAAAGAATGAAACTATATAAAATTCCACAAATAAATGGATTCTTTGAGGCAATATCAATAAATTAAGACTGTATCAATTTTAAGACAGTTTATATCAAATAAAATATGACAGTATATAAATTAAAACAGTGATAAATTTCAAATGCTAGAGAATTAAGGTAAGGAGTAAGGAATTGGAGCGATCATGGAAGGCTTTGTCAGTGAGTGAGTGAACAATTAGGAAAAGCTGATACAATACAATTTTTACATAGGTATTGCTTTCCAACCTACCCTTAAAATATAATGCAAACAGTACTTCCACTAAATAAAGAATGTACTCGGGGTTGACAAATGGTTCATCAGCCCATGCCACTTAAAATGCTGTCTTTCAAATAGTTGATGTCTGCTTTAGTCAACAATATCTATATTACCCAAGTGTTATGATCTGTGGGAAAGTATAGCTTTTCTTGTATAGGCTCCTATTTCAGATAATGTCACTTCTTTTCACAGTAAAACAAAGTAGTCAGCAATTCTCTCCTCCTCTCCCAACTTCACGAGAAGTAATAACTGCATTTTTATGTAAGCCAACTGTGCTCTAGAGATCTGAATTAT
Source organism: Hippopotamus amphibius kiboko (assembly GCF_030028045.1). Lineage (NCBI taxonomy): Eukaryota > Metazoa > Chordata > Mammalia > Artiodactyla > Hippopotamidae > Hippopotamus > Hippopotamus amphibius. The sequence goes on along the minus strand of NC_080190.1, from coordinate 72,268,506 downwards.
CTCCTAGAGGGAGGGGGAAAGGAGGAACAGTGAAGACTGCTGATACAATTAAATGAAACAAATTGTGGTTTGTCTGGGGTTTTGGTCTACAACCTGCCAGGAAGTGAGTGAAGAAGTCATTGGCAGGTGCCACGTTTTAGAAGAAGGCTTTTTTCCCGGCGGGGTAAGTCAGCATAGCGCCACCCTTATGTGTAGGAAGAAGGGCAACCACCTACATGGCATAATTTGAAGCGTACGACAAGGCCCTACTGGCTGTAAAATAGCTTTTCCACGAGCCTGAAACAGCCCACTAGTCTCCTCAACCAATAAGCGTTAACACTTACATATAAGTATTAACATTCATTCTATGCCCAGTGGCTGCTGAGCACAAAAGCAAATATGAGATACTGTCCCTGACTTTAAGACTTAACAATAGGTCAGAGGGACAAAAATAAAGTAGATGAGATAATATTAAGTACATGAAGACAACATATAATTTAAATTGTGTGATAAACTTTTAAGTGCTATAGAATTAAGAGAAGGAAGAAAGAAGGGGACCAGGCATGGAGGACCTTGCCAATGAATGAGCAAACAAAAGGGGGAATAGGATCCAGAATGGCAAGAGGCAAGGACAAGAGATCAAGAAGTGCGGTGGCACGGGGACAGAGGTAAAGGGGGCTTTCTTAGGAAAATGAGGCGTGTCTGATTAGAAGAGTGCATTGAAACAGTGGTAGAAAATAACTGATAGACCAGGGTCAGAGGATGGAGGCCTTCCTTTCTGGTCTGTGATCCCCATCTTTACCTTTTTTTTTTTCCTTCTATAAAGACTAAGAAATGAAATCTTTACCCCAGTTATACTTTATATTATCACCCTATTTATTTCCTTCATAAGATTTATCATGGACTTCTATTACCTTATTTTTAATTCATTTATTTGTGTACTTACTTGTTCACTACGTATTGTCCATCTTCTGCCTTGTATATAGTATGTGCTCAATAAATGATGGGTGGATGGATGGATGGATGAATGAATGATTGAATGAAAACTGTTTCTACAAGACAATTGGCAGAGCTTGGTGGAGCGGTGGTGTTTAGTTTTCATTCATGGCCTCAAACTCACCAAGTACTTCATGCTTCTCTTGAAGACAAAAGGAGCCCAGTCCTGAAGAATCCAAAAGAAAGTATTCTTTCTGAGGAGTCTGGGATGCAGATCTTCAGTATCAAGGCAAGTCCTGTGAAATTTAAGAATGAATGAATGACACACTTGGGGAGCCTTGTTCATTAGTCATGGTAGAAGCAAGTAGGTACCTGGGGAGTAAGAGGAAGAAAGGGCATTAGAAAAACAGGAAAGAATAGAATTCAAAAGAAAAGGAGGTGGGTTCACAGAAAGGGAGTGAGCATCAAAAGAAGAGCACTCCTAGGACCTACCTTGTACTAGGTCTAGAACTGATAGAATCAGAGTTGCAGCGACCCCTCCCTGGTGTCTCACTGCAACACAGAGAGTAGCTAGGGAATTGGCGTGTAAGAACAGAAAGCTCAGAAGACTTGAGGAGTTATAGATGGAAGTCTGCAATAATTCTCTTTGAAGAGAATGTCTGCACTTCAATAAGACAATTGCAAAACTAACTCAGTAATTGATACTGTTATCTCTTCCTGCATAGGATGACAGAATCTTGTTAAGGGCGGAAAGGACTTTTATCAGCTGTCAACCTTCAGAGAGGTTCTTCCCAAACTATTCTAAACTAAAAGCAATCTATTTTCATTTTAAAAAGTAAAACTACTATTATTCACCTTCCACAATGAAATAGCCTTTTCTTTTCAAGAAATTCTTCTGTGACCTGATACCAAAATAATCCAACTTAGACTGAGGGGCATGCTTATCCTAAAACTGATTTGCAGAGACCACACCCAGGTGAGTCCATTCTTGGAACCACCTTCAAGTACCAGTTCTCCCTCACTGCAGGCTCCCAACTTCCTTCTTGTTTCCGTCTCCTGTTGTCTTTTTCCTGTCCCACATCAGAACAGAAAACACGTTGAGGAGCCCTGAGTCATACAGGACATGGTGTTTAAATCCTACAACGTAAGACAGCTGGCTGCTTGTCTTTATATGTAACTCAAGTGCGCGTCCCTCTCAACCCACTTCCAGTTTTTATGAGATCATATAAGAACTGGTGCTACAGATTTACAAAGTCCTTAATGTTGAAAGAAAAATTTTTTCAGAGTTTTCCATTTTTTACACTTGTATTCAAACTGTTTTCTGTATTTGGAGCCATATATGAAAGGTTGAAAAAAGAGTGCTTTGACTATTTACAATAGCCAGGACATGGAAGCAACCTAAATGCCCATCAACAAATGAATGGATAAAGAAGATGTGGCATATATATATAATGGAAGGTATATAAAGGAATGAGCTATATGAGCTATATAATCAGCTATAAAAAGGAATGAGATGGAGCTATATGTAATGAGGTGAATAGACCTAGAGTCTGTCATACAGAGTGAAGTAAGTCAGAAAGAGAAAGACAAATATTGTATGCTAACTCATATATACGGAACCTAAAAATGGTACTGATGAACTCAGTGACAAGACAAGAACAAGGACGCAGATACAGAGAATGGACTGGAGAACTCGAGGTTTGGGGGGCGGGGGATGAAGGGAAAGCTGGGACGAAGTGAGAGAGTAGCATAGACATATATATACTACCAACTGTAAAATAGATAGCCAGTGGGAAGTTGCTGTATAACAAAGGGAGTTCAACTCGAGGATGGAAGATGCCTTAGAGGACTGGGACGGGGAGGGTGGGGGGGAGTCGAGGGAGGGAGGGAATACAGGGATATGTGTATAAATACAGATGATTGAACTTGGTGTACCTCAAAGAAAAAATGTTAAAAAAAAAAACAAACAACCACAGGTTTGGTTTGGAGCATTGGGAGACAGAGAGATGAGCAAGGAGGAGATACTATTATTAAAACAAACTTCTTAAGTGAAAAAAAAAAGTGCTTTGAAAATGAGTAAATGGGTTGATATTGTTGAGAGCCATGATTCTCACTATGGAAGAAGGGACATACAAATATAGAATGGGAGAAAGCTGGAAAAAATCCTGTGGCGCTAACATTGAATTGGAGGTATTGGTGTGAACTGTGACTTCTGAAATAGGTATGTATATATGCATATCTGTGTGTATATGTATCTTATGAATATGCACATGTATCTGTGTGTATATGCATATGTATATGTCTGTATTTCTTAGCTCTATGCACCAAAGGGCCAAGAGGCAAAGATCCCCCCAGTAGCAATAAGCATACCTAGATGTTGTTGGTCTCTAATATCGTTCTCCACTAAGAGGAACCGGGGGTTCTCAGAGAAATGTCTGATTCCAGAGGTGGGACAGGATAGGTACAAAAGAGCCTGGGATATCTTGCTATGTCAGGAAGTAAGAAGATGCTCAAAACAATGATGAGGGCATGTGACAAAGGCACCAAGACCAGCTTGAGTGGGCTGCTCTTGGCCAAATCTGGGACAATTTGAGCATTGGTGTCCCAGCATCAATCATGAATTTTAAACTAGTGAATAAATAGGAATTAGTGTATCCATTCCAAAAACACATGGAGATGATGGTGATTATAATGATAGATAGATATGAAAAGTGAAGTCTTTTGCTTACAGTAGAATGCCAAAGACCAAATAGATTTAGACATGGTGCTGGAGTGAGACAATTATTATTTTGCAACTATCATGGTTAAAATCAAACTAAGAGAATTGTCAATGAATATTAAGTCTTGGAAGAAATTTTGATGAGATAGGGATATTTGCATAGTCCTATCAGTTGCAAGAGAGAGGAAAAAAAGTAAATGTAGGTAATTCCCTGGCAATCCAGTGGTTAGGACTCCACGCTTTCACTGCCGGTTGGGGAACTAAGGTCCCAAAAGCCCTGTGGCGTGGCCAAAAAAAAAAAAAAAAAGAAAACGTAATTATATAATGGGAAAACCAGGCAATGCCTTAACCAAGATACCAAAATTAGTATCACCAACAAGAGACAGATGGACATTGTATGCTTTCAGATGCAATGTCCAGAGAGGACACACCACCTGTGCAGTAATCCAGTTGAGAATGTACAGCCTCATTCTAATCAGAAGGAAACATCAAAATGAGGAATGTTATATTTATTTTTAATGGGGGGGGCAAATATGTTTCTTAAAAAAATATCGGTATCATAAGGGACAAAGAAAGGTTGTGGGATTTGTTCCAGCTTAATGGAGGTTAAAGAGACTTGACAGATATAATACCTAACCCTAGACTAGATCCACAGGAAAGGAAAAAATACTATAAAATGACATTACTAGATTACAGATAAAATTTGATTATGGATATGTGAATTTAAGACATCAGTGACCATATTTTAGTCATTTTTATGAAATATACACTCAAGAATTTAAGTGTAAAGGGCCATGATGTCTGTAAGTTACCTTTAAACATTTCAAGAAAAAGTCAAGGAGACACAGAGAGAAACAGACAGAGATAGATACTAAGGAGCACAAGTGACAAAGCACATGGCATGAATGTTATATAGATGAATCTGGAGGAAAGGCCTACCACTGTTCCTTGTCACTCTCTTAACTTTTGCAACTTTCTGTCAGTTTGAAACTATTTCCACATAAAAAGCCTAAAAAGAGAAAGGTTTGGATAATCTGCAGCTCTAAGGACAAAGAAATAAGAGGAAATAGTTCCATGGAACACTTCTGATTATCACTGCAAATTAATTGTCCTGCTTACTTATTTGAATGGTAAAAATTTTTGGAAAAATATTTGAAGAACACTTACTTGAAAGCGACATTTTTAGATGTTGCAAACCTCTGCTGGGCCCTCAATGTCTTATCCTAAGTGGCCTGAAGCCCTGGAAACAGAGTCAATAGATCTTCTGACTTGCAACAAAAACTCCCCAGCCCGAGGTGCATTGACCCCACCCACATTTATCAGTGTCAAATCCCAGATCATGGCCCCCTCTTCAAACTCTTTCCTTAGGTTTCAAGAATGACACCATCTTCCCACTCAATATATTTTTAGGATTTTCCCTAAGTGCAAACCTGTAATAGCAAAGGAAAACAGACAATAATTACACATTTTCTCTCCTAACCCCCTTCCCCAAGAATTGTGCTTGCTTTAGCCACTGAGGGTTTTTTGTTTTGTTTTGTTTTGTTCTGGCCACGCTGCATGGCTTGTGAGATCTTAGTTCTCCTACCAGGGATGGAACCTGGGCCCCCTGCATTGGAAGCACAGAGTCCTAACCCCTGGACCACAGGGAATTCCCTGAGTTTGTTTGTTTGTTTTTAATAACTTAATTTAAACCACTTACATTGGGGGAATATTTCCTGAGTAGTCACATTGTAGAATTATGACGCCAATATTTACCTAAGATGAATGCAAACAGTTTTTTTAATAGTTAGAAAAGATGAACTTGAAAATTTTTTAAGTGTCTACAAATATTTATTGCACAAAAGACAGATATGGAATCCAAAATACAGTGCTTCATTCTAGAAAATCAAATGCTCTAAAAAAGCGATTGAGATCTTATTCTTGCAAGTTGAGCTCTTCCAGCGCCAGCTGGCCCATGTGCATGAAAATCTCCTTGAAAGCTGGTCACTGAAGACACCTAGAGGCCATAGGACTAAACTGCATGGGAACAGGACAGCAAATAGGACAGTAAATACTCTGTGTTTGCGAAGTGTTTATTCAGGAGGACTGGTGGGGGGAGGGGAGTGGTCGGGAACTGGGACTTGGGTAGTAAACACTGGGAAGTCAGATCCTTGGCACATGCCAGCATAATTCTTCACGATGCTTCATGTGCTACATTAGCTCTGTAAGAGCATGTTACAGTGGTGTTCCTGATATGATAGGTAAGAACGAGTGTCATTGGCTAAAAAAGAAAATCATTGAAGACCTCCATTGTGGTTGATAATGGTCAAAGAAGGCAGAAAAATGTTTGCTGCGTTTATTCTGATACCTTATTGTGCTTTCCTCTTGCTTAATGTTACCTGTACCTATAGATTATGTAAACTTTAAAAAGTTATTTCAGGGAATTCCCTGGCAGTCCAGTGGTTAGGACTCCATGCTTCCACTGCAGGGGGCACAGGTTCGATGCCTGGTCTGGAAACTAAGATCCTGCAAGCCTCACAGCCAGAAAAAAGTTATTTTAAGGCCATTGAAAACTCCCCCTTGGCTTAACCAAAAGCCCCAGATTTGTCTGCCCTTAGGTAGGAGAGATGACCCATCTTATTCTCTTTGGCCCGTGGACCTCCCAGGATTCTTTCCAGTTAGTAGCAGGATGGTGGAGACAGTGCTTTTATGCTTTAAGATCCTGGACTTGTACAGTCTGGGTGGGCGACAACATGCGCTTATAGCAAATGTACCGATCTGTTAACACATAGCTACAACTATAACAAGAACATCTATTTTTAACACAAAATTCCATGGCCCAGAGAGAAGTTTAAATATTTCAAGCAATATTTATGACAACAAGAATGCAGGCTGTGTCTAGCACTCCTTTATAATGGAATGTAACCAAGGCCCTTCCATGGAGGTATCACACTATTTTAAGAGAAATTTTCCTTTTCCTTGTTGCAAAGGGATTAGAGTATTTATTGATCAAGGACATTACTTTGGGAACATCTACTTTATTGTCCCAATTATTGATTAAAAATACTTTAGCTTTCTGCCTAAATTTCTTCTTCTCTTTTTTGGGGATAGGGATCAGGGGACAGGAAGAAGTTGCTTACCAGTGTCTGGAAGTACTTAACAATAACAAACTTGAGTATGAGACTGCATTTTTATGTCCAGACAGGGTGTGGTTGGACATAGACTTGGAACGGGGGAAAATGTGCATTTGGCGATTTTCAGTTTCTTTTTTCAAGGAGGAAGACAATGAATAGACTTATTCATTCCACCAAAGTCAGGAGGAACATTTATTAATACACATGGGGATGGCATTATTTCTCAACCTTTATTGAGCACCTACATAAAATAGAATTAAATCATGTGAATAATTTTGAAGTCCTTGCATAATGTGTTTCAGTCTGGGGCTTGAATGATACAATTCATTAAAATCCATGTGAAAAATAAGCACAATCAAATGTTTTTGGATGGTTGATTAAGTGCAGATGCTGTCAAGAGATTTTGAATTAAAGTGGAACTAAGTGACCTTGCTGGAATGGTTAATGTAAAAACAGGAATCCAGAAGACTCATAAAGGTGGAAGAAACAAAGGCCTAATTTTTAAAGAAATAAACTAATCAAAACTTTTTTCTCTTAGAAAGTATCTTGCATGCCTAGAGCATCTAAGATCATGGATGCTATTTTTTTCTTTTAAGCAGTCTGAAGGATTTTCTCAATTTAAATTTTATTCTTAAATACATAATACAAATGAGTTCAAATTTGGGGTAGAAGAATAAGATACACTATAAAAAGTTTTCCTCCCACTCCTGTCTCTTAGCAACCAGTTTCCTGACTCAGAAGCAACCAACATTATGTTTTTTTATGTATCCTTTATTTTACACATGTAAATACACACACACACACACACACACTTCTTTCCCTTGATTTTTACACCCGCATCAGCATTCTAAACTTTGTATTCTGTACCTTATTCCATTTAATACATCTTTGAAAACATGAAATACGTAGAGCTTTCTTATTCTTTTTTATGCCTATATAGTATTCCATTGTATGGATGTACTGTAATTTATTCAGTGAGCCCTTATTAGTGGGTATTCAAGCTGTTTCTAAATCATGTTTCCAGCTTTTGCTGTTACAAAAACGGTACAGTGAATAACCTTGTGTAACCTGTATACTAAGTATAGACCTGCATCTGTAGAATAAATCCCTTATAGTGAAATTCTGAGCCAAAGAGCATGTGCACTTGTAATTTTGGTAGAAACTGCCAGAGTTCCCCCAAAGAGGTTATATTGTTTATATTGAAACAGCATTATAGGGAAGTGTCTGTTTCCTCACCGTCCCCTCACATGGACTTTTAAAAAAAATTTATCTCCTTCCTTGCTGAGCCTTGATGTGGTAGTTTCTATAATTTCCCTGTTCTGGGTATAGTCTGCAGAAATCCCACTGCATTCCAACATAGACCCTCTGCAGCCATCTTTCACTGTCTCCACCCCTCTCCACAGCTCACAGACCTTGCATTTATCCCTTCTTCTCTGCCGTGGTCCATGTCATTTCCTCTGCTGGAGTGTCTTTTCCCATCAATGTGTCCTTCCAACCTATCACCTTTCAAAACCGAGTTCTACCTTCACCTCCTCCATGAGATCCTTCTCAGTTATATGCCTCTTACTGTCCTCTTCGAAGGGTGTCCCAAAAAGTGTGCTATAAAAGGGTCACAGGCAAATAGAACTATTGATCCCTTTCAGCACTCAGGACAGGCAGGCTCTGAGGCAAGAATCCTTGGACTGGTCCTTTGGCCAGGTCTACATTGTTAGTTTGCCCAGGAGTTCATACAAAATTGTCATTTTCTATGCAAGCCTTGACATGAAAAATGAAGGGAGGATTTCTAGGTTTTCTATATTCTTACAGGGTTTTTTGTTCATTTGTTCTCTCCTGGAATGAAAAAGTTGTCTCAAATATAGCAGTTGGGTGTTGCTTTGTGATCCAATGAAAAGATATTTCCTTTAAATGGTATTGACCAAGACTTCCAATTCTATGCTAAATAGTAGTTGTTGAGATTTACAGATGGGGAAACTGAGACCCAGCGCAATGAGTAACTTGCCCAAGATCACACCAAGGTGCTAGAAGTGAAGCCCCAGCCTGGGCCAAAGGTGAGAGTGTATCATGAATCAAGAATTAGGATGAGTTCAGTTCTGTGCACCCAAGGTGCAAAAAAACAAATTCCAGGCTGCCTGATTCCAGAGCCTACCATGCCACACTGCTCCAGCAAAGGCTCGCTGACAGACTGATAGGGTCTGCCAGGCCAAGAAAACGACCTCAATGACAAAATAGAAACCCTTGGAGAAGGCAGAAATAGAGACACAGACGTAGAGAACAAACATATGGACACCAAGGATGGAAAGCCTGGGTGGGGGGTATGAATTGGGAGATTGGGATTGACATATATACACTAATATGTATAAAATAGATAACTAATGAGAACCTGTTATATAGCACAGGGAACTCCACTTCTCTGTACAGTAGAAAATAACATTGTAAAACAACTATGCCCCAATAAAAAATTTTTTTAAATAAATAAATAAACTGTCCTGTGGAGGTTAAAAAAAAGAAGGAAAGAAAGAGAGAGAGGGAGGGAGGAAGGAAGGGAGGGAGGAAGAGAGAGAGAGAGAGAAAGGAAAGAAAGAAAGAAAAAGAATGAAAGAAAGGAAGGAAGGAAGGAAGGAAGGAAGGAAGGAAGGAGAAGAAAGAAAGAAAGAAAGAAAGAAAGAAAGAAAGAAAGAAAGAAAGAAAGAAAGAAAGAAAGAAAGAAAAAGAAAGAAAAAGAAAGAAAGAAAGAGAAAGAAAGAAAGAAAGAAAGAAAGAAAGAAAGAAAGAAAGAAAGAAAGAAAGAAAGAAAGAAAGAAAAAGAGAGAAAGAGAGAAAGAAAGAAAGAGAAAGAAGAAAGAAAGGAAGGAAGGAAGAAAGAGAAAGAAAGGAAGGAAGGAGGGAAGAAAAGGAAACCCTTGGAGATCAGGCATTGTTACAGGGTTCTTATCTTACCATCACTCAATCTCTAAACCTTCCAGCATCTTCATTCATCCTATCTAATTCCTTCCTGTTACAATGAGGGGTGTCGGGGCCCTCTCCTCCCTGAGGCCCAGGACCCAGATGCCAGCCCCTCCTCTCCCGTGCATTATTCCCTTTCTCTTCTGTGTCTTCTTTCTCTCCCTCCCTACTGAATGATTCCAAGCAGCAAGCATAGTCTAGTAACCCCCATCTTTAAAAAAAAAAATCGTTTTTGGACCCTCCTCCTACCATCATCCTGTCTCTCTAGTTTCCAATCACCATCACAGCGAAGTTTCTAGAGAGAACTATCCACACACCTAGCTCCACTTCAGTGGGGTGGGAGAGGTGTTCTCTTCCCTCTGACCTCAGTGAGGGTCCTGCAACAATCTATGCTCCTCACTGGCACTCTATCCAGTTATTCCTGCTTTTAAAAAATTAATTACTATTATTTATTTTTATGATATACATTATATATTTTATAATATACATGCCTGTACAGTTTGAATAAATAATAGAACAAATACCTGTGTATCCCTCAAAAACAAACAAATGAGGGGAAGCCTGCCTAGAGCACCATGCTAGCACATACTTGATACACAATAAACACTGTCTGGTTGATGAGATTTGCTTTAGGTTCCTTATTTTCTAGGTTTAGCCATAATTCACCATTAGTAAACACCATCATTTCTTCCCCCGCCCTTCCATTATTGCCCTAAATAAAACCTATGCTCCAGTTCAAATGGATCATTTTCTACTTGCTAAACATTCCTGAGGCTCTGTAACCACCACCTCCACCTTAGGCAATCCTCTGGGATGATCAGGAAGATTCACCAAACCCTCCAGGGAGCATGGGGGGAGTGGACGAGGCTCTAACAACGTGGGCACACACTGCAGCAGCAGAAATAGAAGACCCCACCAGCGATGGCAGCCTCAGCTGTGGCTGAGCCTTGGCTGGGCTGCTGTCAGCTGTGTTGGTAGTTCAGCCTTGGTAGGCAAGGACGCCGTGCATCACAGCCTCGATAGCCGAGGTCAACTGTTGTGATGGGGATCACACTGGGCAATGCCCCTTTTTGTAAATATCTCAGAAGTGAGGCAGTATAAGAAAAGGGAAGGCTGTAATAGTTAACCTTCTATAGGGTGTACTATTGTCAGGCATGACACTTAACATACATTAATTCATTTTTTAGGGGGCGTGGTTACATGCCTCCCAACCCCCCCCCCCCATTAATTCATTTTAAGTCTGACAACTCTAAGAGTATTATTATTATCATTCCTGTTTTCAGTTGGGGAAATTGAAAGATAAAATTACTTGCCCAAGGTCACACAGCCAGAAAGAGACAGTGCTGGAATTTGAACCCAGGTTATCTGGCTCTGAAATCCATTCAAGAATTTCTACAACATAGTAGCTCTCCTTTAGCATGTGCTGGCGGCATAGTTGCTGCTTTGGCCTTGGCCATGCCTAGAGACATCATTGCAGAGACCCCAAGGTGAAAAGGAGGAAACCAACAGAAGAATTATGGCAGGGATTCCACTAGTTCATACATACACATTTCATGCAAATAAAAAAATGTCTTTTTGGGTGAACCACAATCCGAAGTCTCAGTGCGCAGATAGTATTTGTATGCCGATTAAGAAAAAGTACTTCTCCTCCAGGCAGAAGAAGCATGTGCTAGGGCATGAGGTTTGGTAGGTGAAGCAAGGACTGGATTTCAACTCCCACAGAATCCCTCCACTGGGAGCCCTTGACATTTACAACTATGTATGGTGGTTCCAAATTAAGGACAAGAGAAAGAGACAACACAATTATTATGTAGCTCAATACTGATTCTTACAGAACTATATTTACAGATTATATCAAAGATCTAGATGACTTAAAATGAGGTAATACATATGTAATCTGTACCTTGCTTGCCCCATCAGCCTGTAAACTCAAAAAGACGTCAAAATTAATTTTGGTGCCCAAATGTTTGTGACTCTAAATGTACTGGTCCAGTCCCTATCTGCTCAAGCAGAGCTTACCTGCCAACAACACAAGTAATTCCTGGATATCCCCAAAGGGGAGCCTCACAAAAGTGCCTACAGCCCAGATGACAGTTGTAGATATCACATGGTGTTCCATCATCTACTTCTCCAGCTCCAACTTGCCAACATCATTGGCTTCTCCTAAAACTACAGAAGACTTGCTGAGGCTTTTTGGAAGGCACCAAAGCCACTAGTACTCAGAATGCCGTTGGAACACTGGGAGTGTTGCAGAGGGAAGGAGAATGTCTCCTCCCCAGTTCTGTGCCACATCTCCTCACCTGAGCTCACACATAGCTCTGTCTGCATCCAGAATCTGCCAAAGTCTCTCATAAAAGGTTTTCAGCGCATGCTCAGAATCTCAGCCTTTCTGTCAGTTTCTTTTTCTTTTTTAAGAATTTTATTGAGATATAATTGACATATAATAAACTGCATATATTTAAAGTGTACAATTTGATATTTTTTTCTTATTAGTAATGTATATATGGCAATCCCAATCTCCCAATTCATCCCACCCCACCCACCCCCGCTCTCCCCCCTTTTTCTGTTAGTTTCTGATCATCATTTCTTAAACAAGAGAGACTCAAATTCAGTATGAAGGGTGAATAGGAAACAGACGCTCTCACTATCCTCTTCACTCACTCACTCATCCATCCATCCATCCATCCATCCATCCATCCAGGCATCCATCCATCCACCTATCCATCCATTTGATTAGCACTGACTGAGGCCAGCTCTGTGCCTGACACCGTTCTAGACACTGAGGATAAAACATTAAATAAGACAGATAAGGTCACTACCCTCCCAAGAATTGCATTCTAGAGCATGTAAGCAGAGAACAATCAAACCAATTAATTAACGTGAAGCTATTAGCTAGTGATAATTGCTATGATGAAAACAAAACAACATGATGTGATAGGAAGAGGCTGGGAAGCTATTCTGAATTAACTCAATATTTAATCTATTCAAACCCAGTAGCCTCTATTCATAACAAATATAACAGCATTCATGATTCTAAAATGAAATTAATGGATGAGACAATCTACCTCACACATAATTTGTAGAGTATTTTTGATTGTTTTCATTTTGTTATTACTAATTTTTAAAAATTTCAGCTTTACAAGTCATAATTCATAATATGTACATTTTTAGGACATGTCAACTTTGGAAAACCTCTCTTAAGTTTGACTCACAAGTTGTAAGATATTAGGGCATTTTAAGTTTTCTTCTGCAATCGCTACCTTAAATGTTTTTTGAATTGACAACACTCATTAACCAGTTGTCATCAACGTCCTTGTTGTAGTGTCATGTTAGAAGTTTTATGTTAGTTTCATCAGTATCAGTTTTCCCATGTAAATTAGCAAGAAATCTTTTCCCAGTGAGCTTATATGATTCGCTTCTCTTTATTAGTGGAATTTTGGAACAATCCACAAGTGTATTCATTGCTTCTAGTCAAAGCGTCTCTCTTCCTCCCAATGTGTTACTGCTTTTAGTATGATCTGTAGGCTTTTTGTTACAATTTGCTTCTCAGTATCAGAATAATTTATCACTTTTGTTTCCTTTTGTTTTACATTCCATTATCTTTTCTTCTGTATTTTGTCTCCATTATTTAATATATAAATAAAATGTAAATGATGTAAGAAATATCCTTTATATAAATCCAAATCAGAAGCCTGTATTTTTCTCTTGTTGTTTTTTTGAAATATTCTGAAACACTTTTCCAAATTGCAATTAAAACAACATAGTCTAATTTCACCAAATTTTTGAATAAACTCTTAGCATCTGGTTGTGTTAGGCTTTCTGAGTCTTTGAAAAATATGTTTTGGAATCCTTGAAAGATTGTCATATCCATACTGTGAGGCTTAGGACAGCTTTAAAACAGGCAGATCACCTCATTACACTTAGATTTCCTAAGAAAAATCCAAGTTGGCATGTTTGTTTCAAATGCTCCATATGTGAGAGGAACCCAAAAGGGAAATGTAACTGTTACAAAATACTGAAGTAGCCAATAACTTCAGGTACTGTCAAGGCAGATTTTCCTCCACCGAAATTAAGAAAACTCCACATACTTTATGTTTTAAAAGAATGCTGGTAGCCCTTTGCTCTCACCTTTGCTCACAGTTACATGATACCATAACTGACCGTGAACACTGCTCAGTGGAAAATTGCATGTGTTGAATAAAGGCACAAATAGATGGTTTTCAGTTAGAGAAAAAGCTAAAAATTGGTCACGGGTGTTCCTATTGTTAATGCAGAATACAATAATCAGGAACTTCCCCGGAGGTCCAGTCGTTAAGGCAACACGCTTCCACTGCAGGGGGCACAGGTTCAATCCCTTGTCAGGAAACTAAGTCCCCACATGCTAGAAGACGTGGCCAAAAAAAAAAAAAAAGAGAGAGAGAGAGAGAAAACAATAATCACCATCTGATCAGCGTTCATCACTCCAAAATAGACTCTAACTAATGGAATGGTATTGGATATCTGGCTTGTTTGATTAGCTACTTAATTTTGAATACCTTAAATTATTTTGATCAATTTTTAATATGATTTCAGATGTCACATTGTTCTTTTGACATTTTTTCCAATTCCTTATGCAAAAATAGGATAGAACTTAGCAATTAGTTCAATGATTTCCAAGACATTGCCTTTGTTTAAAGAGCACAATTTTTTCACTGTGACCTCTGAAGCCATTTTTATTTAAAAATTTAATAGCTGCTGCTACACTTTATGGCATTTCAAAAAAATTCAGAACGTTTTTCCTGTTTACTTTTCCAGAAATTGGCCTAGTGCATTTTTATTGGACTTCCATGTATTTCAAGTAAACATGGCCTTCTAGTGCTCTGTGGAATGTACTTGACTTTTGAAACTTCTTAATATATTTATCCAGTCCAAAAACCCATCTTATGTAATGTCTGTCTTGTTGAAAACAGTTTACAAACAAAATGATAAATGCAACCTTTAGTTTTACAATAGGCTACCCAGGTTTTCACAGCAGTTTGACCATTTAAAAACATTTTTATATCCATTTGAGAAGTATATGTCTTTCCATGATATGTTCTGTCTAATTCATATTAGGTCAAAATTTGGCAGAAAAAAATTAACTTTCATTATTCAGTGTTGAATGAAATTATTGCTCCTTAAACAGACCGCAATGAAAAATTATGGCAATTATCAAATTCAGTGAATTCATCAAATGAGGTACCTTCTGACCTTCTTTGCCTTCTATTGAATCTACAAAATTTTTCTTTCATCTTCCTTCTTCTGTTTTCTGTTTCCTGTTTCCTATTTATAAGTGTTTTGATTCCTATAATCACTTTAGTCTCTTCTGTTGGCTATCATGACTCTTTCCCTAATCTTCATGATTTTTATTACAAGAACCTTTACATCTGTTGTGATGTAATAAATATTTTTGGCATTTTAAAGTTTTTACCTGTCTTCTTGCTTTCAGTTTATGTTTTTGGCTTCCATAAGGATATCTCTTCATGGTTAAAGAGTGAAATGATCATTAGTACCAAAAAAAAAATCTAAAATTAGGAAATTAGGCCTACACAAGAGCAATTCCAATGTGGTTTTTTGTTTGTTTTTGTGGGGGTTTTTGGCCTCACCTCAAAGCATGCAGGAACTTAGCTCCCCGACCAGGGATTGAACCCACATCCCTTGGAGTGGAAGCATGGAGTCTTAACCACTGGACCACCACGGAAGTCCCCTAATGTGTTTTAAATTACTGCTACATTGTAGAGAGCAATGTAGTTGTGAAATCCAATTCCTTTTATTCTGATACGTTGACTTATTGATGAAAAAGTGTAGGTGTTTTGTGTCCGGAACACAGGTTTCTTCAGATCACTTGACTCTCATGGTGTCAATTTTGGTGCCATTTCATCTGGAACTACCAGATTTTGAAGGACAAGATGTGGCAAGTATACTAAAATGCAATCCAATAATGTCAGGATATGTAGAACATACAACTTCAAACAGGTTGGTATTCACTGTAGTACTGTTCAGGTTCCTGCCCTACAAACACAGGAATTCTGATAAATTCTGTTTTGCATGATTCCCATTTTTAAAAGAACAGTGCCTTTTTTTTTTTTTTTTTTTTTAATGTATATGGAACAGAGGAGAACCTTGCAGGGCCCCACAAGTACAAAACCAAGCAGTTCATGACTAGGACAGTAGAGTCACAAACTCAGTGTCTGATGCACATTCCTGAGTTGTTTTACAGATACTATTACTGCCACCAGAGAAAAAAACTGACTACGTGATGACCAGATTGCAGCCATGACATGAACTGTTCTATCTTGAGCAGCACTGAATCTGTGGCTAACACAATTCTAAGAACTGGCCTCAAGAGAATGGGATTAACATTATTGCTCATAATAATACATAGCTTTGTGGGCATCAAAATAATTGTAGGTTGTTCTGCCCGTATATTTAAGCAGGCAACTAAAATTGTCAACAAGGTGATGATACAGATGCATGTTGACATCTTCTGCTCTGAGAATGTGGCATCCTGTGTCAGCATGAAGAAGTTATAGAAGATGGACCTTCACCTCTAATCCCATAGGAATGGAATGATGTTTGACAGTAGGGAATTGAAAGCAGCTCTTTTGCCCCTTTCCTATTTGCCCATTTCGGTTCCCCTCTAACTTTTTAAAAAATTTTATTTATTTGGTTGCACTGGGTCTTTGTTGTGACAGGCAGGCTCCTTAATTGTGGCCTCGCTGGGTCCTTAGTTGCAGCACTTGTGCTCCTTAGTTGCAGCCAGCAGGCTTCTTAGTTGTGGCATGAGAACTCTTAGTTGTGGCACGTGGGATCTAGTTCCCTGACCAGGGATCAAACCTGGGCCCCCTGCATTGGGGGGCACCACCAGGGAAGTCCCAGTTCCCCTTTAACTTTGAAAGAACCTAATTCTAGAAATGAGATCACTAAGCAATTTAAGCTAACCCCTGATTTATGCTCTCCTGAATACACACCATGCGTTGCCTATCCTGTTGATTCTTTTCCTAAATAAAAAGAAGTAAGAATGAAGAATTAAGTAGCTAAATAATGACTAGCTCTCTACCCCCAACAGCCCACTTAGCAATCCTGCAGGCAGATCTCATGGGCAAGATAACAGCTGAAGAGAGAGTTCACCTGCATGCGTGGAGAATGATGCAGGATCCAACTTCCTGCCTTGATGATTCACTGAGATTCGCCTGTACCCCCCACCTCAGCCACCTTTGTCCCTTTAAAAACTGTCACGGCTGAGCAGAATTTTTGAGTTAGTCTTGGGACATGAGTCCACCTTCTCCCTAGATTGGTGGCTTTTCTAACTAAAGCATCTTTCCTTTCTATTGACACTTGCCTCTCGATTATTGGCTTTAGAGCTGCAAGTAGCTGAACCTGAATTCAGTAACATAGACTGCATGATCAAGTATATTCCTGATAGAAGAGGACTTCTAACTTGATAAACTGTCAGTGAGAATCTGATTCCTGCTTACAAATATGCATGTCTGAAGATTGAAAAACTCTTTCACAGATTAGCTTCTGGCTCTGTATGTTTCAGACATTGATCCTGCATACCTGCAGAGCAGGGTGTCATGGTATGACCTCAGGGCTTGCACCTTGGATGAGGTGGCATAGCGAGCTGACAGAGTATTTATTCCTAGAACTTCTTCCATACTGGTACCACTACACTGATATTGTTACCTGAAAACTGGGTTCTCTTCTTGGTCAGTGTTGGGCCAAAAGACATAAGCAAGCCAAAAAAGATCGGGAGAAGGATTTATTACTCGCAGCAAGTAAGGAGAACACCGGGGATCTCTCTCAAAGCAGTGTCTCCCTGAACAGTGAAACTGGGGAAGTTTTAAGCTATGGGCACATGTATATTCATGAAGGGGCTTGAATAGAAGAGAATTCAGCATAGAATTGGGGCAAAGATGGACAGAATCTAAGCTTTAGTTGACTGAAGTCATGAGAGTCAGAAAAGGACATCATCATTCTTTATATTCAGATCTGTCTGGGGTCTCAGCATCCTCCACCTGGGTGGGGGCCATAGTTCCTGCAGAACTTGAAGTTCTGTATCAGATTGTTATGTATATCCCTTGAGGCGGAGCTAGGACTCTGTTTTATCACTAAACTGTTGTTTCTTGACTGCTTTGTTACTGCATTCTTTTGTTCCCTTAAGATCATTAATTACTGAGACCTGTTCTAGGGCCAGCATTGTAGCCAGGCTTAGATCACAAAATGGCTTAGGCCTAAAATGATTTCTCTTATGTCAAAAAAGCCATGCCTAGTTCTCTTTCTCTGGGGATCCCCTACCATATCTGTGTACACTACAACTAAATCCAAACTAAATGTGTTTGCAACTCAACTTCCCTGAGCTGGATACCAAGATGCAGGGAAAAATGCGATGAAGTGGTGATCAGAGTAAAAAGACACAGTGGTCTTGAACAATTTCAATGAAAGTATTTTGCAAGTTTCGCAGAATTACAGGACCCTGTGGATACATGGCTAGAACTCCTTGTAGGTCCTTGTGAGGCGCAGGTACTGTTGAGGGGCCCTGTGGCCTATACTTCATTTGCATCACAGCAAATTCTCCTCTGCAAGACAATGAAGTGTTTTGTAAGAGGAAGGGAGTATTTATTATGTCAAATGCTGCCAAGAAGTGTAATAAGATGAGGACTGACATGCAGCCTTTGGATTTAGCAAGTGGAGATCTTGGGTGACCTTGAGGATAGTCAATTCTAATAAGGAAGCCACCTTATTAGAATGGATTAAAGAGAGAATGGGAAGTTAGGAAGGTGAGGTGAAAAACTACCGAAAAAATGGCTATGATCCTTCTGCACAGATACAGAGAGATTTCCAGGATACGTTGTTTAGTGAAAGGTAGAGAATGGTGTGTATACTATGGCGCTATTGCTGTATGGTTCCATGTGTGTATCTCTCCAGGTACACACAAGATGCCTCTAGCAATGGGAATCAGCCTTTGGAATTTTTAAAGCATGTGAATGTATTATCTATTTAGAACATCATTTTTTTTTTTTTTTAAATGTTGCTGTGATGGGAAGTAGTAAAGTGGCTAAAGGGTGAAGGGAGAGTTGTTTAAGCATGGGGTGTGTTAGGGTAAATTTGTATTCTGACCCAATAGAGAGAAAGAGAATAATAATGCAGAAGAGGGACTTCCCTGGTGGTCCAGTGGGTAAGACTCTGTGCTCTCAATGCAGGGGGCCTGGGTTCGATCCCTGGCCGGGGAACTAGATCCCACTTGCATGCCACAACTAAGAGTTCACTAAGAGCCCACATGCCTCAATGAAGATCCTGCATGCTACAACTAAAACCCAGTGCAGCCAAAATAAATAAATCAATACATAAATATTTTTAAAAACAGTAGGGGACTTCCCTGGTGGTGAAGTGGTTAAGAATCCGCCTGCCAATGCAGGGGATATGGATTCGATCTCCTGGTCCGGGAAGTTCCCACGTGCCACAGAGCAACTAAGCCCGTGCGCCACAGCTACTGAGCTTGTGCTCTAGAGCCTGTGAGCCACAACTGCTGAAGCCCATACACTGTAGGGCCCATGATCTGCAACAAGAGAAGCCACCAAAATGAGAAACCTGTGCACCACAACGAAGAGTGTCCCCTGCTCACCACAACTAGAGAAAGTTCATGTGCAGTAATGAAAACCCAGTGCAGCCAAAAAGGAATGAATGAATGAATGAATAAATAAATAAAATTTATTAAAAAAAAAAAAACAACAATAATGCAGAGGAGAAAGGAGATGAGTGCCTGAGGGGAGAGGGCAGCCAGAGCTGGTTGATATGATAGATTTATCCTTACTGTGATAAGAGAGAGCACCACCTTCAGAGTCTTAAGTGTCTCATCAGAGTGGGGAGGGCAAAGTCAGAACATTGAGGTTTTAGACTCTGGTTTAAGGCAGGTCTTTCAACATGGGGTGGGATGGGGGCTTGATTAGGATTAGACAGGGATTGTGATGTGATAGTTTAAGATCCATGGACACAGAGAAGGGAGACAGAGGAGGAACAGCTACAGGCAAGTTGCAGAAATGGTTAAAGAGATTTAAAGGAACCATTCCCAAATAACTCATTATTTTACTTTTCTGGTAAAGTTTGAAGCAAGATCATCAATTAAGAGTAAGGGTGAGGTAAAGAAAATCAATAAAATGCACCTAACCCATCAAAAAAAGAAAAAAGAGAGTAAAGTATGGTGTGCAG
The DNA here is from genome assembly GCF_030028045.1 of Hippopotamus amphibius kiboko. NCBI lineage: Eukaryota > Metazoa > Chordata > Mammalia > Artiodactyla > Hippopotamidae > Hippopotamus > Hippopotamus amphibius. The sequence goes on along the minus strand of NC_080190.1, from coordinate 72,248,589 downwards.
GAGGTCTAAAGAGGGGAGAAAGGGAGAAACTATTACTTTGAAAAGTAAATAAGAGAAGGTACTTAAGGAAGAATAGTAGGAAAATAGTTGGCTGACCTGGTGGAAGTCCCAATCTCCCAAATGCAGCTCACCCTTCCCCACAGAAAACATTTTAAAACCATTGTCACAGACTTCCTAGGTGGCCCAGCGGTAAAGAATCTGCCTGCCAATGCAGGAGACATGTGTTCGACCTCTGCTCCAGGAAGATCCCACATGCCGAGGAGCAACTGGGCCCGTGTACCACAACTACTGAGCCTGCACTCTAGAGCCCGCAAGCCACAACTGTTGAGCCCTTGTGCTGCAACTACTGAAGCCCATGCGCCTAGAGCCCATGCTCTGCAATAAGCGAAGTCACCACAATGAGGAGCCCGGGCCCCACAGTGAAGAGTAGCCCCCATCTCTGCAACTAGAGAAAGCCCGCACATGGCAATGAAGACCCAATGCAGCCAATAAATAAATAAATTTATATTAAAAAACAACAACAACCCATTGTCACCCCAAAGCAATTTTGCCATAGAAGTGAAGTCCCTTAAAATATCTCTGTGTCAACAAAGCTTCTTTACTTCTTTTTTTAAAAAAAATACCTTCCTATAAGATTATAGAATTAGGTTTTTTGTGGTTTTTTTTTTTTTGCTTTTTTGTTTTTTTGGTTTTTTTTTGTGGGGGGTGTGCTGCACTGGGTCTTCGTTGCTGCACGCGGGCTTTCTCTAGCTGTGGTGAGTGGAGGCTACTCTTTGTTGCAGAGCGTGGGCTTCTCAGTGCGATGGCTTCTCTCATTGCAGAGCACAGGCTCTAGGTATGCAGGCTTCCGTAGTTGTAGTGCACGGGCTTAGTTGCTCTGTGGCATGTGGGATCTTCCCGGACCAGGGATCAAACCCATGTCTGGTAGGCAGATTCTTTTTTTTTTTTTTCTTTAAGCTCTTTATTGGGATATAATTGCTTTACACTCTTGTACCAGTTTTTGAGGTACACCAAAGTGAATCAGCTATATTTATACATATATCCCCATATCCCCTCCCTCCCACGACTCCCTCCCACCCTCCCTGTCCCGGCCCTCTAAGGCATCACCCATCATCAAGTTGATCTCCCTTTGTTATACAGCAACTTCCCACTAGCTATCTATTTTACAGTTGATAGTGTATATATGTCTGTGCTACTCTCTCACTTTGTCCCAGCTTCCCCTTTGTCACCCCCCCAACCCTGTGTCCTCAAGTCTATTCTCTGCACCTACATCTTTATCTTTATTCTTGCCCTGTCACTGGGTTTATCAGTACCATTTTTTTAGATTCCGTATATATATATGAGTTAGCATACAGTATTTGTTTTTCTCTTTCTGGCAGGCAGATTCTTAACCACTGCACCACCAGCGAAGTCCAAAGGTTCTTTACTTCTCATTTTAGGACTAACAAGCTGTTGAAAGGGTTGGTCTAGATCAGGAGATATTTGGCCACAGAAGTGAATTCAGGTTTCTACAACTTCCAACGTAGAGAATTGCTCAAAACTTTGAAATTATGATGTTTTCTGGCTTCTGATCTTTTTAAGGTTTTGAAGATCTATTTATTTATGTATTTATGTATTTATTTATTTATTTATTTAGACCGTGTTGGGTCTTCATTGCTGTGCTCAGGCTTTCTCTAGTTGCGGCAAGTGGGGGCTACTCTTCATTGCAGTGCACAGGCTTCTCATTGTGGTGATTTCTCTTGTTGCGGAGCACAGACTCCAGGCACACGGGCTTCAATAGTTGCAGCATGTGGGCTCAGTAGTTGTGGCACACAGGCTTAGTTGCTCCGCGGCATGTGGGATCTTTCCAGACCAGGGATCGAACCCATGTCCTCTGCATTGGCAGGCGGATTCTTAACCACTGTGCCACCAGGGAAGTCTGGTTTTGAAGATCTTGAGGCCAAATTTTAATCAGAGGTCAATGTGTAATAAGCTTCCCCTCCCCTAGAGTTTCTAGAAGGAAAGGGAAATGTCTACTGCCATTGTCCAGGTTACCCTTTACCTTGTGACGTGTGTAGCCCTGACACATGGCAAGCATTCAATAAATAATAGCTGTTGCATAATCCATATAGTTCCTTGTTCACTTTCCAGCATCTTATCCCAAACAGAAGAGAAAAGGACTCAATGCACTTGACACACTTGAGACACTGGGGACTTCTAAAACTACTTGGAAAGAACTTGAGTTTCTTCAGAGATGGAGTTTGGAGAAATGCTGCTTTGAAAGTAATAGTTTGACTGTAGTTGTCACTCAAGGCAAGGCTGATGAGCAACAGGGAACAGAGATCCCAGGTATGTTTTATAAAGTGCTTAATATGTTGTGTTCATTCAATATGGAACAAAATGAGACAGCCAGTAGTTCTAAGGGACTCCTTATGGATGAGAAAGAGGTCTGAGCCTCATCATATTAAATGATGAAGACATGCTAAAAACTGGCCTAAAATTGAGGCATAGCTTAAATATTCACCTCCAACAAATTGAATCATGCTGTTCGAAAGATAATTGGGAGATTTACAAAACAAATTAACTTATAGTGCCACATACGCATGGCATCCAGGAAGGGGATACATGTTTCAAGTTGTGTGATATATGCCTTCTGTTCTCAGTCTTGTCTGTATCTCTGGAGGTGTGTGAGTGATTTCATTTGGAGGTAAGTGTAAAATTTTATATTCTAAGCCCTGAATGCTCTTGCCCTGTCTAGCTCTGTTCTGGGGATGCCTTGGTTTTTGCTTGTTGCCAAGAACAAATCTCCTTTAACTACCATTAAATAGAAAATAACTAAACAAGGTGGCACAAAAGAAAAGCAAAGTTACTAATTCTGCTAGTTACAAAAACAAATCCATTCTATTGTTTCTGAACATTTAGGGAATATTTTGGAGTTTGATATTGAGTATTAATTTTATTGTGGTTTGTGTACAAGAGGTTGGAGCAAATCAGTTTTTCACAGTCTGAGGTTCAATAAAAGAATGTTTTCCATGACTTGTTCACAAGGGATATCAACTGTGCAAAACTATGAATGATGTGGTATCCCCCTGTTCTGGGGATCTTTGGCATACCATGAGGTACCCTGGGAGTGGACGCATTCTGATTTGAAACGTCCTAACATGAGAATACAGGTATAGACTGTTAAATACACACCCTAGTTTTCATTTAAGTGTTTAACATCATTGTTATATTAAACTGTATTCCTTTGTCTGAGAATTTCTGACACTCCACTGCACAGAAAGTATTGGGTGAACCACTATGTGGGATAACAGAGGTACTTAAGATAGCATCCAGGCTCAGAGATTTTGCACTTGAATCAAGGTGATGCTTACAATCTACTCAACACCATGCTCAGTCTGAAAACAAACAACTTTGGAATTCCCTGGCAGTCCAGTGCTTGGGACTCCAAGTTCTCACTGCCGAGGGCCCAGATTCAATCACCGGTTGGGGCACCAAGATCCCACAAGCGCCCAACTCAGCGTGGCCAAACAAACAAGCAAGCAAACAACAACAACAACAAACAAAAAACCCCAACTAAATCTGTAGTTAGTTTCTGCTTAAAGTTAAAGGCAGTCCTACCTTTTGTACATTATGACATTGAAAATGGGACAAGATTTGCTTTCCTGTTCAGGACAAGGAATGACCCAGCAGGACGATGAGTCCTCGTACCTATTAAAGTATTTCTAAAGTAATACAACTTTACTGGCTGACAGTGATTCTAAGATCACCTGATTTCAAAGGTGGTAAAACGGGAAACAATACGACAGTAAGCGGCCCCCTGCCCACCACCCTGCTCAGATGCAGATAAGTTGTCCACGTGGTCATGACCCCTTGTGCATGCCTCCCCATCGTGTCTCCCTCCTCCCACCCTACAAGCAGCCCCTGTTCTGAACTTTGAGTTTATCATTCCTTTGTTTCCTCTCCAGTTTTACCAAAAATGTGCCCGTTGTTTGTTGTTGTTTATGACTTGATCAATAAATGGAACTTATCACACAACATGCTGTTTCGTGACTTACTTTTTTACTCAAGCTTAGTTGAAATTCATACGTGATGATGTGTATGGCTACTGTTCATTTTCTTTTTGTCCTTATTTTTATTTTTTTATTTTTTTTGGCTGCACTACACAGCACACAGGATCCTAGTTCCTTGACCAGGGATCGAATCCACACCCCCCAGTGAAGGACCTCCCCGCCAGGGAGGTCCCTGCTATTCATTGTAATCACTATATAGTGCTTCACTGCCATTCTATTCCAATATTTATCAGTTCTTCTCTGGTCCTGCTGTGAGCCCAGTCATGGCTAGAGCTGTTTTTGTTTTACTGCAGCTGAGGGGGTGGGGCTAATTGTGGCCAAAGCCAAATCATCATCGTCATTTATATCATAATTATTATTAACAACAAAAACATGAGAGATTAGTTGGAATATTAAGAAAAGCCGGGAAGCCATTTTGTAGGTGAGGAATTGTTAATAAAAGAAATCATCCTCGAGAAAAATTATAAAGGTAAAATCTCTATTGGTAATTTTTTTGAATTTTGGAGGTGAGGAAAAGGGAGGGTCAAAGATGAAAGAATGGTGGAGACAAGAACTGAAATAGGAAAGCCAGGCGTTAGATCAGATCAACTGTGTTGTGTCTGAAGTACGGATAGAATATCCAGGTCAGGAAATAGGTTGAGGGTAAAGGAATAATTTGAAGTAGAACCTTTGAAGAGATGATCATCAAAGTTTGTGCATTGTCTAGAGGGAGAAAGCTCTGTCTAGGGAGAAGGCTCAGGATATAGTCTTGGAAGATGCCAGTGTAACACATCACAGCTGCTCTTCTTCAGTAGAATAGGACCCAACTCTCTCTCTTCAAAGGTTCCCTCAAGTGTTTCTGGGAGTTCTTGAAAACTTCCATTTCTGCTTTGCTTTGCTGGACACCTTCGCCACTTCACCTCACTCAGGTGGTCCTGTCACCTCTGTTGGGCAATATGCTATTTCTCTGGGTCCTGTCCCTGGTGTGGTGCTAAAACTGCAACATTTGGTGGGGATGTAGGAGTGAATGTCTAGTCCCTGTTATGGACTGAATTTTGTCCCCCTAAAACTCATATATTGAAGTCCTAACCCCTAGTACTTCAGAATGTTACTGTATTTGGATGGGGGTCTTTTTTTTTTTTTTAATTATTTTTATTTTTTTTTTGGGGGGGGGTACACCAGGTTCAATCAACTGTTTTTATACACATATCCCCATATTCCCTCCCTTCCTTGACGCCCCCCCCTCGAGTCCCCCCCACCCTCCCTGCCCCAGTCCTCTAAGGCATCTTCCATCCTCGAGTTGGACTCCCTTTGATTGAAGTCCTGTGGGTGGACCGCAATCCAATATGACTCTTGTCCTTGTAAGGAAATTTGGACATAGATACACACAGAAGGAAGGCCATATGAAGTTAAGAAGCAAGGCCTTAGAAGAAACCAGTCCTGCCAACACCTTGATTTTGGATTTCTGGCCTCCAGAATTCAGAGAAAATAAATTTCTGTTGTTTAAGTCACCCAGTCTGTAGTACTTTGTTATGACAGCCCTATCAAACTAATACACTCCCTTTTAGGAGCTAGCCTGTGTTAGAATGGAACCAGGTTGGTAGGCTCTCCTAGTATCAGATGCTTCACTACATCTTGGGTCACTACTCTCCACAGACCACCAAGGCTTTTTACCTCAAAGTCAAGTGTGTCATGTCTAGATTCCCAGGAGACTTCATAGCCCCTCATACATAGAAATGGTGGGTCTGTCCTATAAGACCTTCAGGTGTGCTTGCGCATGTCTAAATTTAAATAGTAGTCTCAAGCTACAATCACATTTACTGAAAGGGAAAAGGAGATTGTGATAGGGAGAGGCAATTAGGAACAAGACAAATGAAAAGATATAAATCACAATTATTGAGTTTTAATATCTGTTGTTAACCATGCAAGAACATTTACTTATGTCATTTTATTTATTCATGCAAAAATATTTATCGAGTGCCTACAATGTGCTAGCTAATGTATGAGGAGCTAGGGCTGCAGTGCTGAACAAGAAAGACAAATCCCTGCTTTGGGGAGTAACTTCCACTCTAAAAGGAGACGTGAAGAATAAAATAGGTTGTTACAGTATCATCTGATGAAGATTCTAGTGGAAGAATTATAGCTTGATATGAGAAGACAGAGGAAGGATTATACATCAGTCTGCTACAGCTGCCATAATAAAATACCACAGACCTTAAAAACAAAAATTTCTTAAACAACAGAAATTTACTTCCTACAGTTCTGGAGGTTGGAAGTCCAATATCAACATTGGCAGAACTGGATTCTCCTAAGGCCTCTCTCCTTGGCTTGATGATGGCTGCTTTCTCACTGTGTCCTCACATGTCCTTTTCTCTGTGCATGTATCCCTAGTGTCTCTTCCTCTTATAGGGACACTAGTCCTATTGAAACCACACACCCCAGATTGGGACTTGAACCTACGGTCTTTTAATTGATGTCACACACCTGTGTTGCAGAAAAGAAAGTGGGGTACAAGAGTATGGTCACATCTCAGGTCACGTCTGAGTCTCTGGCATGGCTGCCGAGTGCGGGTCCTTGGCTTCTCGCATGAAAGAATTCAAGATCGAGCCATAGGGCTTCCCTGGTGGTGCAGTGGTTAAGAATCCACCTGCCAGTGCAGGGGAAACAGGTTTGATCCCTGCTCTGGGAAGATTCCACATGCCACGAAGCACCTAGGCCCATGTGCTACAACTACTGAAGCCTGAGGGCCTAGAGCCCCTGCTCCACTACAGGAGAAGGCACTACACTGCGCACCACAACAAAGAGTAGCCCCTGCTCATCACAACTGGAGAAAGCTTGAGTGCCACAGTGGAGACCCAATGCAGCCTATAAATTAATTATTTAAAAATTAAAAAAAAAAAAAACGAGCCATAGTAAAGTGAAAGCAGATTTATTCAGGGAGATACACACACCATAGGTAGAATGTGGTCTGTCTCAGGTGAGAGGCCATGGAAGGAGCACACTCCACAGACAGGGTGTGGGCCATCTCAGAAGGCGAGAGGCCCCAAAATATAGGGTGGTTAGTTTTTATGGGCTGGGTAATTTCATAGTCTAAAGAGTGGGAGGATTATTCCAACTATTTTGGGGAAGGGGCAGAAATTTCCAGGAATTGGGCCACCACGCACTTGTTGACCTTTTATGGTCGGCCTCAAAACGGTCATGGCATCTGTGTGTGTGCCATTTAGCTAATGCATTACAGCGAGCATACACTGAGGCTCAAGGTCTACTGGAAGTCACTCACCCGCCATCTTGGACCTGGTTCGTTCTAACCAGTTTATGTCATGTCCCCAGCAGCTATGTCGTTCTTTTAAAAGTTGTACCCTGCCCCCTTCCTGTCTCACCTGGTCTCAGGACTTAATGAAGCTCAGGTTCTTTATGTCTCAGCACAGAAAGAATTCAGTGAGAGACAAAGTGATAGGTAAGAAGTGGGCGTATTTAGAGACATACACATTCCATAGGCAGAATGCAGTCTGTCTCAAAAGGTGAGAACAGGTTTGGGAGAAACACACTCCACAGAGTGTGGGCCATCTCAGAAGGCGAGAGGCCTGGAAGTATGGGGTGGTTAGCTTTTATGGGCTGGGTAATCTCATAGGCTAAAGAGTGGGAGGATTATTCCAACTATTTCTGCGGAAGGGACAGGGATTTCCAGGAATTGGGCCACACCCCACTTTTTGACCTTTTATGGTTAGCCTTGGAACTGTCTTGGCGCTGGTTGGGTGTGTCATTTAGCTGTCAGTGTTTTACAATGAGCATATACTGAGACTCAAGGTCCGCTGGAAGTCGAATCTTCTGCCATCTTGGGCCTAGTTGGTTCTAACCAGTTTTATCATAGTCCTATGGCTATGTCATTCTCTTAAATGCCACCTTCCCTCCTATTTCACTACTGGATTAGAGCTCCCCCATTATGAGGCCTCTCTCCTTGACTTGTAGACAGCTTACTTTTCCTTGTGTCTTCACGTAGTCTTCCTTCTGTACATATCTGTGTCCAAATTTCTTCCCTTTATAAGGACACCAGTCATATTGAATCAGGGTGCGCCCACCTGACTTCGTTTTACCTTAATTACCTCCTTGAGGACCCTGTCCCCAAATAGAGTCACATTGAGGGTTAGGGCTCCAATATATGAGTTTGGGAAGAACACAATTCAGTCCAAAACAGATTAGCTTTTCAAAAAGCATTCTCATTCAAAGTGAGATCTGAAGTAGCCAGGTAAAGACTGCAGCAAAAGTGTGCCTCAGAATGCAGGAAAAGCATGGCCAAAAATCAGGTTATAAGAGAGAATATGGACACATTAGGAAACTAAAGGTAGTTTCCAGATAACTCTAGAGGGTAATTAGATAATCTTGGAAGGCCTTGGAGTCATATTAGAATTAGGACTTTATCTCAGGTCAGTAGGAAGCCAGTGGAATGCTGTAAGCAGGAAAGTGACTTAATCAAATTTGCATTAGTTACTTTGGCCGTTGTGTAGAGAGTGAACTGAAGTAGCAACACTGGAGATAGAAAGACAACTTAGGGGGCTGTTACAATCAGGCAAGGTGGTAGTGGGAATGGAGAGAAGTATACAGAATTGAGAAAGTCTCAGGGTGTATTGATAGAATTGACAGGACTTGCTAATGGACTGGGAAAGGAGAAAAACTGGGGATGATGCTTAGGTTTCTGAGTTGAGCAGGTAGTGGGAAGTTGGTGCCGTGCCCTGAGATAGGAAACAAAGAAGCAGATGGTCAGGGGGAGAGGAGGATGGTGAGCTCAGTTTCCAATTTATTGAGTTTTAGATATGTGAATCATACAAGTAAAGATGTTCATAGCCTTATCAGCCAGCTGTTTCAGTCCCTGTTTTAGAGAAGAGATTAAAAAAAAACAAACCCTGAAGTTTCAAGAGGTTGAGTAAATTGTTTTTTTCACACCCAGGTTTATCTGACTCCAAGGGCTATGCCTTTTCTACTATAGCCCTCAAAATTTTACCCACAGCTCTAAGAGTCAGATATCCTTCAGAATTCACAATTTTTTGGATTTAGAAAGCTAATATGGTACCTATATTCATATTATAGAACAAGGACTGGGGCCACATCATAATAAATATACACATTAATAAAACATTAATGAATTATATGAATATAACAGTAAGTGAGATAAAGAAGGACTCTGATTAGTCTCATGATAGTTCAGGATAGGTTTTGCCACCAAATGGGTAATATAAAAACTTTCTGTTCTATGCTGGAGTTTAGAACTGTGGATAAAGATGTATGTTCTAGGATAATGCAATATCATGGAAGTCAAAGGAATACAGTTTCAAGAAGAAAGTGGTGGTCAGTGACGTCAGATGTTATTAAGAGATGCAGGGCAAAGATTGAAGAAAAGTCATTAGACTTGGTGATCAAGAAGTTAATAGTGACATCTTCAAGAGCATATCCTTTACTAGTATAAAGTAATGAGAGCACAAGGCAACTTTTAAGGAGTTAAAGAGTAAGACAAGCGACATACCCATAGGATGGTTAAAATTAAAAAGACAACAAATACAAAGTATTGACAGCAATTTAGAGCAAGTCACATTTTCATTCACTGCTGGTGGTAGTGTAAATTAGCTTAAGCATTTTGGAAACCTGGCAATATCTACTAAAGCTGAATATTTGCATAACACATGATCCAACAATTCTAGATATATGCTCAGCAGAAATGACTGCGTATGTGCTCCAAAAAACATGCACAAGAATGTTCATATTGGCTTTGTTTTGGAGTCGTGGTAGGTTCATGGGCATTGATTATGTTATAAATAAATTAGGCACAAATAAATAAAAGTGCCATACGTGGACTATTGATGACAGGTGGACATGAATCAAGGATTATAATTAATTCAAATCTGTGTGCTGATGTCCATAAAAAGGGGGAGAGGTATAAGTTGTTAATGAGAACGGTCCCTAAGGATATACTACTCCTGCCAAGTACACTGATGATAGAAGCAAAGGTAGAGGTAGGAGGGTAACTTGATGACAACCTTGAGGTGAAAACCATGTACCTGCATTGTAGTGGAGATGAGATGGGAAGGGCACATCCTTTAAAAGAGTGACAGCCATGGACGACACAACATAGACTGGTTAGAACCAACTAGGTCCAAGATGGCAGATGATTGACTTTCACTGGATCTTGAGCCTCATTATACACTCATTGCAATACATTAGCTAAATGACACAGCCACAGGTGCCATGATGGTTCAGAGGCCAACCACGAAAGGCCAAAAAGTGGGCGGTGGCCCAATTCCGGGAAATCCCTACCCCTTCACCAAAATTGTTGGAATATTCCTTCCACTCATTAGCCTATCAAGTTACTCACCCCTATAAAAACTGACACAGGGCAGGCTTCCCTGGTGGTGCAGTGGTTAAGAATCTGCCTGCCAATGCAGGGGACACGGGTTCGATCCCTGCTCCAGGAAGATCCCTCATGTTGCAGAGCAACTAAGTCCATGTGCCACAACTCTTGAGCCCATGTGCCACAACTACTGAAGCCCACGCACCTACAGTCCATGAGCCACGGCAATGAGGAGCCCCCGCACCACAACGAAGAGTAACCCCTGCTCACAGCAATTAGAAAAAGCCCATGTGCAGCAACGAAGACCCAACACAGCCAATAAATAAATAAATAAATTTATTTAAAAACAAAACCAAAAAACACTGACATGGGGCCTCTCATCTTCTGAGATGGCCCACACTCTGTCTGTGGAGTGTGTTTCTCCCAGGGTTGCTCTCATTCTCTGAGACAGACTGCATTGTATCTATGGAATGAGGATCTCTCTAAATAAACCTGCTTTCACTTTACTGTGGCTTGCTCTTCAGTTCTTTCTGCAAGAAGCTAAGGATCCATACTTGGTGACGATGTCCAGGGACTCACTCAAGTCCCGGGACATGACCCTCCTCTTGCACCCCATCTTTTCCCTGCAACAGAGAGAGAGTGTGGGCCCCTGCTGTGAATCTGCCATGCCAGACCTCCTCTGGACTTCCTCTACAGACTTCCATCTTACTTAAGCTATTTTTATTCTGAGGTTTTTTATTATATGAGGAAAATACAATTTATAACTAATAAATTCCAATTAAATTCTCCATTTAATTTAACCTAGTCAAAGTAGGTTTCTGCTATTTGCAACAAAAAGAGTGCCAACTAAAATAGATGGCACGTGGTTATAAAGTCAAAAGTTGATATTCCATGTTTTACTTACTTTAAGGCTTATTGTCAGTGAATACTGAAGAAAGTGCATTTAATATTTTATCTTTATTCACTGATTTTAGAAGACAGAATAATGATTAAAAATAGACTGGAAAAGTGGACAACTGGCCAAGTTTCTTCCACAAGTAAACATGAAACAAAAATGAAGAGTCAGGATATCGCTAGATTAAAAGCAAATTAAGAGACAGGAGACAGTAATTCCATGTAAGTTGTGGACTTTGGATCTTGACTGGCTACAATTTTGGCATTTTGAAAATAGTTGGGAAAGTTTGACTATGGTATAGGCTGATATTAAGGAATTAATGTTAATTTTCTTATGTACAACTTAAGGTATTATAGTAGAGAAAAATGTTCTCATTTCTTAGAGATAAATACTAAAGTAATCAGAGGAAAGTAAAATATTTATGGTTTACTTAAAGATTTCTAGCAAATAGATGGTGAAAATATGGCAAAATGTTAACACTAAATACAGAGTTTGGATATATCAGTGTTCATTATACAATTACATTTTTTGATATACTTGAAATTTTTCATTATAAGAGGTATAAAGATGTAAAAAAGGCTTTAATTGTTTATACAGTTACAAAATAAACTTGATTAAAATACAGCCAATAATTATGACTTAATTAAGTAGGATATTTGCTTTGTGATAATTGAAGAATTCAAGAAAGTTATTTATGTCCATATCATGTAAATTATTTCAATATTGTGGCCCCAAATTCTCAAATTGATCTATTTCTCTAATTACTTTTCTCCGTTCTTGCAAAATGTAAACTGGAAGAGTGTGGTGAACATGGCAGTCAAACCATGGAAGAGTCCATTAGAGTCCTGTGGATTTTAGAACTGGCGAGGGAGAATTCCACGTGGAATAACGTAAGTGTCTGGCCAAAGCTGAAGACTGGCCAGCCTCCGTGTATGCTGTGAAAATTCTCTGGCTGCAGCCCTGATGTCCTAACAGATGAGGTTGCATCATTCTTCCCACAGTTGCTGCTGGACCGAATGTCAACAGCATGTGATGTAAACAGCTCAGGATAAAGCATGTAAGGTGTGTCAAATTTTCTCTCCTTTCTTTCTCCTTTTCCCTCTCTCTGTCCCCACCCCACTCCCCACTTCCTCCCTTCCTCTTTCTCTTTTTCCTTCTCCTTCCTTCCTTGTTTCCTTCCTTCCCCTTCCTTCCTTCCTCCCTTCCTTCCTTCTCCTTCCTTCCTTCCCTCCTTCCTTTTTCTTTTCTTCTTTTTCTTTTTTCATTCTCTTTCTCTTTCCTTCCCCCTCCTTCTCTCCCTCCTACCCTCCATCTCTTCTCCCCACCCTTCTTTCTTTTTGTTTGTTTGTTTTGGAAACTCAAGCCTACGTAGTTTCAAGATAGATTTCCCCCAAGAGTTTTTCAGTTCTCTGAAGGGTGGAAAATGGATAAAGACTTGTAAAAGGAGACCATTTTGGTAGTAAAGAATACAGTGAATGTGCAAAGTAAAAGGTTCAATTAGTGGTAAAACATTTACTTTTTCTGTGCTGCTTTGCTATGCACCCTTCCTTCCTGAAGCCCTCCCATGTCTTCCCAGGATGGTCAGTCAGAGGTCTCCTGTGCTTGTGTTGCTTAGGTGGAATGGTAGCAGGGAGCATGGAACAGAGGGACTGAAGAGGTTAGTAATGGACTTGAGAATCTTGGCAACTGAGGAAGATATTTTTAAAGGAAGTTGGAGGCAGATCCCTCCTAGAAAGCTTAAGGAAGAACCACCTCTGAACTTGTGCCCATGACTTCAGTCATTTCCTTCCTGCCGTTCAGTTTTGAAGTCTTCGCTCATTTACATTTATTTGAAAGTAGTCAAATTCCATCTTCTAATATCTCATGATTCCTTTGATCTTCCCCCAGTATGTGACCACTCTGTTTGAAATAAAGTCCAGTGGACCAGCATTTTGTCAGAGCAAGAGGTAGAACTAGAAGTTTGAGGTCTGTGTAATTGGAGATGGTGATTATAAAAGCTAAAAGTGACTTGATTAGAGATGCTTTGATGTTCTGACATGTCTGAAAAGAAAGTATGGGTGAAAACTGTTTCCTTCGTGCCTGACCCAGCATAGATGAACAGGTGAATTATTTTTTATAGATGGAATCAAGGCAGTCCTGGTGGTGTACCAGCAGATGCATGGTCCAAGGACATTTGGGATTCTGGAGAGCTCTCTCCTGCTCCCGTATTTGAGAAACACCTGATACAAAGTTGGTTGAATCATTGCCTTTCTGCCTTTATTTGATGGACTTTTCCCTGGTGTCAGCTTACTGGTAAGAAACCTGCGCTGAAATTCTACTTTCCTTGGCCTCCCCTCTGTTGAACTTTGTTCAATAGAATGCCTGACTCCTGCCTAACTTGGCTCTCTTCATCCTGGCTCAGGCTGAAGCAACTGGACAACTTGGCTCAGAGGCCAAGGAGTTAGAGACTGCAACCTTGTGGCTACCCTCCCCCTCCCTCACGTGGCCTGTTCCTGCCCAGTCTGGTTTGTGAATAGTTCTTGGCAATTACCCCAGAGGAGAATAGAGCCACTAACAATAGCAACTCTCTTTTTAGCTCGAATCTCTTGGTATCCAGGACTGTGAACTTAGGGAAACCCAAAATAACCTATGTAATTACAGTGGGTTACCCTAACAGTCTATTTCTGCTATTACCAACCTTAGATGTCACTCCAGTAGATATTTAGCTGCTCGTAGTGGAAAGAGTACTGGGCTTATGGCCAGACAGACCTAGATTCAAGACCCAGCTCGGCTATTTACTAATTTTACGACATTGGGCAAGCCACTAATTTGAACCTGTTAGAATTGAATGAGTGCCCACCTGTATGTGTAAGTGCTTCGAAACCTGCAAAGTGTTATACAAAGTTAAACCATTGCTATTGGGAAATGGGGATAAAGTTTCAAGAGAAGAAGAAATTTAAATCTTCAAGATTTAAGCAAATGAATCAACTTTCTTACCCTCTGTTCCACACCATGCTCAGTCTTAAAAACAAACAATTAAAACTATAGGTAGTTTCCATTTAAAGTTAAAGGCAGTCTTCCCCCTTTGTTTATGCTGAAGTTGGAAATGGGAGAGGATCTGGAAGTTCCTTTCATGTCAAGGAATTACAAAGCAAGAAGAATCCTTACACCCAGTGAGTACAGGAAAGTGGATTATCCACTTACATGCTAACTATGCCAGCAAACTGGTTTTCTCTGAAGTTTAGCCATTGCTTTTATCACTTAAATTTTTTTTTTATATGTAGGAAAAGAGATTGATTCTTCAGACTTAGACATATTTTTGCACTCTCTCACTACTCTTGTATCAATAAAGCAGGATCCTGTGGGAGCCTACTGGATACAGATCCTTTCCACGTTTCTTGTTTGTAGGAAATAAGCTTCATTCAGCCTTCTTTACCTTCTCTGAGTTCCAAAGGGCTGATTCAAATAGTGGCTAATTAGGGAGGGAGGGAATGCAGAAAAAACGGAGGATCAGTCAAGAAACAATAGTGCAGGGACTTCTTTGGTGGCACAGTGGTTAAGAATCTGCCTGCCAGTGCAGGGGACATGGGTTTGAGCCCTGGTCTGGGAAGATCCCACATGCCGCGGAGCAACAAATTGCATGTGCCACCACTACTGAGCCTGCGCTCTAGAGCCCGCGAGCCACAACTACTGAGCCCACGTGGCACAAGTACTGAAGCCCGCATGCCTAGAGCCCATGCTCTGCAACAAGAGAAGCCACCGAACTGAGAAGCGCAGGTACCACAACCAAGAGTAGCCCCCACTCAGCACAACTAGAGAGAACCCCATGCGCAAGAACGAAGACCCAGTACAGCCAAGAAAGAAATGCAGGAAGGAAGAAACAAAGGAAGAAAGGAAAGAAAGAAAATAGCATGACAAAAATAGAAAAGAAAATAGTATGAATGTTCATAGAATTAAAAGAAAAAACAAAAAAGACTAGTGCAGTCCTAGGTCAGGGTCATGGTTTTGGCCAAAACTGGCTTCTCTCATATCAAGAAAGCCAGGCCTGGTTCTCTTTCTCCAGGGATGCAGGTTTTGTGATGAAGAGAGTGTGCTTGGGGTGAATTCACTGGACAATCTGTAAACACAGAAGGTGTGGGAGGTATACTGGACTCTTTCCCACAGTACCATCATAGGAGGGCCACACACACCTCAAGGACTATGCGATGGTTCCTGATGCTGACCTTGTCCCAATCCCCTTCTCCGTGGAGCCCCTCTACTTAGGGGGAGAGAAATTATAGAGGCAGAGGAGACAGAACAGGAGAGGAGAGGTATCTGTTCCCATCTCTTCCTGTAACTGAGCACATCAAAGACTTACAACAAGAAAAACTTTTGAGGTCATCAATCCAAGATCGCCTTGATGCAGGGATCCCCTCTCTAGCACCTTTGTCAAATGATCTTTCTAGTTTTGTTTGAACTGTTCTGGGACTAGGGAGAGCACTATTATAATACCCCCAGTGAACATCTTCACACACTTTTATTTTCTATACTTGTGCTAGCATTTCTGTAGGGATTGCTCAGTCAAGGGTATGCACATTTTACGTTCTGAGAGCAGGCAACAGATTGCGCATATGTTCACACACCCATGTTATAGTGATTAACACAAACTCCAGGCACTGCAGTCATGGTGTTGCAGGAAAAAAAAGGTGTGGCAAGTGAGGATGGTCATGTGCCAGGTCTCAGGTGAGTACCTGGAATGGGCCCCCAAGTGTGGGTCCTTGGCTTCACATAGGAAAGATTCAAGAGCAAGCCATAGTAAAGTGAAAGCAGGTTTATTCAGGGAGATACACATTCTATAGACAGAGGGTGGGCCATCTCAGAATACGAGAGGCCTCGAAATATGGGGTGGTTAGTTTTTGATGGGCTGGGTAATTTCATAGGCTAAAGAGTGGGAGGATTATTCCAACTATTTTGGGGAAAGGGTGGGGATTTCCAGGAATTGGGCCACTGCCCAGTTTTTGACCTTTTAGGGTAGCCTCAGAACTGTCAGTGTCACCTGTGAGTGTGTCATTTAGCTAATATATTACAATGAGTGGGTAATGAGCCTCACAGTCTAATGGAAGGCACTCATCTACCATCTTGGACCTAGTTGGTTCTAACCAGTTTATGTTGTATCCTCAATGGCTGTCATTATTTTAAAGGTTGTGCCCTGCTCCCTTCCTGTCTCAATGGGAAGGCAGATTACAGTTCAAACAAAGAACTCTCTAATTAAAAAAAAAAAAAAAAAGGATAACAGATCACTTTGAGGTAGTAAGTGTTCAAGAAGAGATTGGAGAATTTGATGCTGTAGATGGATATAAGATTATGTTACTGAACAGAGTTTGTGTGCCTGAGGCAGAGGCCAAATAAACGTTGCAGTGTGGAGTAGAGAAAGGTTTATTGCAGGGCCAAGCAAAGAAAAGGGCTGGCTTGTGCTCAAAACCCCTACACTCCCCATTAGCTTTTGGGGGAAAATTTTTATAGGCAAAGTTTGGGGTGAGGGCTGCAGGGCGTGTGACTTTCCCCTGACTGGTTGGTGGTAACAGGGTGGTGTTCCAGGAATCTTGCTCTCAGCCTGAAGTTGCCATCCTCTACCTGGGTGTGGACCTTAGTTCTGCAGAAGAGCTCAAAGATATTATATATTCCTTGAGAAAGCACCAGGACCCTGCCCCAAGGCTGCAATATTGTTTCTTGACTGCTTCTCTTTTGTTTCTGTATTTCCTCTCTTCCCTGATTAGCAACTGTTTGAACCTGCCCTTTGGAACTCAGGGACGGTCAAGCAGGCTGAATGAAGCCTATTAACTACAAGCAAGAAAGGGTGGTGGTGGGAGGGAGTTCCCTGGAGGTCCAAGCTTCCACTTCAGGGGGCATGGGTTCAATCCCTAGTTGGGGAACTAAGATCTTGTATGCTGCATGGCACGGCCAAAAACAAAGCAAAAACAAACAAACAAAAAAGAAGAGGGACTCCAAAAGGATCTGTAACTGGAAGCCCCACAGGGTCCTGCTTGGTTTCAATTAGAGCAGCTAGTATCTAAGGAATGTCTGAAATTGGGCCTTGAGGTATACTCTGGAGAAGTACACTAACCTCTCCAATGAGGCAAGTCCCTAAGTGGTGGTGAAACTGTGCAATTCAGGTTGAGACTTGAACCCATGCACTGGGACTTGAACCCAGCCAAAACCCAGATTGGGACTTGAATGATAGTTTAACTGAGATCACACCTGGTCACAGGACTTAATGAAGCTCAGGTTCTTGATGTCTCATCACAGAAAGAACTCACTGAGAGACAAAGTGATAGGTAAGAAGTAGATTTATTTAGAAACACTCCACAGACAGTGTGGGCTATCTCAGAAGGTGAGAGAGGCCCTAGGGTATGGGGGTGGGGTTGTCTGTTTTTATACGGGTGGATAATTTCATAGGCTAATGAGTGGGAGGAGTATACCAGCTATTTGGGGGAAGGGGTAGGGATTTCCAGGAAATGGGCCACTGCCCACTTTTTGACATTTATGGTCAGACTTGGAACTGTCTTGGTGCCTGTGGGTGTGTCATGTAGCTTGTTGATGTGTTACAATGAGCATATACTGACACTCAAGGTCTAGTGGAAGTCGACTCGCCTGCCATCTTGGACCTATTTGGTGTCTTTTTTTTTTTTTTTTTAAGACAATTTGGTGTTTTGGGAGATTTTTTTGGCTGCTTTGGATCTGAGTTGCAGCACATGGGATCTTCATTGAGGCATATGGGATCTTTTATTGTGGCTCACAGGCTTCTCTCTTCTCTAGTTGTGGCACAGGCTCCAGAGTACATGGGCTCTGTAGTTTGTGGCACACAGGCTCTCTAGTTGAGGCATACAAGCTCAGTAGTTGTGGTGCACGCAGGCTTAGTTGCACTGCCGCTTGTGGGATCTAGTTCCCAGACCAGGGATCAAACCCATGTCCCCTGCATTGCAAGGTGGATTCTTTACCTCTGGACCACCAGGGAAGTCCCCTATCTGGTTCTAATCAGTTTACATTGTGTCCTCAGGCTATGCCATTCTTTTAAAGATTGTGCCCTGCCCCCTTCCCTCCTGCTTCAGTGGCCCATTGAGGATTGGGTTCTTTCACATGGAATTCACTTTCCAGGTGAGCCACAGAGAGCACTAAAAGCTTTGCAGCTTTTAAATGTTCCCCCCAAAGCCCCCTGGCCCCACCTTGCTGAGTCACAGCAGGAACATACTGCTGAGCTTTTCTCATCTCTGCTTCAATAATAGGAATGTCCACCTATGTCCCCAACTGGGATGGCCTAGAGATTTCTGTAACCCTTTACTGATAGTCTCAGGAAATAAATGGGCT